>NC_133459.1:24459166-24762500 GCF_048565385.1 Saimiri boliviensis
CCCACTTTGACTTCCCAAAGTGTTGAGATTACAGGTGTGAGCTACCGTGCCTGGCCAGCCTCCAATTTTCTGAATTAGCCTTTTGAAAACTGCCAAGAGGTTGGGCATGGTGGCTCAGATCCATACTCCCAGCACTTTGGAAAGCTGAGGCAGGTGAATTATTTGAGGCCAGGAGTTCATGACCAGCCTGACCAAAATGGTGAAACCCTGTCTCTACTAAAAATACAAAAATTAGCCTAGCATGGTGGAACATAGCTGTTGTCACAGCTCTTGGGAGGCTGAGGCAGCATGTGGAGGTTGCAGTGAGACAAGAAGACACCACTGCACTCCAGCCTGGGTGACAGAGTGAGACTATCTCAAAAAAATAAAAAGGAAAGAAAAGAGGGCCGGGCGCAGTGGCTCACACCTGTAATCCCAGCACTTTGGGAGGCTGAGGTGGGTGGATCACAAGGTCAAGAGATTGAGACCATCCTGGTCAACATGGTGAAACCCTGTCTCTACTAAAAATACAAAAAATTAGCTGGGCATGGTGGCGCGTGCCTGTAATCCCAGCTACTCAGGAGGCTGAGGCAGGAGAATTGCCTGAACCCGGGAGGCGGAGGTTGTGGTGAGCCGAGATTGTGCCATTGCACTCCAGCCTGGGTAACAAGAGTGAAACTCCGTCTCAAAAAAATAAATAAATAAATAAAAATTAAAAAAAAGAAAGTAAGTAAAGAAAAAAGAAAACTGCCAAGAATGCAAAAACAGCATATCAGGTGGTGGGCCTATTTCTGCCCATTACCCAGGGGAAATAAGGTTTCCAAGGGATTCAACTCAACATACTTGATTTGGGCCTTTCTCTCTAGAGAGAGCAGCTGGCTCAAGCTTAGGAATGAAGGCATTGGGTTCTGGTGTCTGATAGACTTGGTTTCAAATGCAGTGGCATCACTCTGGCTATGTGACCGTGGACAGATGTCTTCACCAGTCTGGGCCTCAGTTTCTTCATTTGATAAATGGAAATAATAGTCCTTTTTTTTTTTTTTTTTTTTGAGATGGAGTTTCGCTCTTGTTACCCAGGCTGGAGTGCAATGGCGCCAGCTTGGCTCACCGCAACCTCCGCCTCCTGGGTTCAGGCAATTCTCCTGCCTCGGCCTCCTGAGTAGCTGGGATTACAGGCATGCGCCACCATGCCCAGCTAATTTTTTGTATTTTTTTAGTAGAGACGGGGTTTCACCATGTTGACCAGGATGGTCTCGATCTCTTGACCTCGTGATCCACCCGCCTTGGCCTCCCAAAGTGCTGGGATTACAGGCTTGAGCCACCATGCCCGGCCCATGATCAAATATTTTTTTTTCTGAGATGGAGTTTTGCTCTTGTTGCCCAGGCTAGGGTGCAATGGCGCCATCTCAGCTTACCACGACCTCCACCTCCCAGGTTCAAGAAATTCTCCTGCCTCAGCCTCCCGAGTAGCTGGGACTATAGGCATGTGCCATCATGCCCAGCTAATTTTTGTATTTTTAGTAGAGATGGGGTTTCACTATGTTGGCCAGGTTTGTTTCGAGCTCCCAATCTCATGATCTGCCTACCTAGGTCTCCCAAAGTGCTAGGATTACAGGCGTGCCCAGCCTTTGTCAGACACTTTTCTACAGGCATTATCTCACTAAATTGTCATGATAATCCTGTGAGGTTCCCATTTTACAGATAGTAGTCTAAGGCTCAGTTATGTTGAGGGATTTTCCCAAATCGCACAGCTAGCTATTACAGAGTGGTTTGTGCTTCTAACTGCTCACTGATACTGCCACCTCCTTTCTTTGGGAGGGGTCTTACAAAAAAGTCAAATAGAAACATAAATACTTAGAGTAGTTCTGACTGAACAGGGAAAGAGTGCCCTGCAGGGTCATTTTCCCCCAACACATAGACTGGCTTTCACATCCCTTCAAGGAGGCATTCCTTCGTGGTGGCACATGCCTATAATCCCAGCTACTCAGGAGGCTGAAGCAGGAGAATTACTTGAACCCAGGAGGCAGAGGTTGCGGTGAGCCGAGATCGTGCCATTGCACTCCAGCCTGGGCAACAAGAGCAAAACTTTGACTCAAAACAACAACAATGAAACAAAACAAAACAAAACAAGCAGAGTTTGTCCTAAAGAGATGGTTTAGGCGGGGCGTGGTGGCTCACGCCTGTAATCCCAACACTTTGGGAGGCCGAGGCAGGCAGATCACAAGGCTGGGAGTTCGTGACCAGCTTGGCCAACATAGTGAAACCCTGTCTCTACTGAAAATACAAAAATCAGCTGGGTGTGGTAGTGTGTGCCTGTAGTCCTGGCTACTCAGGAGGCTGAGGTAGGAGAATCACTTGAACTCAGGAAGTGGAGGTTGCAGTGAGCCGAGACCACACCACTGCACTCTAGCCTGGCAACAGAGCAAGACTCCATCTCAAAAAAAGAAAAAAAAAAAAAAAAAGATGGTTTAGTTCCTCCCGGTTGTCTGCCATTGTCTCTAGTTCTGCCACCCAGGGATTCATGGGATCTGTTGCTTAGGTTATGGATCAGAATAAGCAGTTTCAATATGGAATGGCTAAGTGCATGGCTAGGTTAGGCTCCTAAAACTCTCTCAGTGTTCTTTTTTTTTTTTTTTGAGACAGTCTTGCACTGTTGCCCAGGCTGGAGTGCAATGGCGCAATCTCAGCTCACTGCAGCCTCTGCCTCCTGGGTTCAAGCAATTCTCCTGCCTCAGCCTCCCGAATAGCTGGGATTACAGGCACCCGCCACCACGCCTGGCTAATTCTTTTTATTTTAGTAGAGACAGGGTTTCACAGTGTTGGCTAGGCTGGTCTCAAACTCCTGGCCTCGTGATCCGCCCACCTTGGCCTCCCAAAGTGCTGGGATTATAGGCGTGAGCCACCTTACCTGGCCCACTATTATTTAAATAAACAATTTATGGCTTGGGAATTGCTCGAACCTGGGAGGTGGAGGTTGCAGTGAGCCGAGATCGTGCCACTGCACTCCAGCCTAGGCGACAGAGTGAGACTCTCTCTCAAAACAAAATTAAATTAAAATCAAAAAATAACTTGCAGCAAATGAGGGTAGGAGAAGGCATTTCCTCTGGAGACCTGAGAGTAATGGCAGCCTTCTTGTTCTTTCTAGACCAACAACAGCCGCGCCCTGTACTCTTTGGAGGTGCAGCTTCTGCAGGTTCTCCCTGGCTTCGTCAGTAATGACTCCACAACACTAAACTTCAGTTGTGCGTACCCCCTGGTGGTGAATGTCAGCCAGACCCACCCCTACCAGGTTGCCTCCTTCCTGTAAGGTCTGCCTTGTCTGTTTCCTCTCTGGCTCAGCCCTGGGAGCCTCCTGAGTTCTCTACCTCTCTACCTCTAATCCAGGCACATAAGTCAACACCCTCAGGACATTGCTCCCCTGTGCTCACACAGAGGCACCTCTTAGATGGAAATTCAAAGCATTAGTGAAAGAAAAGAGATGCTTCAGGCTGGGCTTGGTGGTGTGTGCTTGTAGTCCCAGCTACTTGGAAGGCTGAGGTGGGAGGATCGCTTGAGCCTGGGAGGTCAAGGCTATAGTGAGATGCAATCATGCCACTGCCATCCCGCCTAGGCAACAGAGTGAGATTCTCTCTCAATTAAAAAAAAAGCTTCTATGAAGGAATACATATGAGTTGTTTATGTAAATTACTGTGGATGGCTTCAAGGGTCCTAGGTCTGGGGATCCATGAGGTGGCACCTCACTTTTTAGGCAGATGAGGAAGAAGATAAGCAGGTTTGCTCCTCCTGCCCTTTATGCTCTATGATTACCAGTGCTCAGTGACTTTGGGGAGGCAGAAGGTGTGGGTGAGTGTCTCTCCCTCTAGGGTTTCATGATGAGAGTTTCACTCCTGTCCCTCTCCAGATATAGCACTATTTGTGTTCTGGGCACTGGGAACACCATCACCATCTTGTGCGTCTTCACAGACCCTCAGCTCTCAACTCCGATTGAGAACAGAACAGTTCCTCTTGGCATGCCCCTCTACGTGGTCCTCAAGGCCACAAGCAGTGATTCAGACCGATTTGCCCTGGTGATCAATGAGGTCTTTGCCAGTACCAACATCTCCAGGGCAGATACGGTTAAGGCCACCTACCACTTTGTGAACAAGAAGTAAGGGTCAGTCAGGCCTGGTGACCTCCCGTGAGTGCCAGACCAGCTGTTGGATTTGGCTTGTGCGGAGTGCTTTTATACCCTTGATCACAGATCCTGTTACTCTTCTTGGTATCCCTGGCATGCAAACGCTGGAAGAATGTTTCTTGAATAATACTATCATTCCCATTTTGAAGATAAGTAAATTAAGGCTCAGAGATTAAAGCCTGCCCAAGATCTTGCAGCCAACAAATAACATGCATTTCTTTTATTCTTTGCTCAAACAAGTACTGAAGGCCTACAATAATAAAACTAAAAAACAAAGGCACAACATTTCAAAGTGCTATATACATGTTATGTATTGGACATTCATTATACTTAGTAGCTAATAATATCTAATACTGACAGCATTGACTCAACGCCAGGCAGTTTGAATCACTTAACTCATTTAAGCCTCACAACACACTCTAGGCGATAGTTATATTTTCTTTTCTTTTCTTTTTTCTAGACGGAGTTTCACTCTTGTTACCCAGGCTGGAGTGCAATGGTGCGATCTCGGCTCACCGCAACCTCCGCCTCCCGGGTTCAGGTAATTCTCCTGCCTCAGCCTCCTGAGTAGCTGGGATTACAGGCACGCGCCACCATGCCCAGCTAATTTTTGTATTTTTAGTAGAGACGGGGTTTCACCATGTTGACCAGGATGGTCTCGATCTCTTGACCTCGTGATCCACCCGCCTCGGCCTCCCAAAGTGCTGGGATTACAGGCTTGAGCCACCGCGCCCGGCAGTATTGCCTTCTTTACAGGATCGGTGAGGATGAAACGCAACAATTCACGTAAAGTTGTCAGCATGAGACCAGCCTCTGCACCTATACAAGCAAACGTAAAAAGGGCGCAACGGGGCTCGTCCATCGGCACCGCAGGCCCGTGACGCTGCCCTCTCCCCGCAGATGCCAGGTCAGCAACCGGCTGCTCCACGACCTGCGGGTCAATGGGGCCTCTCTGGAGGGGACGCTGGCCTTCAGCCTGATCCGCTTCTCGACCAGCGATACACTCTACCTGCACAGCCGAGTGACCCCGTGTGACACGCGGGCGAGCCGCCAGTGCCAACCAGTAAGCTGGCAGTCCCAGGGCCTCCTGCGCAGCCACCCCAGTCTCGCCGGCAAGGCAGTCCCCGCGGGGCAGGCCGGGTAGCCGGACGCCCAGCAGTGCCGCCGTCACGGAAGCGAGGCTGAGGCGGGGCCTGGGGGACGGCGGTGCTGGGGACAGGCCAGTCCTTCCGGGGGCGGGGCTTGTTGAAGACGGGGCGGGATTTTGAAGACCTAGGTCTTGTGGATTGGTGAATTCACTTGGGGGCGGGGAGGGAGGTGGGGCTACCTGGGGTCTTGGGCAAAGACCCCGCTTGGCCGGGCTTGCTACCCTGGTGCTGGCGTCGCCCACAGACCTGGATCAGAAGAACTCGCCTGAGAGGTATCGCTCCCGAACGCGGCAGGGCCCGGAGCGCGGCGGCAGCTGGATAGTCTTTGGGCCCATCCGAATAAGCGGTAACTGGATCATTCCTGGGGCCTCCCTGACTCCTCTTCCAGAGCCTCCTACTGACCTGCTCTGAGACTCCGACCCGTCACCAAGTCCCCTCCTTCCTTCATGCCCTCCACTCTTCCCTAAATGCAAGTCTCCTCCCCGAGCCCATGTCCTCCTCGGCTTTCCCTTTGCTCTCTTCACCGAGTCCTGGTTTTACACATGAAACTTCGAGTCTGAGCCTTCTCTGCCTGTCTCCTTCCATTCTCACCTTTCCTGTCACATCAGATCACTCTTTCTCCCAGGCTGTCCCTCGTGCCAACCTTTCTCTTGGTAAATCTTCCTTACTGATCTAGAAACAGTTTCTCCCTTCTTTCTATTCCATAACGGTCCTTCAAAACTCCAACCCTTTCGGGAAAGCCTGTCTTCTACTAAGCCCATTCTTAGAAGAGGCAGAAGGTCCATCATCACACTCTTCTGAACCCCAGTTTCAAAAAGACCAGGCCCTTTTCCCAATTTTGATAAAATGACGGGAGAATGCTAATCTTGAACTGCCAGGATGACCGCCTGGAGTGCAGTGGCACAATCTCAGCTCACTGCAACCTCCGCCTCCCAAATTCATTCTCCTGCCTCAGCCTCCTGAGTAGCTGGGATAACAGGCATGGGCCACCATGCCCAGCTAATTTTTGTACTTTTAGTAGAGGTGAGGTTTCAGGCTGATCTTGAACTGTGGACCTCAGACGATCCGCCTGCCTAAGCCTCTCAAAGTGCTGGGAGTACAGGCGTGAGCCATCATGCTCAGCAGTTAACCTCTTCGAATCTCAGCTTCTTGGGTCTCAGCAGTATGTGGCACTTGTCATTGTAGGGCTGGTGGTTTATCCTTCATCAGAATCTGAGACTATCCCGAAATGATTGGAAAATTTAAGATACAGGGACAAGCAGGTAGGAGGAGAAAATTCAAGATACAGGCCATGCAGTGGCTCACACTTGTAGTCCCAGCATTTTGGAAGGCTGAAGTGGGAGGATTGGTTAGGGCCAGGAGTTTGACACCAGCCCGGACAACACAACATGACCCTGTCTCTATAAAAAAGTTAAAAATTAGCTGGGCATCATGGCATGTGCTTGTAATCATTGCTACTTGAGAGGCTGAGGCAGGAGGATCGCTTGAGCCCAGGAGTTTGAGGGTGCAATGAGCTATGATGGCATCACTGAACTGCTGTCTAGGAGACAGAGCGAGACCCTGTCAAAAGGAAAGAAAGAAAGAAAGAGAGAGAGAGAGAGAAGAAAGAAAGAAAGAAAGGAGGAAGGAAGGAAGGAGGGAGGGAAGGAAAACTAAATTCAGAATTCTCAAAAACGAAAGAAAAGGAAAGAAAGAAAGAAGGAAGGAAAGAAAACTGCTGCCTAGGAGAGAGAGTGAGACCCTGTCAAAAGAAAGAAAGAAAGAAAGAGAAAGAAAGAAAGAAAAGAAAAGAAAAGAAAATTCAGAATTCTCAAAAAAGAAAGAGAAGAAGGAAAGAAAGAAAGATAGATGAAAGAAAGAAAGAAAAAATTAAATTCAGAATTCAAGATACAGAGCCAGACAGGTAACAAGGACAAGTGAAGATGGCAGAACAGGGTCCACGCTGAACACAGAGAGTGCCTCTCTTCCCCATCCTTCCCACCCCCAATTTAACTTGCAAACAGTCAGTCCTGAGAAAGCTTGTCGAATGAATGGATTTCTAAATAATTCCCTAAAGGGGAATACCTAAATCTAAAAAGGTTCCCCTGTTCTCAATGCTACCTAATTCAGTTTTACAATTATTTCTTTCTTTCCTGCAGGAGCCTGGATGGCCATCTTTCTTCTGACAGTGATAGGCTGGATGCTGGGATAGAAGCCTGACACCTCCTCCAACCCTAGTCCTTGGCCTCTAGTTTACTTGCTTGAGGCAAAGGTGAAGTGGAGGAAGATTTAGGGAAAGCAAGTAGTCCCTCTTATTGTTAGGGACCAGAGATATTGGGCATACAGATGAAACCGACATCTGGTAAGGAGTGTGGCTGCTCAGCCTTAGGCTGTGCTTCCTCATCCCACTTTCTCTTCCCATCTCTGGAACTCTTCTAGAGGGAGAGTTACTCAACATGATATGGGGAGGTACAGAGGGTATGCCTAAGAAACAGCAGGGAATTCTACTTTGTTTGATTCTTTTCTGTATAATCCAGATTTCATAATGAGGGGACTGAGGATGCCAGGGAGAAATCACTTTATTCTGTATTTCTACATATGTAAAATGAAAGAGTTTGAACTGATGATCTGTGCTTCAACGTGGGGACTCTATGACTCTCATTCCAGGGAAAGATCCTGGGCCTTGGCCAGCTGGCCCTAGTCTCCTTTCCTTTTTTCTGCAAAATGGGCATGAACTATTCATTTTTAGAATGAGGATAAACGTATACACACACTATTATCCAAGCCTCCTTCTCCTGCCCCTTCATTATTTCTGACCTCATTAGCTCCCCCTTCCTAGTAGAGGGTGAATATGGCAGCAATGTTTGTGTGAGTATCATTCCTTTATTTCAAAACAGGTTGGAATCTGTTTTGTACCTGTTAACTGTATTAGGCCTGGGGGATTCAACAGCACACAAGACACAGTCTTTGACCTTACAGAGAGGACAGTTGAGTTTGGTTAGCAGGTAGTGAGGACCAGGAAGCAAGAGAGGCTTTGTAAGTTGGCAGAGGTGGAACCTACCCATAAGGCAGAATTTCACAAAAACACAGGAAGACTCTGTGCCTTCTTTTGTTGTTTTGTTTTTGAAATACACTTTAAAAAATTAATGTCCATGATTATTTTAGAAATTAATTTCTAGGCTGGGCGCGGTGGCTCAAGCCTGTAATCCCAGCACTTTGGGAGGCCGAGGCGGGTGGATCACGAGGTCAAGAGATCGAGACCATCCTGGTCAACATGGTGAAACCCCGTCTCTACTAAAAATACAAAAAATTATCTGGGCATGGTGGCTCGTGCCTGTAATCCCAGCTACTCAGGAGGCTGAGGCAGGAGAATTGCCTGCACCCAGGAGGCGGAGGTTGCGGTGAGCCGAGATCGCGCCATTGCACTCCAGCCTGGGTAACAAGAGCGAAACTCCGTCTCAAAAAAAAAAAAAAGAAAGAAATTAATTTCCTGGGGGAAAACATCAGTACAAGCAACACAATAAAAGTTAAATTTGGCCGGGCACAGTGGCTCACACCTGCAATCCCAACACTTTGGAAGGCCAAGGCGTGCCACATAACTTGCGCCCAAGAGTTTGAGACCAGTCTGGGCAACACAGGAAGACCCCCTTCTCTACAAAAAAATCTAAAACCTAGCCAGGCATGGTGGTGTGTGCCTGTAGTTCCAGCTACTCAGGAGGTTGAGGTGGAAGAATCACCTGAGCCCAGGAGGTCAAGGCTGCAGTGAGCTGTGTTCCTGCCACTGTACTCCAGCCTGGTTGATAGTAAGACCTTGTCTAAAAAAAATAAAAATAAAAAATAAATTTAATAGTCTTAATATTTCATTTGCAGGAACATTTTGCTATCTTTAATGCTTTAACAGCTCCTGAAAAAAATTATGTCAAATGGTCAATCCATATTATTTTTTCATGCACATCAAAGTCACACATTTATTAAATCATCATACAATTAATTAGATTTCATTGTGAATTCATATTGATTTTATAGGTCTGTAGTAGACTGTTTAAACAGCCCTGCTATCTAAGGCATTAGCCCTTGCCATTATTTAAAATATATCCTGGCCGTGCACGGTGGCTCATGCCTGTAATCCCAGCATTTTGGGAGGCTGAGGTGGGTAGATCACCTGAGGTCAGGAGTTTAAGACCAGCCTAGCCAAAATAGTGAAACCCTGTTTCTACTAAAAACACAGTAATTAGCTGGGCATGGTTGTGGATGCCTGTAATTCTAGTTACTTGGGAGGCTGTGGCAGGAGAATCACTTGAACCCAGGAGGCAGAGGTTTGCAGTGAGCTGAGATCATGCCATTGCACTGCAGCCTGGGTGACAGAGCAAAACTCTGTCTCAAAAATAAATAAATACACAAATAAATAATAAATAATATATCCTGAGAGAAGAAGGGAAGTAGAAAAAATATATACATATATATCTTGAAGGATAAGGACGAATATTGACTATGCTCTGCTTAAGTATCTCAAAAAGAAAATAGAATGAAATAAAATTAAGTAAACAGGGAAGCTATTGAACTTAAACTAAATTAGTTGACCATGTTAAGGAAGCCTCAGTGCAGTGTAACAATAGATGCTTATAAAATAATCCACCAGACAACACAATGCATATGAAAGGGCTAACTCTAATTATTTGATTATAACCAAGTTGCAATTCGTTTTTTATTAAACTGAGGTGGGTCACATCTGGACTAATCCTGTCCTTTTTCAGTCATTAAGTCATAGTGTCCTGTGATACAAATCCACTATAACAAAAGAAAAAAGAAAAAAAAAAAGCCATAGTGTACTTGATATATTTTATTAAAATATTCATTGATAGGTTTTGGCTGTGTCCCTACCCAAATCTCATCTTGTCATTCCCATCATATCCATGTGTCATGGGAGGGACCTGATGGGAGGTAATTTAATCATGGGGGCGGTTGCCCTCATGCTGCTCTCATGATAGTGAGTTCTCACGAAATCTGCTGGTTTTATAAGGGGCTTTTCCCCTTTTTGCTGGGCATTTCTGCTTGCTGCCACCATGTGAAAAATGTTGTGTTTGCTTCCTCTTCTGCCATGATTGTAAGTTTCTTGAGGCCTACCCAGCCCTGTGGAACTGTGAGTCAAACCTCTTTCCCTTATAAATTACCTAGTGTCAGGGATGTCTTACTCAGTGAACATTAGTCTGCTCTCACGCTGAGAATAGATTAATACATCCAGCAAGTCTTTTAAAAACAATAAAGTGGCCAGGTGCAGTGGCTCACACCTTTAATCCCAGCACTCTGGGAGGCTGAGGCAGGCAGATCACAAGGTCAGGAGTTTGAAACCAGCCTGGCCAATATGGTGAAACCCTGTCTCTGCTAAAAATACAAAAATTAGCCGGGCGCGGTGGCTCAAGCCTGTAATCCCAGCACTTTGGGAGGCCGAGGCGGGTGGATCACGAGGTCGAGAGATCGAGACCATGCTGGTCAACAAGGTGAAACCCCGTCTCTACTAAAAATACAAAAAGTTAGCTGGGCATGGTGGTGCGTGCCTGTAATCCCAGCTACTTAGGAGGCTGAGGCAGGAGAATTGCCTGAGCCCAGGAGGCGGAGGTTGCGGTGAGCCGAGATCGCGCCATTGCACTCCAGCCTGGGTAACAAGAGCGAAACTCCGTCTCAAAAAAAAAAAAAAAATTAGTGGAGCATGGTGGTGTGCACCTGTAGTCCTGGCTATTCAGGAGGCTGAGGCAGGAGAATTGCTTGAACCCGGGAGGCAGAGGTTGCAGTGAGCTGAGATTATGCCACTGCACCCCAGCCTGGGCGACAGAGTGAGACTCCATCTCTAAAAAAAAAAAAAGAAAAGAAAAGAAAGAAAAGAAATGGAAGCCTTTCAACTTTTTCTGACTAATACTTCCTCTTTTTTTTTTTTTTTTTTTTTTTTGAGATGGAGTCTCACTTTGTTGCCCAGGATGTAGTGCAGTGATCTTGGCTCACTGCAACTTCTCCTCCTGGGTTTAGGTGATTATCCTGCCTCAGCCTCCCCAGTAGCTGGGATTACAGGTGCCCACCACCACACCTGGCTAATTTTTGTATTTTTAGTAGAGACAGGGTTTTATCATGTTGGCCACAGGCTAATCTCTAACTCCTGACCTTAAGTGATCCACCTGCCTCCGACTCCCAAAGTACTGGGATTACAGGCAGGAGCCACTGTGCCTGGCCAGGACTAACACTTTCTAGCTTCTAAAAGCCTTTAACAGAAGCTTCTCGTCCTAATTTCATATCATACTCAAGTTCATTTTCATTATCCATTAAATCTGCTATCTTCTGTCTCCTATGTTCTTACCTTAAATTACTAAAAGACAGCCGGCGCGGTGGCTCATGCCTGTAATCCCAGCACTTTGGGAGACCGAGGCAGGCAGATCATAAGATCAGGAGTTCGAGACCAGTCTGACCAATATGGTGAAACCCCATCTCTACTAAAAATACAAAAATTAGCTGGGCGTGGTGGCAGACGTCTGCAGTTCCAGCTGCTCAGGAGGCTGAGGCAGGAGAAACCCTTGAACTCGGGAGGTGGAGGTTACAGTGAGCCGAGATCGCGCCACTGCACTCCAGACTGGGCAATAGATCGAAACTCCGTCTCAAAAAAAAAAAAAAAAAAAAAAAAAAGACTAAGAGTGGGTAGAGGATACAACCTTGGAGCACATCCCTAGGTCTTTACTCTATAGTGACTTTTATTCAGTAATTCACTCTCTTTGGCACTTAAAGCTAAGAAATACTTTTTTTCCCCCCAACACACAACTTTTTAATGTCTTTCCCTTCCAAGACAGGTTTCTAGATACCCCAAATTTCACTATTTAAGATTCATTCCTTTGGCTGGTGATTCTGTTCTCCTTTGAAACAATTTTCTAGTCCGACTCTTCAAGCGCATATTAATGCAAATAGACTTAAGGGTTCCTCTTCCTGGGGACCAACTTTGGGGAGGGAGGCGAGACTGATCCTTTACCCTTCAACCTGAACCCAGGCTGACCATTGCCTCCAACCCAGACCAAGCCCTGACCTTGACTAGTCAATGACCCAGGCCACACGCAAACTCCCGGTCACAACCTGAACCCCTGCTTCAGGTGGGAGAACTGATAGATGGGCGTTGGAATGGAAGGAGGACGAGGACGATTAAGTTGATTCTCGGGGTCCCCGGGCCGCCAGCTTGTCAACCTGCACAGGCCCAGCAGGCGCCTCCAGGTCTAGGTGGTGCGCAGGGCTCCACCTACAGGCAAAACTGGGCAAGGGGCAGAGAAGGAGCCAAGTGGCGGCGGGGTCATGCGCAGAAAGATCCGTCCGGCTTTCTGAGACTAGGGTAGTGTGCAGGGGAGGGACACCGGCGTGGCTCGACTGCCGATTGGTCAGAGTCGGCCAGAAAGGGGCGGGAAGCCGACGCGGCTCGACTCCTGATTGACCAGAGGCGGGCAGAACTGGGTGGGGCCAGACGACGCGCGCTCTGTGGCGCGCGTGCAACGGCCGTTAGAGGAGCCGAGGAAGGGAACCGCCGCCCACCGCAGACGTGGTGATTACAGTCCGTGTTCCCGAGTGAGGGATTTCGCCGTCCGCTTTCAGGCCCGCGTAAGTTTTCCTCCCTCGGGAGCGCCTGTCCCAGTGGCTGACCTGACCTCCCCTCCCACAGCCCCGGCGAAGCCTCAGGCGCTCTCCAGCTGCCTCCGTGCGGGGCCGGCGAGAGCGACGCGCATGCGCCTCCGCTCCGAAGCGAGTGCCCCTGCACACGCCCTCTCGCGTCCGAGTCTCCTCACTTCTCCCGCTGCCTGGCTTTGCCCTCCGTGGTTCATCCCAGGGCAGTCGCTTTACCTGAGTGCCAGGCCCTGTGCCGGTAGCCAGGGACACAGCGTTCCTTGCCCTGGTGGAGCGCACAGCCCTGGGAGGGGAGTCGCCGTTAATTGGGGTAATCCCTCGGCGTGCAGTGAGGGTAGGGTGGAGAAATCTTACAAAGAGCACAAAACAAGGCGCGGATCTAGGAGAGGTCAGGGAGCCCTCCCCGAGGAGGTGAAGTTTGAGCTGAGATTCGAAGGATGTGCAGAGAATTAAGGTTTGGGGACGGAGAGCACTTGCGGGGTGCGGGGCGGGGGGAGCCTTACCCCAGTACTTCTCAGCCGGGGCGATTTTGGTTCCCTGGGGACCTGGGTCGATGTCTGGAAACATTTTTTTTTTTTTTTTTTTTTTTTTTTTTTTTTTTTTGAGACGGAGTTTCGCTCTTGTTACCCAGGCTGGAGTGCAATGGCGCGATCTCGGCTCACCGCAACCTCCGCCTCCTGGGTTCAGGCAATTCTCCTGCCTCAGCCTCCTGAGTAGCTGGGATTACAGGCACGCGCCACCATGCCCAGCTGGTTTTTTGTATTTTTAGTAGAGACGGGGTTTCACCCTTTTGACCAGGTTGGTCTCGATCTCTCGACCTTGTGATCCACCCGCCTCGGCCTCCCAAAGTGCTGGGATTACAGGCTTGACCACCGCGCCCGGCCAACATTTTTGATAGTCGCAGCTCCAGGGCTTGCTACTGGCATCTAGTGCGAAGAAGCCAGGGATGCTGCTACACAGCCTACCGTGTACAGGACACCCCCCCACAACAAAGAAAAAACCCCCAAAATGGCAGTAGGACGGAAGGTGAGGAAACCTCCTTTAGCAAGAAGGGGCTGGTGCTTTGATTGAACTGCAAGTTTAGTGTGTTCAGGTTTGTTTGTTCAACGGTGTATTCAGCGCTTACATCAGTCAATGAGAGGGATCAGAACCACGTTTGTCCTTTACCACCAGTATATTCCCAGCACGTGACTCAGAGCCAGGCGCATAGTAGGCACGCAGTCAGTTTCGGCTGACGAATTGAACACTGGGATAAGTAGGAGGGAGTGGTGCGACAAGGATGATGAAGCTAGCCAGGCCTCATTTACTTGCCCTCAGACCTTGTGTGCTTTAGAGTGATCTGGTGGTTTTGCATGTCTCACTTTTCTTTGTAGAGGCAACTTCTTGTCAAGAATTTGGCTTCTCTTGCCGGGCGCGGTGGCTCAAGCCTGTAATCCCAGCACTTTGGGAGGCTGAGGTGGGTGGATCACAAGGTCGAGAGATCGAGACCAACCTGGTCAACATGGTGAAACCCCGTCTCTACTAAAAATACAAAAAATCAGCTGGGCATGGTGGCGTGTGCCTGTAATCCCAGCTACTCAGGAGGCTGAGGCAGGAGAATTGCCTGAACCCAGGAGGCGGAGGTTGCGGTGAGCCGAGATCGCGCCATTGCACTCCAGCCTGGGTAACGAGAGCGAAACTCCGTCTCAAAAAAAAAAAAAAAAAAAAAAAAAGAATTTGGCTTCTCTTTGACAAGGTTTACTGAATGATCAAGGCGGTGAAATAGTGTGATGGTGTGAGATTCTTCACGTGTCCGTGTCAGCTGTCTGTGTATCCCTTCAAATCCTCTCTTGTCTTGATGTGGTTCTCTTAACAGCTGCCAAGCATGATGTTCCACACTTAGATTGTAATTCTTACAGGGGAGAAATATGGCCGTCAGAATCTTAATTCTTGGGTAGCAACTTGGGGAAATAAAGCCTAGGTGATGACCAAGGATGAAGTGAAGAAATTATATGAGCTGTTGCTGCTCAGGTAATTGAGGCTTGCAGCTCTAACTGTCTGAGGCAGAAACTCCAACTTGTAGTGCCATGCTTGATCTCTTTTTTTGTGTTTTGTCACTTGTAGAATGCTGACTAGACTCCTGTAGCACTAGAGTACAGTCCTGGCTTTGAAGCCTCTTCCTAGCTGTGTGACCTTCACTACTCTAAACCTTTATTTTCTTATCCATAAAATGAGGGTAATAGTGACTGCTTCATAGGGTTGATGCGAGCATTAAATATGACACATGATACTTAAAAAGTGTTTAGCACAGTGTTTGATAGGTAGTAAGTGCAGAATGCATGTTAAATTTGTTGAATGAGTATGTCTGTAGTTTAAAGGGCTTTGAAGATAGAAACCAACCCTATCGGATACTTTTTCTTTTTCCCCTGTCTGCCTCTATTCACTGCCTTTCTAAGCTTTATAATTGGTTGTGTTACTTCTTGTACATTCATTTCTCTCATTTTTATCCCAGGAAATTTCTGTCTCCTTCACATGTCCCAAAAATTTCCACCAGTAGCTCACCTAATTCTGAACTTAGCTGGAAAAAGTCCAGAATGATTTATTCTGTATTGTTTTACTCCTTATGGAGTTTCTTTTTTGAGATATTTGTTGTCAATGAAGGTCAGACTCTAAAATATTTGAAGAGATTTATTCTGAGCCAAATATGAGTAACCAGTGGCCCCTGACACAGCCCTCAGGTGATCCTGATAATGTGTGCCATGGTTTTAAACATTTTAGGGAGACATAAGGTATCAATCAAATACATGTAAGATTTACATTGATCTGGAAGGGCAAGACAATTCTTAGAGGGTGGGGGCTTCCAGGTGGTAGGTAGATTTCCAAATTTTCTGATTGGCAGTTGGTTGGAAGAGTTATTATCAGAAAGGAATGTCTGGGTTAAGCGATAGTGGAGACCAAGGTTTTATCAAGCAGATGAAACCTCCAAATAGCAGACTTTAGAGAGAATAGATTGTAAATGTTTCTTATCAAACATCTGTGTTAACGTTAATGCTTTTCCTCAATTCCAAAAGGGAGGAAGGTAAATAAGGTGCATAGGACTCCACCACAATCATGACCTTAACAGGTTTTTCAAGTTAATTTTGGAATGCCCTTGGCCAAGGGGAGGGGTCCATTCAGATGGTTGGGGGTGACTTAGAATTTTATTTTTGGCTTATATCACATATCATAAAATTTAATTTTACATGTGTACAATTCAGAGGTTTTTAATATATTGGCAAGGTTGTGCAGTCATCACTATCTAATCCCAGAACATTTTGATCACTCTGAAAAGAAATGCTGTCTCCATTAGCAGTCACTCCCTGTTCTCCTACCCTCCCTCTTCTCAGTACCTTGCAATCACTTTTCTGTGTCTCTGTGGATTTGCCTATTCTGACATTTCATATACATAGGATCAAGCCTTTTGTTTGGCTTCTTTGACTTTGCATAATGTCTTCAGAGTTCATCCATGTTGTCACATGTGTCGCTACTTCATTCCTTTTTTTTTTTTTTTTTTTTTTTTGAGACAGATTCTCACTCTGTTGCCAGACTGGAGTGCAGTGGTGCAATCGCAGCTCATTGCAGTCTCTGCCTCCTGTGTTCAAGCAATTCTCCTGCCTCAGTCTCCTGAGTAGCTGGGATTACAGGTGCACACCACCACACTGAGCTAATTTTTGTAGCTAATTTTTGTATTTTTGGTAGAGACAGGGTTTCACCATGTTGGCCAGGATGATGTTGATCTCCTGACCTTGTGATCCACCTGCCTTGGCCTCCCAAAGTGCTGGGATTATAGGTGTGAGCTGCTGGCCTCCTTTTATTGCTGAATAATATTCTGTTGTTTGGATATACCACATTTTATGTATCCATTCATTAGTTGATGGGCATTTGTGTTGTTTCCACTCTTTGGCTATTGTAAATAATGCTGCTATGAACATTCTTATTGAAGCTTTTGTGAAACATATATTTTCATTTCTCTTGGGTATATACCTCAAGAGTGGAATTGCTCAGTTGTAGCGTAACTAGGAGTTCTCCTTCTGTCAACGAGTTTTCAATTTGTTTGCATTTGGAAACGTTTTAGAATCCAGTGGGCCTAGGCTGGGTGTGGTGGCTCACGCCCGTAATCCCAGTGCTTTGGGAGGATGAGGCAGGTGGATCACGAGGTCAGAAGTTTGAGATCAGTCTGGCCAACATGGTGAAACCACATCTCTACCAAAAATACAAAAAAATTAGCTGATGTAGTGGTGTGTGCCTGTAATCCCAGCTACTTGGGAGGCTGAAGTGAGAGAATTGCTGAACCCAGAAGGCAGAAGTTGCAGTGAGCTGAGATCAAGCTACTGTACTCTAGACTGGGTGGCAGAGCAAGACTCTGTAAAAAAAGAATCCGGTGGGCCTACTATTTTGTTATCTTTTAAAGAAAGGAGTGACGAAAAGTATTTTGATATTGACAGGAAAGGAAATCACTAGTAAGGAGGTAATTAATCCTTCTATGTCATCATTTAACTTACTGAATCATACTTGCTGTAAACTGAAGCTTTTATTACTGAACAAAGCTTCCCTTACCCAGTGTGTGAAGACCTGGGATTCTAGAGGCTGATAACCCTTTCTGTTGTAAATATAGTGAATTAATAAGGGTTTGGGTTGTTGTTACTAAGAGAATACTATAGAGGTCACTAAAGTACATTAGAGAAATAGTACTATATAGTCTTCTTTTCCCTCCACAGTCGATTTTCACCTCTAAGAATGGTGTTCTGTGAATTGTCCCAAACTCTTTTGGGGCTCCTATAAATTTAGAGTTTCTAAATTGATACTTTCTGATCTTCTGTGGACTATACAGTGCCACTTTTGTTAATGTAAACTGCCAAGTAATAACAGCACTTAGTTTGTGTCAGACACTATTGTAAGTTAATTACAAATGAATTAACATGAATTAGGTTGTGTCGTTATCCTCATTTTTATATGAAGAAACTGAGGAACAGAGATACTAAGAAATTTGCCCAAGGTTACATGGCCAGTAAATTGGTGACTAAAAGTTTAGTGTGTTCAAGTGTATTTGTTTAGACTTCAGATCCACTTCTGCTGAATTCTCAGCATCTACCCCTACTGTACTGTAAATATAAATGTTTTAAATAGTGAGAACATGGGAGGAGAACTTCATGTTCCTAGCTCAGGATTGGGGTTCTACTTATGATCAAGAGTTCTAGCTGGGCACGGTGGCTCAAGTCTGTAATCCCAGCACTTTGGGAGGCCGAGGCGGGTGGATCACGAGGTCAAGAGATCGAGACCATCCTGGTCAACATGGTGAAACTCCGTCTCTACTAAAAATACAAAAAATTAGCTGGGCATGGTGGTGTGTGCCTGTAATCCCAGCTACTCAGGAGGCTGAGACAGGAGAATTGCCTGAACCCAGGAGGCGGAGGTTGTGGTGAGCCGAGATCACGCCATTGTACTCCAGCCTGGGTAACAAGAGCGAAACTCCGTCTCAAAAAAAAAAAAAAGAGTTCTTTCCATCTTTATGCATTACATGACTAACTTTAATTACTGGACAAATTGAGAAATCTGTTTTATGTTAATCATAATTGAGGCTGTAATACTTCACTGTTGGTTTAGTTTTTTAGTTCTTTATCCACTTCATCCTGTCATCATGTCCCCATGGCTAATACGATTCATAGTAAAGTTTGTTAATTAAAAGTAATATTTTTAAATTTTGTGAAAATCAGAGGGTTCTAGTACCATTTGGTGTTGGTCATCTCTGTTTGGTTCTAGGTTTTCTGGTACTGGATTTAGGAAGAGAAGTAGGGTGGAATATTGGGAGTTACTTTGTCTTTAAAAATATCCTTAGAAGTAAAACACATAAAAACATATTTGCTCCTAAACATCCTTAGGAGTAAATCCTTAGGAGTAAAACATGTAGAATACTTGAATATATATATATATATATATATATATATATATATATATATATATATGTGTGTGTGTGTGTGTGTGTGTATGTGTGTATATATATATATTTATTATTATTATTATTATTATTTTTTTTTTTTGAGATGGAGTCTTGCTCCATTGCCCAGACTAGGGTGCAGTGGCATGATCTTGGCTCACTGCAACCTCCGCCTCCTAAGTTCAAGCAACCCTCCTGCCTTAGCCTCCCCAGTAGCTGGGACTACAGACATGCGCCACCACACCTTGCTTAACTTTTGTATTTTTAGTAGAGACGGGGTTTCACCATGTTGGCCAGGCTGATCTCAAACTCCTGACCTCAGGTGATCGCCCACCTTAGCCTTCCAAAGTGCTGGGGTTACAGATGTGAGCCACCACGCCCGGCCAAATACTTGAATATTCTATATGAATATTGAATATTCAGTTGAATGGGAACCGAGTTATAGGGAATTAAAGATACTGCACAAAACTGACTGGTTATTCCTTCATTCTACAGGTGGCTCAGATAACTGTGATGGCCATGCAGGAGAAATATCCAACTGAGGGGATCTCTCACATCACTTCACCGAGTGAGTAGTCAAATGTTTTGTGTTAAATTCTGACTTTTGTTCTGTTTTTTCATATCCTTTAAGGTAAATGTTGAGCAAGCAAGCATTCACTGAAATACTGGTGCTAAAACCACAAAAATAATGTGGGGCTTCATTGAATATAAAAACCGGTCTCTCTGAGGGAACAATTATTTATCTCTTGTCTTACATGGCTTTCAACAGGATCACATGTTTGGGAGAGGAGGACATAAAGGATTGGAACAGAATGACTTTGGAACATAGTTCCATTTGAAATCAGAAAAACACGGCATAAATTACTGTGTTCTATGTTGTCTTTGTCCTCTGGGTGGGTCAGTCATCTGCTAACCCACAAAGATTGGAATTCTTCTTTGATGCCAACAGATTCTGTTGCATTGTTACTAGAAACTCAGGAATTTATCTTTAGAATGGATTAACAAGATTTTAAAACTTCAGTAGATAAATTAAATATATACATCTTAAGTATCCATGGGGGATTGGTTCCAAGACCATCTGCAGATACCAAAATCCACAGATACTTAAGTCCCTGATGTAAAATTTTGTGGTATTTGCATGTAACATATACATATCCTACTATTTACCTTAAATCATCTCTAGATTACTTACAATATCCAATGCAATGTAAATGCTATGTAAATAGTTAACACCATATTATTTAGGGAATAAGAAGAAAAATAAATCTATATATATTCAGTAAGATGCCATTAAAAAAAAAATTTGCCCCTTCCACACACACTCTCTCTCTCTCATGGAAGTTTTCTCTCTTCTCCGTTTTTTCTCTCTCTATGTAAATAAAATAACTCTTCTGCCAAAAAAAAAAAAAAATTGGTTGAATTCACACACGGGGAAACCATGGATATGGCTGAGTGCTGTGGCTCAGACTTGTAATCTCAGCACTTTGGGAGTCCAAGGCGGGTGGATCACCTCAGGTCAGGAGTTCAAGATCAGCCTGACCAACATGGTGAAACCCCATGTATACTAAAAATACAAAAATTAGCTGGGTGCAGTGGTGCACACCTGTATTCTGAGGTACTTGGGAGGCTGAGGCAGGAGAATCACTTGAACCTGAGGTTGAGGTGAGCCAAGATGACGCCACTGCACTCCAGCCTGGGCCACAGAGCGAGACTCTTGTCCCCCCAAAAAAAAGGAAAATAAAAAAAGAAACCATGGATATGGAGCGCTGACCTGACTGTATATTAGATATGTAAATATATGTATACACTGTGCACACATATTAAGTAGACAATATATATTTCAAATAAGTATTTTAGAAAAATGACTTGCTGAATTCTGGGGTATTGGTATAAGAAGAGGGCACATTTAATTCAACTTAGGGTATATTTTATTTAACTTAAAAATTTCACAGTGCCTTACTCATTATAGATATTTGGTAAATGTTTGGTTTATTCTCTTTTTTTTTTTTTTTTTTTTTAGACGGAGTTTCACTCTTGTTGCCCAGGCTGGAGTGCAATGGCACGATCTCGGCTCACCGCAACCTCCGCCTCCTGGGCTCAGGCAATTCTCCTGCCTCAGCCTCCTGAGTAGCTGGGATTACAGGCACCCGCCACCATGCCCAGCTAATTTTTAGTATTTTTAGTAGAGACGGGGTTTCACCATGTTGACCAGGATGGTCTCGATCTCTTGACCTCGTGATCCACCCGCCTCGGCCTCCCAAAGTGCTGGGATTACAGGCTTGAGCCACCGCGCCCGGCCTGGTTTATTCTCTTAGGCATGCTGCCTTGGATATAGTAGGCACCATTAGAAGCATTGGTTGAATCAATTCAAGATTCATTCAGCAAATATTTTAAAAATATCTGCTATGTGCCGTACATTCTCTTAGGTTTGTACAGTTTCTTTTTTGTTTGTTTTCTTTCGTGTTTTATATTTTTGGCAGGAAAATTGTGTTTATTTAAAAAAAAAAAATCTGGGCTATGAACATGCTTCACTGCTTTGAAGAACTCCAAGCCAAATAAAAAGACCAATATTAAAAGCAGCATAACTGGTTATTTTCTTAAAAATACATTAAAAGAATCAAATGCAACAGTGTAGGAAGACAATCACCCCTGTGTCAGAAGTCACAACTTCTTCCAAATAAAGAATATGACCCATCTGCCATATTGAATCAACATTTATTTCAGGACATACCATGTCAAAATAAAGAGTCAACCCTTGCCTTTAACAATTATATTGCATTATAAAAGCACTTTACAGCTCCATCCCATCTTTAAGTATAAGTTACTGGTATGTGGGCTAATGATGATCTGGAGGCATTTCTCTATTCAGATCCATGATCCAAGTGCTCTCTGAATATTACAAGGTAACAATAAGTGGGAAATGGAGGAGGAAGAGGAAAGAGAGGGGACTAACTAAGGCTCTCCAGTTTAAGGTTTTGTTGCAATGAGGGGATGAGGAAGTACGAAGATATTTTTGTTGTCTTTTTATCTTTATACTGTGTTGAGTAACGCTTACAACATAAAATCAGCAGGCTTTTCCTGAGCTGTAACTCAGAAGTTTTCTTCCTGCAAAAATGTATATACAAATGTGTTTATTATTACACAGCAATCTCATAATAACTAGCAACGATTAAAAGGGCACACTCCTAGTATATTTGTTTGCAGTGGGTTTGTACAGTTTTTATAACAATTATGTATATAATGCAAGTTTTTGGAACATAGCCTTTCCTGACAAAGCTCATTGCCTTTCTGATGTTTTTTTTTTTTTTTCCCTTTCTTCAGTAGTATCTCATTCAGATTAATAATGATCTTAATAATTGATAAGGATGCTACTGATAGGACTTGCACTGTAACACAAAAAATTTCAGCTTTCTTTTTGAGACAATCTCCCTGTGACCCAGGCTAGAGTACAGTGGCATCATCTCGGCTCACTGTAACCTCTGCCTGCTGGGCTTAAGTGATTCGTCTCTCAGCCTCCCAAGTAGCTGGGATTACAGGTACGCACCACCATGCCCAGCTAATTTTTTGTATTTTTAATGGAGATGGGATTTTGCTATGTGCTCAGGCTGGTCTCAAACTCCTGAGCTCAGGTAATCTGCCCACCTCACCTTCCCAAAGCGTTAGGATTACAGGCATGAGCCACTGTATCTAGCCAATTTCAGCATTTAAACTTGAATTTTGAAATAAGCATAAACCTCAATATATATACCAAAATATGTTTTTAACAAATTACTCTTTGGAATTAGGGTATGGAGTAGGTGGATAGAAAAATGGTAGTTATGAAGAATGGAAGATTAGTATTAGTAACAGGGAGTGGTTTCCAGTAGGAAGTCAGGAAGATGGTAATAGTGGCCCTCAATATTCCTTTTTTTGTTGTTTTTGTTTTTTGAGACAGAGTCTTGCTCTGTCACCAGGCGCCAGGCTGGAGTGCAGTGGCGCGATCTTGGCTCACTGCAACCTTCACCTCCTGGGTTTAAGCAATTTTCCTGCCTCAGCTTCCGGAGTAGCTGGGACTACAGGCACGCACCACCACGCCCATCTAATTTTTGTATTTTTTTTAAGTAGAGAAGGGATTTCACCATCTTGGCCAGGATAATCTCTATCTCTTGACCTCGTGATCTGCCCGCCTCAGCCTCTCAAAGTGCTGGGATTACAGGCGTGAGCCACTGCACCCAGCCAATCTTAACTGTTTCAAAAGTCCTGGCAAATTTTATGCTAGAGAGAGAGAGCTGTGTAGACTCACCACTCACCAGGAGGTCAGATTTCTTTGCTTTGGGCTTGAATTACACCAACTTGGTATAGTAGCATTGGCTAATCTCATCATGTTCAGAAACTCTGTTGCCTGTGTCTTCTATTAACAATTACAGATTATTGATTGTATAAAGATTAGGCAAATTCTTTCAAATCAAATAGTCACTGTGATACGAAGAATAGAAGAAGTCTTTGGGGAAAGTTAGGTTGCCTTCAATAGAAAGCGGAAGTAATAACAAAAAAAGAGCAAAAGCAGAAGAAAATAGTTTAAAAAAATGGGAGAAGCACTAAACTTGGAAGAAAGGAATAAAGTTATTTGTGTCCAGATATCATTTGCCTCCCACTAGATAAGAGTCTGTAGAACCGTATTTTCTGATATCAGCTCTCACTGACTTTAAGTTAAATGGAGGATAAGTAGCTGCCATAGTTTTTTTGCTTGTTTGAGTATGTGGATCACCAGATACACCTTAGGAAAATTATAGTGTTTTTTGTTTTTGAGATGAAGTTTTGCTCTTGTTGCCCAGGCTGGAGTGCAATGATGCGATATTTCAGCTCACTGCAACCTCCACCTCCCGGGTTCAAGCAATTCTCCTGCCTCAGCCTCCACAGTAGCTGGGATTACAGGCATGTGCCACCACGCCTGATTAATTTTGTATTTTTAATAGTGACAGAGTTTCTCCGTATCAGTCAAGCTGGTCTCAAACTCAGGTCATCTGCCCGACCTGAAGTGATCTGCCCACTCAGTCTCCCAAAGTGCTGGGATTATAGGCATGAGCCACCTTGCCCAGCCAGTTATAGTGGGTTTTTTTTTTTTTTTGAGAAGGAGTTTCGCTCCTATTACCCAGGCTGGAGTGCAATGGCGCAATCTTGGCTCACCGCAACCTCCGCCTCCTGGGTTCAGGCAATTCTCCTGCCTCAGCGTCCTGAGTAGCTGGGATTACAGGCACATGCCACCATGCCCAGCTAATTTTTTGTGTTTTTAGTAGAGACGGGGTTTCACCATGTTGACCAGGATGGTCTCGATCTCTTGACCTTGTGATCCACCCACCTCGGCCTCCCAAAGTGCTGGGATTATAGGCATGAGCCATTGCGCCCGGCCTATAGTGGTTTTTAAAAAATAATTTAAATTTTAAGTCTTTGCTAGAATGTCAGTGAATCAAGTATTTATTGAACACACTTCCTGCCTACCTCCCACCAAACAGAATATTTTAAGTCAAATAAATATCATCAGTCTCTTTGTCTTAACCTGCTCAGCAGTTTTGGTGATTTCTTCACAGCGCTTTCAAGATAAAGCCCAAGGCTCTTCAGATTGACTTTCAAAACTCACTTTGATCTCAATAGGATTTACCTATTGAGGGTACCCTGGTCCAGTGAAACAGTTATTTTCGACTGGGGACTGGACTGCTTGTTGCCCTAGGAATCATTTGGAACTATATGGTTATTTTCTGGTTTCCCAGTAATGGTGGGCTTGGTTGAGGGTTGCTGCTGGCATTCAGTAAGTGGGAACCAGGGATGCTAACTGTCATCCTTAGAGTACCAAAAGCACCATTGAGAAACTGTAAGAGGAAAGAATGGGGGTTTTGGAATCAGAAAGAACTGGGTTCAAATATTAGGCCTCCCTTGTGTAAAATTGGGATGGTAATACTTTTCAGTAAGTAAGTAGGCAAGATTATATTTGTAAGGTGCTGGGGCTTACAGGTTTCAATAAATGGCCACTGCTATTAAATATGATTCTTGGCCGGGTGCGGTGGTCACGCCTGTAATCCCAGCACTTTGGGAGGCTGAGGCGGGCAGATCACAAGGTCAGGAGTTCGAGACCAGCCTGGCCAATATGGCAAAACCCCATCTCTACTAAAAATACAAAAAAATTAGCCAGGCGTGGTGATGCATGCCTGTAGTCCCAGCTACTCGGGAGGCTTAGGCAGAAGTATTGCTTGAACCCAGGAGGCGGAGGTTGTAGTGAGCCAAGATCATGCCATTGCTCTCCAGCCTGGGCAACAAGAGCAAAACTCTGTCTCAAAAAAAAAAAAAAAAAAAAAAATTAGCCAGCTCAGGCTGGGTGCCATGGCTCACCCCTGTAATCCCAGCACTTTTGGGAGGCCAGTGTGAGTGGATCATGAGGTCAGGAGTTCAAGACCAGCCTGGCCAAGATGGTGAAACCCCATCTCTACTAAAAATACAAAAAATTAGCCAGGTGTGGTGATGAACACCTGTAATCCCAGCTACTCGGGAGGCTGAGACAGAGAATTGCTTGAACCCAGGAGGCGGAGGTTGCAGTGAGCCAAGATTGCGCCGCTGCACTCCAGCCTGGGCAACAGAATGACACTCTGTCTCAAATAAAAAGAGAATTAACTAGCTTAGAGTAGCTGAAATAGGCACAGGAGAGAGAAAAGGGTGGGTTGCTGCTATTCTTTCATAGGTTTAGGTGATTTTTTTAAAAAAAGATATGGGGTTACATCAGCTGGTTCACAGTAAAGGTGGGAAATGCCACTTGTTTCAGATTCCAGTGTGATTCAGAAGGGCAATTCCCTGGGAACTGAATGGCAGACCCCAGTTATCTCTGAGCCCTTTCGGAGCCGCTTCAGCCGCTGTTCAAGCGTAGCCGACAGTGGGGACACAGCCATTGGTACATCATGTTCAGATATTGCAGAGGGTAAGTTTGTATTAATAATTTGATTACCAATAAGTATTGTCCTTTTCAGATTGCATTTTGGGTATATTGGCATTTCCAGTTTCTGCTATTTCCAGAATGTTCATAAGGTCAGTCCATGTCAGACAAGGAGTCTTTCGTTCTTCTTATCCCATGCTTCTCGCATGTGGTCCCTTCATCTAAATTTCTATTTTTTATCTTATCTAAAACAGCTTTTTTTGGTGGGGGGTGATACTCTGTCACCCAAGTTGGAGTGCACTGGCCTGATCATGGCTCATTGCAGCCTCCCAGGCTTAGGTGATCCTCCCATCTCAGCCTCTCAGGTAGCTGGGACTGCAGGTATGCACTACCATGCCTGGGTAATTTTTTTGTGTTTTATAGAGATGGGGTTTCACCATATTGCCCAGGCTGGTCTGGCCTCCTGGACTCAATAGAACCACCTGCCTCAGCCTTGCAAAGTGCTGTGATTACAGGCATGAGCCCCTTTGAAGCAACTTTCTGATAGGTTAATTGGCCTCAAGTCTTTCCTTCTGCTGCCAGATTATTTTTGCTGAAAGCCTAATTTCATAGTTTTCCTTTCCTGTAAATCTTCAATAACGCCTATTACTTGGGCAATAAAGTTCAGAGGCTTCAGTTCTTCTGTGATCTGTCCCTATCCCACCCACTCAAACATATTTCCTGCCATCACCAGGTCTGAACTTACAGGCCTGTTTTTTTTTTTTGTTTTGTGTTTTTTGTTTTTATTTATTTATTACTTTTTTGAGATGGGTGTTGCTCTGTCACCCCAGCTGGATGGAGTGTAGTTGTGCCGTCGTGCTCACTGCAGCCTTAAACTCCTAGGTTCCTGAGTAGTAGGGACTACCAGCATGAGCCATCACACCCAGCTGATTTTTTTTTTCTTCATTTTTTTGTAGAATTGAGGTCTTGCTATATTGCCCAGGCTGGTCTCAAACTCCTGGCCTAAAACGATCTTACTGCCTCAGCCTCCCAGAGTGCTGGAATTACAGGCAAGAGCCACCATACCCAGTTGGTTTTTGGTTTCTGATACCAGGGCTTTTTTTCCCCTTCTTTAATCTGGGCCCATGTGTGTGATGCCTCCCTCCTCTTGCCTTTCCTAGCTATGCTGATCTTACTGTTCAAGATCCAGCAAATGTCCCACAGGCTTTTCCCATCCCTTACACTCATTAGTCATATCATTCTCTTTGCATTCTTGTACCTTTATTATCTCTGCCTCTTGTTTTGCACTTAAGTAAGAACTGCCAGGCAGTACTTTATAAGGGTATTTTGTTTTTCCACTTAGATTGGTTAGTTCTAGAAGGCAGAGGACCTAATTATAATAATTACTGTTGATTATATGCTTTGTGATAGATACTATAAATATTTTCTGTATTATTTCACTAAAGCCCTTAAGAACCCTATGAAATGTCTTCTTATTTCCATTTTACAGATGAGAAGGCTGAATTTAAAAGTGTTTGAATGAGTTGCTTAAAGTCACAAAACTAGTCATTTTGATCGTCATATATTGTAATTTTAAAACATCTACTCCACAGCCACTAGGACAGATATACCCAAAAGATAGTAAATCCCAGCTTCTTGGGAGGCTGAGGCAGGAGGATCACTTAGCCCAGGAGTTTGAGACTAGCCTGGGCAACATAGTGAGACCCCGTCTCAAAAAAAAAAAAAAAAAAAAAAAAGATAGTAAGTATTGGTTCAATCACCTTGTTACACAGGTTGTGTGTGTGACTCTATTTTTAATTCCTTTAGGAAAATACATATGTATTTCCTTTCTATGCATTATTTTTAAATTGTAGCAGCCTTTTTGGTGAGAATGTAGAGAAATGGTCTATGCATTGCTAGTAGGAATGTAAAATGTTGCAGCTGCTTTGGAAAACAGTTTGGCACTTCCTCAAAAGGTTAAACATAGAGTTATTCATGACCCAATAGTTCTACTCTTAGATATATACCCAGGATAAATGAACACATAAGTTTTTTTGTTTGTTTGTTTGCTTTGAGACAGAGTCTCACTCTGTCACCCAGGCTAGAGTGCAATGGTGCAATCTTGGCTCACTGCAACCTCCACCTCCTGGGTTGAAACAATTCGTTACCACACCCAGCTAATTTTCGTATTTTTATTAAAGACGGGGTTTCACTGTGTTGGCCAGGCTGGTCTGGAACTCCTGACCTTCAGTGATCTGCCCACCTTGGCCTCCCGAAGTGCTGGGATTACAGGCATGGACCCCTGCACCTGGCCTCTAATCTTAACTCATACATTTTGTTCACGAATCTGTCTTAGAGTCTAGTTGACAAGAATCCCTAT
Source organism: Saimiri boliviensis (assembly GCF_048565385.1). Classification (NCBI taxonomy): domain Eukaryota; kingdom Metazoa; phylum Chordata; class Mammalia; order Primates; family Cebidae; genus Saimiri; species Saimiri boliviensis. Next base: position 24,487,301 of record NC_133459.1, read on the forward strand.
AACTGGTATACAATATAGTTCATTATTGCTTCTTTAAACTGAATACCCATGCTTTTGATTCCATCCTTCACTAAGGTGTTTTACTTGGAAGATTCTCGAGGGACAGAATAGAGGTAGGTATTGAAGAGTTCAGAATGCTTTCAGCTCTTTGCAAAAGACTGAAATAGTCACTGGTGTAATTTAGACTACTGAAATCTCTTCAGGTGTAGACTTGAAGTGACTGAGATTTAGTAATAGCTGAATCTACCTTTGCCTTACCGTGGCTAAAAATTAGTTGTTTTTTAGGGCGGGGAGGGGGCAGAAAATGTGGTTAAGTAGAGGAGAGATTTAAAACTATATTCTTAAAATGGCAAAACCCCAATGTTTTTGGGAAGTGTAGCCTTCTGTAAATAAAAATCACATATCCTCCCCCCTCCCCTTTTTTTTTTTTTGGTTAAGAAAATTTTTGTGGTTTTGTTGTATCATGAGGCATTGAAACATCTGAACAAATCAATGTCTGGGCTGTGAGGCAGCTGCTTTCTCCTTCACATCTTTGGGTTACTAGAGCAACTTGTCAGTAGATTAAGAAAAAAAAAAAAAGGATAACATTTTGCATTACTTAAGTCTTACCAAGGCATGCGCTGGTACAACACAAACTTCTCCCATCAGATGCAACTAGTCTAGCGTCCAAACATCATGCACAATACCTCGGCGGTGGCAGCACACTGCACCCACTCCTGCCTCGACCCTGCTCATTTGTGCATATTTGGAGCATCTGGAGGAGTGGGAATAGTACTGGGAAGAGGAGGGAGGAGGAAACAGCATGAATGCCTTGCTGAGAGGAGGTCAGCTGAAGTTGCGCAGGGTGAGCCTGAACATGTCATTGGTACAAACCCAAGCATCGTTGATGTTCTTTAATAGAAACATCTGGTGGAACCCTATAATGGGGTCTTCATCCACCTTAAGCTGGCTCACAGCCATGCTGATGATGTAGCTATCTGATGTCGGGGGATGATCCTGCACTGTGATGCTGTGCTGGATTTTCTGGAGTGGAATGCTAGACGGCTTCTCCACAATGGCAGTTTTCCCCTAGAACTGTTGTCCTTCCCACGTAAGGCATGACACGTCATTGTGAATTGCGCCTAGTTGGATTCTATCATCATCCAATAACTGGTAATAATGTTCAATGAAGCTGGATCCAGTCTGCTCCCAAATTGGCTTGTCTCCCATTCTAGAGTGTCACCCGACCTCACAGAGACCCAAGGGGCTGGCACAGTGGCGGCAGCGGCGGCAACCCAGCGTGATCTGTGACTGACTGTCCCTTCTGCCCTCTACACTCTATTTTTTAAAGAGATAGGCCTCACTGTGTTGCCTATACTGGAGTGCAGTGACTGTTCACAGGTACCATCATAGTTATGAACTCATGGGCTCAAGTGATCCTCCTGAATTAGACTACTGAATAGCTGGGCCTGCAGAGGTGCAACACCTGCCTGGCTCCCATACACTAAATTTTAAATGCCTTTGAAAATGAGCATTGCTATTTTGTTTCAAAATGTTCTAAAACACAAACCAGACTTACAGTGTAACTCAGGCGTCCCCAACTTCTGGCCTGTGGACCAGTACCAGTCCATGGTGTATTAGGAACCAGGCCACAAAGCTGGAGGTAAGCAGCAGGCAAGCAAGCAAGCATTACCGCCTGAGCTTGTGCCTTCCGTCAGATCAGTGGTGGCATTAGATTCTCATAGGAGCAGGAACCCTATTGTGAACTGTGCATGTGAGAGATTTAGGTTGCTCAGTCCTTAAGAGAATCTAATGCCTGATCTGAGGTGGGACAGTTTCATTCCGAAATCATCCCCCTGACCATTGTCTGTGGAAAAATTGTGTTCCACAAAACCAGTCCCTGGTACCAAAAAGGTTAGGGACCACTGGTGTCACTTGACACTTTATAGCACAGTTAGTCTGAATCAGGCAGTTTTCTTGACATAAATAGATAAACCCAATAGATAAGTTAAAAATGTGGACAAAGACTTCACCTTAATTTCCTAATATGCATGGTCCATTTATCATCTATAAAAAATTAGAAAAGCCATATTCTTCTGGGTCAATTGGTACTTTTCTTCTTGGCTTTGGTTTTGGCATTATTTGGGGGTTATCTTAGTCTATTTTCTGTTACTTATAAGAGAATACCTGATACAGTGTAACACATACAGAAAAGATGTTTGTTTTGCCCACAGTTCTGGAGACTGGGAAGTCCAAAGTCATAGTGGCAGCATCTGGCAAAGGCTTTTGTACTGAATCATAATTTATGGTAGAAAAGCAGAGACCACAAGAGTGAGCCAAACTTGCTTTTTAAAAAAAATTTATTTATTTTCTTTTGAGACAGAGTCTTATTCTGTCACCCAGGGGCTGGAGTACCGTAGTGCGATCTCGGCTCACTGCAACTTCTGCCTCCCAAGTTCAAGTGATTCTTCTGCCTCAGCCTCCTGAATAGCTGGGATTACAGGCACCCACCATTATACCCAGCTAATTTTTGTGTTTTTAGTAGAGGCAGGGTTTCACTATGTTAACCAGCCAGGCTAGTCTTGAACTCCTGACCTCAAATGATCCACCTGCCTCAGCCTCCCAAAGTACTGGGATTGCAGGTGTAAGCCACTTCACCCAACCCAAATTTGCTTTTATAACAGCCCACTCCTTGGAGAACTAACTTACTTGCTAATCTGTATGAGGCTTCTACTCTTTTGACCCATTCACCTCTTAAGAGGCCCCCACCTCTTAATACTTTTACATTGGCAATTAAGTTTCCAACACATGAACGTTTGGGGGACAGACATATTCAAACCATAGCAGGGGTTGTGGACTCAAAACTGAATTTGGTGAATCTAGAGGGAGAGTGGTGCTGTAGAGGGAGAATGGAAAGAGGTGTTGCTAAGTTCATGGTAGCAACCCCTCATGTGCTACAACCTAACAGCCTTCTGTTTTGTAATTGCACTATGGGAGCAGCGACAAATGGAAGAACTGATACTATGGTGCTGTTATGGAGGAAAATGTATTGCATATGGTCAAGCGCAGTGGCTCATGGCTGTAATCCCAGCACTTTGGGAGGCTAAGGCCGGTGGATCACTTGAGGTTAGGAGTCCAAGACAGCCTGGCCAACATGGTGAAACCCCATTGGTGAAAAATACAAAAATTAGCTGGGCACGGTGGGATGCTCCTGTAATTCCAGCTACTCAGGAGGCTGAGGCAGAAGAGTCACTTGAACCTGGGAGGCAGAGGTTGCAGTAAGCCAAGGTCACACCACTGCATTCCAGCCTGGATGACAGAGTAAGTGAGACTCCATCTCAAAGAAAAAAAAAATGTACCGGGCTCGGTGGCTCACGCTTGTAATCCTAGCACTTTGGGAGCCTGAGGCGGGTAGATCACTTGAGGTCGGGAGTTCAAGACCAGCCTAACCAACATGGAGAAACCCTGTCTCTACTAAAAATACAAAATTAGCTGGGCATGGTGGCACATGCCTGTAATCTCAGCTACTCGGGAAGCTGAGGCAGGAGAATCGCTTGAACCCAGAAGGTGGAAGTTGTGGTGAGCTGAGATTGCGCCATTGCACCCCAGCCTGGGCAAGAAGAGTGAAACTCTGTCTCAAAAAAGAAAAAAAATGTATTGCTTACTAGTCTTGGAAGTCTTCATCACTACCAGTATGCCTTAACTTTGTTTACTAGTCCTATATTTAAGTTGTAAGACGTTAGAAACTGTGTCCTTTAACTGAGATTTATTTCTTGGTCCTGAGAGACTAATGCATGTTATCAGAACTTATTCAGGTATTTGTTTTGTTGTGTTATGTGTCTGTGTGTGTTTTTAGTTTGATCTTTTATATATCCCCAAGATCACCTTGAGTATAGGAAATTAAAAAATATGCATATATTATAAGGCTTGCACATCTGTTTTTAAAGTATTTATTCCTCCTGTCTAACTGAAATGTTTTACCCTTTGATCAACATCTCTCCATTCCCCCTGCTCCCCAGCTTCTGGTAACCACAATTATTCTCTCCGTTTCTATGTGTTGAGGGGTGTGTGTGTGTGTGTGTGTGTGTGTGTGTGTATTTTGAGTGTTTTTTTTTTAGCTTCCACGTAGAAGTAAGAACATGCAGTTTTGGTCATTTTGTGCCTAGCTTATTACTCTTACTGCCCTCCAGGTTAACCCATGTTGTTGCAAATGACATAATTTACATCTTTTATAAGGCTGGTATTCCATTGTGTATAGACTGCATTTTCCTTATCTGTCAGTTGATTCTGTAACTTGGCTATTGTGAATAATTACTCAGTAAACATGGGATTATAGATATTTCTTTGACATACTAATTTCACATTCTTTGGATATATACCCAAAAGTGGATTGCTGGATCATATGGTACCTACATTTTGATCCTTTGAGGGACCTACATACTCCTTTGTTTTCCACAGTGGCTGTATTTGCATTCCCACCAACAGCATACTCAGTTCCCTTTTCTCTACATTCTCTCCAAACTTGTTATCTTTCATCTTTTTGATAATAGGCATTCTGACAGGTGTGAGGTGGCTGGCCCATATTTTTAAAGAGTTGCTTAAGGCCAGGCATGGTGGCTAACACCTGTAATCCTACCACTTTGGGTGGATTGCTTGAGTCCAGGAGTTCGAGACCAGTCTGGGCAACATGGTGAGGCTCCATCTCTACTAAAAATACAAAAACTGAGGTGGGAAGATCACCTGAGCCTGGGGAGGTTGAGGCTGCAGTGAACTGTGGTCATGCCATTGTGCTCCAGCCTGGGTGACAGAGTGAGACCCCCATCTCAAAAAAAAAAAAAAAAAAGTTGTTTAATGAGAAGAGTAACTGATCTATACTCACATAATTCTGGGAACCATTATGGTACCTATTGTTGTTATCTGAGTGTGCTCTGTGTTGGTGGGGAAAAAAGAAAGAGAAACAAGTTGGTAGTCACTCTTGTCCGTGGAAGATATGCTTGATTTGGGAAGAAGTACTGAACATAGTTGAAAAGAGAAGAAATTGGTGTTCCTTGTCTCCTTATTCAGTTCTGCCTGCTGAAAGCAGTATGTTACCTCACATTCCTTCCTTATTGTTTGCTTGCAGTAGTCCCCCTCAGAGAGGTACTTGAAAGTTGGAAATAGGTAAAAATGTGAACCTTCTGCAATAGAGCTAATCAAACAGTTGTCTCCCAAGGCCAGGCAAGAGCCAAAGGAAACATTAATTTAGTCTGAAGGAAAAGTTAAAAAACCCTGGTTGGATACACACAAGGAGGCAAGCGAAAAGGCAAAATATAAAATAGAAGATTTCAGTGTGTACCCAATTGAGAGTGCTCACTGTGCTAAAGTGAAACCTGAGAGTTACTAAGAATAACTTCACATATCCAGGCAGTCAGGTGTAGGGTATGGGAGAGAGAGCAGAATCCTGCCTCAGATGCCATACTTTCTGTCCTGCATACTGAGCAAGACTCTAGTTTGCTTTATTCTTCAGATAGTTAGACTCGTTGCTCACCTTCCTGGGGGAGCTTTTGGAGGTCGAAGAAGATTCTGGCAACTCTTGGAAAGGATATTTTTATTAGATTGGACTATAACAGAGTTGTCCAGCTTCCAGATGAGTAGGACCTAACTCATTTTCCTTAAGTAAGTAATTTTTTTTAAGTTCAGTTTTCAGCTTTGTCTGTTGACTGACACGATTTTTAAAAATTCTAGTACAAAGGACTAAGTTGAAAGTGAAGCCATTATTGCCTTTTGTTGGTTTACTTTGTGAATGGCATTTGAGATCCTGGAATGTACATCTACCAGTTTGGTTGCTGTGTCTTTCTGCCTTATACTTTTGATGACAGTGCTCTGTCTGCTTGGTCTCAGGATAGAGAGCTTCTAGCATAGCATTCAAACTCAAGAAAGCTTGCTGCTTCAATTTTGACTTATGGAAGACTATTCTCTCCGCAGATTTTTGCAGCTCAAGTGGCAGCCCTTCTTTCCAGCCCATCAAAAGCCACGTAACCATTCCAACAGCCCATGTGATGCCTTCCACTTTAGGGACCTCTCCTGCCAAGCCAAATCCTACACCTGTTGGACCCTCTTCCTCCAAACTCCCTTTGTCAGGGTTGGTTGAAAGTGTGGGAATGACAAGAAATGGAGACCTTGGTGCAATGAAACGTTCTCCAGGCCTATCTAGAGATCTCATGTATCTCTCTGGTACTACTGGAGAAAATGGAATTGAGCAGTCCTGGTTTCCAGCAGTGGGCCATGAAAGACAAGAAGAGGTGAGGAAGTTTGATATTCCTAGTATGGAATCTACCCTCAATCAGTCGGCAATGATGGAGACACTCTATTCAGATCCTCACCACCGAGTCCACTTCCACAACCCAAGAACCAACGCAAGTAAGGAGTTGTACAAAGTATTACCTGAGGCCAAGAAGGCACCGGGCAGCGGGGCAGTGTTTGAGCGGAATGGACCACATCCTAATAGCAGTGGGGTCCTCCCTTTGGGACTCCAGCCTGCTCCCGGGCTCTCCAAGCCTCTGCTCTCTCAGGTGTGGCAGCCGAGTCCTGACACTTGGCATCCCCGAGAGCAATCTTGTGAACTCAGCACTTGTCGGCAGCAGCTGGAATTGATCCGTTTACAGATGGAGCAAATGCAGGTAGAGGTCCTTCTTTCCTTGGATTTTGTAGGTTCTCTACAGTTCTTAGAATTTTATAGCTTTTGTCCTATGAGTTTTGGCTTTAAAGAAGATAGCTGTAAAAAGAAGGAAGATATTTGTAGACCCGAAATGTAGGCTTATGACCTGTTGGTCATTGAATCTGTTTGGTGGTCAATTTAAGCACCAGATTGGGTCTCCAAAATAGCAAAAGGTTACAAGGGAAAACCTAAAAGGCCAGTCACTAGGCTAAGTACTTTCATGTACAGAATTTTATTTAATCTTCATAGTATACCAAGGAGGTAAATGTAGAAACTTATCAGATTCTTTAGACTACATAATTTGTCCAGGATCACAGAGCTGGTAATTGGTAAAGCTAGGGTTTAAAAACCATCTTTGAGGTTGGGTGCAGTGGGTTATGCCTGTAATCCCAGCACTTTGGGTGGCCAAGGTGGGCAGATCACGAGGTCAGGAGTTTGAGACCAGATTGGCCAACATAGTGAAACACCATCTCTACTAAAAATAAAAAAATTAGCCGGGTGTGGTGGCATATGCCTGTAGTCCCAGCTACTTGGGAGGCTGAGGCGGGAGAATGGCTTGAACCCGGGAGGCAGAGGTTGCAGTGAGCCAAGACTGCAACCATTACACTCCAGCCTGGGTGACAGTGTGGCTTCATCTCAAGAAAAAAAAGTTAATAAATAAGTAAAAATAAACAAATAAAAGCCATCTTTGAACCCCTGTGTTTGTGTGTGTGTGTGTGTGTGTGTGTGTGTGTGTGTGTGTATGTGTGTGTGTGTGTGTGTGTGTTTGAGACTGAGTCTCCCTTTGTTGCCCAGACTGGAGTATAGTGGCATAATCTCAGCTCACTGCAATCTCCACCTCCCGGAATCAAGCAATTTTCCTGCCTCAGCCTCCTGAGTAGCTGGGACTATGGGGGCATGCCACCATGCCCAGCTCATTTTTGTATTTTTAGTAGGGATGGGGTTTCACCATGCTGGTCAGGAGTTCAAGACCAGCCTGGCCAAGATGGTAAAACCCCGCCTCTACTAAAAATACAAAAATTAGCTGGGCGTGGTGGCGGTTGCCTGTAATCCCTGCTACTGGGGAGGCTGAGGCAGGGAATTGCTTGAACCTAGGAGGCGGAGGTTGCAGTGAGCTGAGATCATGCCGCTGCACTCCAACCTCGGTGACAGAGTGAGACTCCGTCTCAAAAAAAAAAAAAAAAAAAAAAAAATCCTTGTGCTGCTGAAGAGTGGGAAGGAAGGAAATAGATATATTCTCCTTCCTTGATTGGTGAAGACATCCTAGCTCCTGGTTTGCCTCTGTTGCTAGATAATAAAAGATAACTGACCTTTTCTTAGAAACTAGAGCCTTTTTGAACAGGGAGTGTTCAGTTGGCAGAAACCTTCCTGGCAGGTTCTTTCCAGTCATGCCTCAGAGCTAAAATTATTTCATAAACATTGGGTCTTATCAGGCTGAGCCAAGCTGGGCCTTGACTACAGACCCAGCTGGTTACTGCTCAGGTGTTTTCAGGCGTGTATGGGTCAAGATCAAGCCCCTCTGGGCCTACTGAAAGTGGTACTTGCCTTTCAGCTTCAGAACGGAGCCATCTGCCACCATCCTACTGCTTTTGCTCCTTCACTGCCCATCTTAGAGCCAGCACAATGGATCAGCATCTTGAACAGTAATGAACACCTTCTGAAGGAAAAAGAGCTTCTCATTGACAAGTAAGAGAGCAAGGGGTACCACAGGGCCAGACTACTCTCCCAGGCCCCATTGAAGACACCTAATGGAGTCTTCCCAAGGGCAAAGCATTCCTCTTCTGTGTAGGCCATGTCTTGCCTCATGGTAGAGGTAGGTTGATAAGCAGCCTAGTCGTACATCGAATGTGATAGGCCAGTTAGGTCCTATTTCTTCGGGGACTCCAGGGAGTACCTAAACGGGGTAGCCAGTTCATTGCAGCTGATATTTTCCTCATTTCCCTTCAGTTACCTTTCACCTTCCTTCAGAAAGTACTGATATCCAGAATCTAAGATCTTGCTTACATAATAGGGATTGTACTTAGTAGGGGCTCATATTGTGAGGGGCTAGCATTAGGACCCTGACCCGATTCTTCTCTCTTGTGCAGGCAGAGGAAACACATCTCTCAGCTGGAGCAGAAAGTACGAGAGAGTGAATTGCAAGTCCACAGTGCCCTCTTGGGCCGCCCTGCCCCCTTTGGTGATGTCTGCTTGCTAAGGCTACAGGTAAGTATTGGCAATCAGGATGGCATTCTGTTTGTCATAACTCAGTGTCTTCCCTGTGCCTGGCACCCTTAGGTATCCAGGAGATACAAAAGAGATCAGTCCCTGCCCTGAAAGAGTAAACATACTAATTATAAAGCACCCTTTATCATGCCCTTGTGGGTGGAGAAAAGGCTAAGAACCAAGTGAAAGTCTAGATGGCCTAGGTGTCAAGACATACTTGGGAAAAAAGGTAGATAGTAAGGTCCTAGAGTTGAACGATGTTATGAGAAGTATCTGCTAGCCCTGGCCAAAAGAAGAGAGAGGCAAAGGCAATGAGGGATTTAGAGCCATTCTCTCGCTCTCTTTTTTTTTTTTTTCCTCCTGCTCTGTTGCCCAAGGTGGGGTACAGTGGCACGATCTCAGCTCACCTCCGCTTCCCAGGTTCAAGCGATTTTCCTGCCTCAGCCTCCCGAGTAGCTAGGATTATAGGTGCCTGCCACCACACCCGGCTAATTTTTCTATTTTTGGTAGAGGCGGGGTTTTACCATATTGGCCAGGCTGGTCTCGAACTCCTGACCTCTGGTGATCTACCCTCCTCAGCCTCCCAAAGTGCTGGGATTACAGGCGTGAGCCACTGCGCCCAGCCTGCCATTCTCATTTTTATCCTCCATATCAAGGAGCAGCTGAAAAAAATCATAATTCTCACTGAGATCAATGGTTATGAGGGTTGAAAGCTTGAAAAGAAACCTACTTTGTTGACGAAGCTTCTGTAATTTGGGCATTTGAATGTTGGGTGTTTGATAGGTTACAGCACTGGCTTTGCTACCTAATTAAGGCATTATCCCATCTCGGAATCAGAATGTTGAGTTGGAAGTGCCTTAGATGAAATCTAGTTAATTCTTTGAATTTACTGATGAAAGAATTGAAGCCCGAGAAAGAGGAAGACCTTGCCTAAGATTATATAGAGAATGAGTGGAGAGAAGCCAGGCTTTGAGCTCAGGTCTTGTCCTGGGTTCTTTCCAGTATACAGTGGCTTAGGTATTGCTTTAAGGCAGAGGTTCTCAAATGTGAGTGTGCATCAGAATACCTGGAGGGCTTATTGAAACACAGATTATTGGGACCCATCCCTACAATTTCTGATTTGGTGGGCCTAGGACTTAGGCTTAAGAATTGCATTGCTAACAAATTTCAGCATCAGGTAATGCTGATGCCGTTAACCTTAAGACTCAGTTGAGAAGCACTTCTTGAAGAAATTCTTGGAGAAAAATGATATTTGACCATCAAGTATGCTGGGAATAAGTAAAGTACATGAGACTATAAGGGTAAAGAACAGTTAAATATTGAGAATTTTTCCGGCAGGAATTGCAGCGAGAAAACACTTTCTTACGTGCTCAGTTTGCACAGAAGACAGAAGCCTTGAGCAAAGACAAGATTGAGCTTGAAAAGAAACTTTCTGCTTCTGAAGTTGAAGTCCAGCTCATCAGAGAGTCACTCAAAGTAGCATTGCAGAAGCATTCTGAGGAAGTGAAGAAACAGGAAGAAAGGGTGAGCTGAGTGGCTGATAGCTCTAATTCACAAAGGAGGTGGCAGTCAGCTGTCTACTCTAAAGCCTAAGCTGTTTCTGGGCCCCATTCCTGGAACTAAGAAGAGACAATTGGATAAGATCCTCCACTGGCTTCTCATACAGAATCAGTGAGGATCTCCTTTTTGCTAGAAGTGCAATTCTCCCTCCCTCCTTTTTGCTTCATTTCCACAAAACCGCAACAGTCCAGGAAAGTTGTATGATCCCTCACTGTCCCAGGTTGTGCTATGCAATGTGCCACCACCTGGTCTGGGTAGAAAACCAACCTGAGCACTCATACCAGATGGTACTGTTGCAAGATATTTAAATACCTGTGGTACATTTATATCATTTAATCTGGTTTCTCATCCTACCTAAAAAGTAGAGAAAAATTTCATGTGCACAGCTAGTTTGGATGTTTATTTTTGCTAGTAAATTGCCTTAAGTTTAAAATTCTTCAGTTTTATTGGTACCTCCCAATTCACGGCTTGCTCTAAAGCATGTATTTTTGGAGGACCAGTTTAGTAATGTTTAGCTCTGGACCACTTGTATCAAAACAACTAGAGCAGTACTTCTCAAACTTGAGTATTTCAAAATCACTTGGGGATCTTGTTAAAAATGTTTTTCAGGCCGGGCATGGTGGCTCACACCTGTAACCCCAGCACTCTGGGAGGCCGAGGCAGGTGAATCACGAGGTCAGGCATTTGAGACCAGTCTGGCTAACATAGTGAAACCCATCTCTACTAAAAATACAAAGAATTAGCCAGGTATGATGGTGTGTGCCTATAATCCCAGCTACTCAGAAGGCTGAGGCAGGAAAATTGCGTGATCCCAGGAGGTGGAGGTTGCAGTGAGCCGAGATTGCACCATTGCACTCCACCCCAGGTAACATTGCGAGACTGAGTCTCAAAAAAAAAAATGTAGATCAGATTCAGTAGTTCTAGGAGGGGTCCTGAGATCCTGCATTTCTTTCTTTCTTTCTTTTTATTGTGTGTGTGTGTGTGTGTGTGTGTGACAGAGTCTCGCTCTGGTGACCAGTCTCCCAAGTAGTTGGGATTACAGGCACTTGCCACCACACCTGGCTAATTTTTGTAATTTTAGTAGAGATGAGGTTTCACCATGTTGGCCAGGCTGGTCTTGAACTCGTGACCTCAGGTGATCCACTCACCTTGGCCTCCTAAATTCTGGGATTACAGATGTGACCCACTGCACCCAGCTGGATCCAGCATTTCTAACAAGCTCTTAGGTGATGCTGATGTTGTTGGTACAGGAAGAACTTAAGAGGATTTGTTAAAAAAGAAAATTTCAAGTTGAGTTAGGCTGAGTGTGGTGGCTCATGCCTGTAATCCCAGCATTTTGGGAGTCTGAGGCGAGTGGATCACCTGAGGTCGGGAGTTCAAGACCAGCCTGACCAACATGGAGAAACCCCATCTCTAGTAAAAATACAAAATTAGCTGGGTGTGGTGGCACATGCCTGCAATCCCAGCTATTCGGGAGGCTGAGGTAGGAGAATTGCTTGAACCCGGGAGGCAGAGGTTACAGTGAGCAATAAGAGTGAAACTTCGTCTCAAAAAAAAAGTCAGTGAGTTAAAAGAAAATTAAAATAATTTATGTATCTAAGTTGAGTAATTAAATATCAACAGATTTATAATAAAATTAGTAGTTGTAAAAACAAATGAAAAAATTAAAAAAAAATTTTTTATTGGCTCATACATATAACCCCAGCACTTTGGGAGATGGTGGCAAGAGGGTTGCTTGGGCTCAGGAGTTTAAGACAAGCTTGGGCAACATAGTGAGACCTCCTCTTTTTTGTAGAGACGCGGTTTCACCATGTTGACCAGGATGGTTTCGATCTCTTGACCTGGTGATCCACCCACCTTGGCCTCCCAAAGTGCTGGGATTACAGGCATGAACCACCGCACCTGGCCGAGACCTCTTCTCTTTAAAAAAAAAAAAAAGGCAACATTTTTTTTCCCTCTAAAATCAAGTTTATTACTGAAAGCAAAAGTTGCCCATATAATACACTGGTTTTCAATTTTTATTTTTGAATGGTTATACAGTCTGAATGACTAGTTTATAATCCCAGGTGTATTATAAGTTTTGTTTTTCAAAATGTTGTTACTGGCTGGACACAGTGGCTCATTCCTGTAATCCCAGCATATTGGGAGGCCAAGGCAGGTGAATCACTGGAGTTCAGGAGTTCGAGACCAGCCTGGCCAACATGGTGAAACCCTGTCTCTACTTAAAAAAAAAAAAAAAAAAATACAAAAATTAGCTGGGTATGGTGGTGGGCACCTGTAATCCCAGCTACTTGGGAGGCTGGGGCAGGAGAGTCACTTGAACGCAGGAAGTAGATGTTGCAGTGAGCTGAAATCGCACCACTGCACTCCAATCTGGGCAACAGAGTAAGATTCTTTTTTTTTTTTTTTTTTTTTTTTTTTTGAGATGGAGTTTCGCTCTTGTTACCCAGGCTGGAGTGCAATGGCGCGATCTCGGCTCACCGCAACCTCCGCCTCCTGGGTTCAGGCAATTCTCCTGCCTCAGCCTCCTGACTAGCTGGGATTACCGGCACGTGCCACCATGCCCAGCTAAATTTTTTTGTATTTTTAGTAGAGACGAGGTTTCACCATGTTGACCAGGATGGTCTCGATCTCTTGACCTCTGATCCACCTGCCTTGGCCTCCCAAAGTGCTGGGATTACAGGCTTGAGCCACTGCACCCGGCCTAAGATTCTTTTCTCAAAATAAATAAATAAATAAAGGGTGTTATTGTTGTAAGGGGAAAAGTCTTTACTGACAAAGAAATGACACTAATGAAAACAAAAACAAGAATAATCCACTGGTACCACAGATTGCAGAGAAGCTTGTCAGTGAGCAGTTCCCCACCTCTCACAGCAAAGGCCGGAAGCATGAGCTGAAAGTATCTTAGAAAAATCCAACAGCACCTGCAACACACTCTTAAGTAAAAGCCAAGCTTGTAAACTATTACTTGTCATCCGTGCTGCTCAAATGTGAGGGAATTAAATATAAGGCTAAAATATAGTGAATCTCTCTTCAACTTCCACCTCCCTGGCTCAAGTGATTCTTGTAACTTAGCTGGGATTATAGGTGCATGCCACCACACTGGGCTAAAGTTTGTACTTTTAGTAGAGATGGGGTTTCACCTTGTTGGCCAGGCTAGTCTTGAACTCCTGGCCTCAGGTGACCTTGGCCTCCCAAAGTGCTGGAGTTACAGACATGAGCCACTGCCTGGCCCTCACTGCTTCTTCTTTGTGGAATACAGTTTTTCTTCAAGTGAGACTATGACTATCTCTTCCCATTCTTTTAGTTCCTGGGGTGTTTTACAATATTCCTTCTAATCATATCTACATCTCTAGACAGGTGCTCCATCATGCTTTCAACAGTTGTGGTTGGTGTATAAAAATTCACCAAGAAATACCCACCTCTGCTGTACCGTTGACTGTGGGTGGGCATCTTATAAGAAAATGCTTGTTTGCCCAGGTTTTCCAAGTCCCTCACTATTGCTCCTCTGTTCATCAGGGTTTCTATCATACATTTCAAAGCAGCAGTCATCTCTGGCTGCAGCATGGCTGTCAAGATTAAAGCCAGCTTGTAGCCAGGATTCCCAGAGGCTCGCTGGGTGACTTGGAACTGGCCCAGTTCCTGGGAAGTGAAGGGGCAGGATGGCAGGGATCTGGAAGTGGCTGGGTTGGATGGCTTCCAGGTGTTGAAAGCTACAGATTTTTTTTTTTAATTTGCAGTGAGCCGAGATTGCACCACTGCATTCCAGTCTGGGTGACAGAGTGAGTGAGATTCTGTCTCAAAAAAAAAAAAAAAAAATGATGTTACTTTTTGTAAAGGGAAAACCCTCCTATTCAGGAGACTGAAGTAGATTCGAGAATCACTGGAGCCCAAAAGGTCAAAGCTGCAGTAAGCCATGATCTCACAGTTACACTCCAGCCTTGGTGACAGCAAGACCTTGTCTCAAAAATAAATAAATAATTAGTTCTGTGCCCCAGCACAACCCCACAATAGTATCTATCCTGAGCTCTTTTCTTTCCCCGATAATGTATAATTGACCTTGGAACAACACATTTAAACTGCACAGTTCCACTCGTGTGTATTTTTTTTTCAACCAAATTCAGATCAAAAATCAAGTATTCAAGAGATGCAAAACCAAAGTATATGGAGGGCTGATATATATGCAGTTTCTACTGGACCAGCTTTGGGACTCAAGTTTGAGTAGATTAGGATATACAAAGGTGGTCCTAGAACCAGTGCCCTGTGTATGCCAAGGGAAAGCTGTATTTCTGAATAGTATGCTTTTCCTGCAGTTTTTTTCTTTGATGAATTTTAGACATCTGGTTTTGTTTCATGGATACAGTACCTCTGACAATATTGATTGTAGTTATTTTGGATGTTTACATCTGTTTATAGTATTTCTTGTTCTCTTAAGGTCCTTTTTTTCTGTTTTGGTGACTTTCATGTTAGAGGCTTGGTGATCATTGAATGGATGGGCATTCATATTTAAGAAGGAAGCAGGCCAGGTTTGGTGACTCATACCTGTAATCCCAGCACTTTGGGAGGCCAAAGCGGGCAGAACACCTGAAGTCAGGAGTTTGAGACCAGCCTGGCCAACATGGTGAAACCGTGTCTCTACTGAAAATATTAAAAAATCAGCTGGGCATGGTGGCAGGCACCTGTAATCTCAGCTACTCAGGAGGCTGAGGTAGGAGAATTGCTTGGTCCTAGGAGGTGGAGCTTGCAGTGAGCTGAGATCGCGCCACTGTATTCAAGCCTTGGGAGCAAGAGCAAGACTCTCTCAAAAAAAAAAAAAAAAAAGGGGTGGGGGGCGCGTTTAAAAGCAGGATGAAAGCTGTGGGTTCATGGTGGTTACTTGTTGGACTTCACTATAGCATCAGACTTAGACTATCCCTTTCACTTGGGAATCCTCAAATGTCAATATCTGGATGTCTTCTCTCACTCTCTAGAGAAGAATCTTCAACCTGCTGCCTGATGGAGAGGCTGGAGGCAGGAATGCCTTTAGCCTTTGGATTCTCGGTGCTGAGAAGGCGATTGGGCTTAAAGTCCCCACAGTTCTATACATAGTGTTTTTTTGTTTGTTTGTTTGTTGTTGTTGTTGTTGAGACAGAGTCTTGCTGGAGACTCGAATGGCTGGAGTACAGTGGCACTGCAGCCTCCGCCTCCCGGGTTCAAGCAATTCTCTTGCCTCAGCCTCCTGAGTAGCTGGGATTACAGGAGCCCACCACCCACAACACCTGGCTAATTTTTGTATTTTTAGTAGAGATGGGATTTCACCGTGTTGGCCAGGCTGGTCTTGAACTCCTGACCTCAGGTGATCCGCCACCTCAGCCTCTCATAGTGCTTGGATTAGAGGGTTGAGCCACTGTACCCGGCCTAATTTTTGTATCTTTTGTAGTGATGGAGTTTTGACATGTTGGCCAAGCTGGTCTTGAACTTCTGGCCTCAAGTAATCCACCCACCTCAGCCACCCAAAGTGCTGGGATTACAGGTGTGAGCCACCACGCCCAGCTAAAAATCTATGTACATAGATTTTTACTTATATTTGTTGTCAACCCAATACTTCACCCTCTCTGCTATGACATATTCTTTCCTCTGGAATCTCTCATTGATTTCTCCAGCGAACAGTCTCCTGATAGGGAAGCTAGGGAAGCCCAGGCTGATATCTAGCTAACTTGTATATTGATTTCTGGGGAATTCCCTATTTTTTTTTTTTTTTGAGACAGAGTTTCGCTCTTGTTACCCAGGCTGGAGTGCAATGGCGCGATCTCGGCTCACCGCAACCTCCGCCTCCTGGGTTCAGGCAATTCTCCTGCCTCAGCCTCCTGAGTAGCTGGAATTACAGGCACGTGCCACCATGCCCAGCTAATTTTTTTGTATTTCTTAGTAGAGACAGGGTTTCACCATGTTGACCAGGATGGTGTCGATCTCTCAACCTCGTGATCCACCCGCCTCGGCCTCCCAAAGTGCTGGGATTACAGGCTTGAGCCACCGCGCCCGGCTCGAATTCCCTATTTTTTTAGATCTGTGGTTGATACTTGCCTCCATAGTGAGCTGGTACTTAAGTTCAGAGGCTCTTGGGAGTTGAGAGGAGCAGATTTTCTTCCATGTTGTCTGTAAACACTGCAGATTGCAACTTTTCTGCCCCAAGCTATTTATCTCCCCTGTTCACTTTTATCTTTTGGAAACATTAAAGCCTTTCTTTTTTTTCTTTTTCTTTTTCTTTTTTTTGAGATGAGTCTTGCTCTGTCACCCAGGCTGGAGTGCAGTGGTGCAATCTGGCTCACTGCAACCTCCACCTTCTGAGTTCAAGCGATTCTCCTGCCTCAGCCTCCCAAGTAGCTGGGACCACAGGCACATGCCACTATGCCCAGCTAATTTTTGTGTTTTTAGTTTTAGGTGAGTTTTCACTATATTGGCAGGCTGGTAGTCTCAAACTCCTGACCTTGCAATCCACCCGCCTCGGCCTCCCAAAGTGCCGAGATTACGAGATTACAGGTGTGAGCTACCACGCCCAGCCACATTAAAGTCTTTTATAGGCTGGGCATGGTGGCTCACTCCTGTTAATCTTGGCACTTTGGGAGGCCAAGGCAGGAGGATTGCTTGAGCCTAGTTAAAGAATAACCTGTGCAACATGGCAAGACTCCATCTCCATAAAAAAAAATTTTAAGCCAGGCGTGGTGGCCCATGCCTGTAATCCCAGCACTTTGGGAGGCCAAGCTGGGTGGATCACCTAAGGTCAGGAGTTCAAGACCAGCCTGGTCAACGTAGCAATACCCCATCTCTACTAATAATACAAAAAATTAGCTGAGCGTGGTGGCAGGCACCTGTAATCTCACCTGCTCAGGAGGCTGAGGCAGGAGAATCACTTGAGTCTGGGGCAGAGGTTGCAGTGAGCCGAGATCATGCCACTGCACACCAGCCTGGGCAACAAGAACAAACTGTCTCAAAAAAAAATTCTTTTTTTAAAATTAGCTGGGCGTGGTGGCATACTCCTGTAGTCTCAGCTACTCAGGAGGCTGAGGTGGGAGGACCACTTGAGCCCAGGAGATCAAGGTGGCAGTGGGCTGTGTCACTGCACTCCAGCATGGGTGACAGAGTGAGACCCTGTCTCAAAAAAAAAAAAAAAATCTTTCCTAAACTTTTGTTTCCTCCCCTGTTGTTTCTCAGTTAAGTTTTTCTTTCTGTCATTTTAAAGATGTTTTTGGAAGGGAGAAGAGATAAACATTTATGGTCAGTTTATCTTTTTCCATAAATCAGGTGATTCTGATAGATATTGAAGTGTGGAAATCACTGGTTCAGAGATTTAAGAGTACAGATTGGACCTAGGATAAAGCTTTTCGCTGATTTTCAGGGATCTTTCTTAGTTCTGTTATCTCTTTGGATTAAATGAAGCCTGTGCCTCCTCTTTGACATTTAGTAGATCTGTATCACTTTTTCTGTCATCTCTTGCTTCCCTCAGCTTCCTTGTTCATAAGCAAACAAAATAAAACAAAGCACCATAATGATGAAGAAAAAGCCTCTATTCAAATCTTTATTGAATACCTGCTCTGTGCCAGGCATTGTACCATGTGTTTAGGATACAATAATTAGCAAACACACATAGCTCTTCTTCTCAAGTTTCATTAGTCTTTCCAGTTGATTGCATGGCTTTATATCATGTACGGTATTTAGGGAATAATATGTTATCTTTCTCACCAGAACAGACCACACTGGTTATATGTCTATTGGAAAGTTATATACTTCTGCAGTCCAATACGGATGCAGACCAACTGGAGTTAGTGTCACACCCCACAGATTTAAGGGCACAGTTCTCAACAAAACTTCTTCAGATGCCAACTGCAAATTCTGGAGTTTTCATGCCATCCATATTTCTGACCAACTGCCTGCAGATCTGTAGGCTTCTATGACCCGTTCAGGTTTAATAATTCCCAGCACTACTCACAGAACTCAGGAAAGTGCTATAGTTATGATTACAGTTTTATTATAAGGGATACAATTCAGAGCCAGATGTAGTGGCTCACGCCTGTAATCCCAACACTTTAAGATGCCGAGGTGGGTGGATTACCTGAGATCAGGAGTTTGATACCAGCCTGGCCAACATGGTAAAATCCCGTCTCTACTAAAAATAAAAAATTTAAGGCCGGGTGCGGTGGCTCAAGCCTGTAATCCCAGCACTTTGGGAGGCCGAGGGGGGTGGATCACGAGGTCAAGAGATCGAGACCATCCTGGTCAACATGGTGAAACCCCATCTCTACTAAAAATCCAAAAAAATTAGCTGGGCATGGTGGCGTGTGCCTGTAATCTCAGCTACTCAGGAGGCGGAGGTTGAGATGGGCTGAGATCACGCCATTGCACTCCAGCCTGGGTAACGAGCGAAACTCCATCTCAAAAAAAAAAAAAAAAAATTTAGCTGGGCGTGATGGCAGGTGCCTGTAATCCCTAATCCCAGCTACTAGGGAAGTTGAGGCAAGAGAATCACTTGAACCTGGGAGGTAGAGGTTGCAGCGAGCCACGATTGTGCCATTGCACTCCAGCCTAGGCAACAAGAGTGAAATGGAGTCAAATAGAACTTTGTCAGCCACTCATAAGCCCCTCTGTATCTTATGTGCTCATTTAAAACAAAGTGGGGGCAGGATACAAGAATACAATTCAGGACCAGCCAAATGTAAAGAGCCATAGGGTGAGATCCAGGAGCATCCTGAGAGCAGAGCTTCCATGCCCTTTTCTTGTGGAAGAAGGGCATGTAAACACAGCACATTTATGTATTCACTCACCAGGAAGCTCCAGTGAGCTTCCATGTCCAGAGTTTTTAGTTGGAGTTTCATTTATATAGGCATAATTGAACTCCATCATTCATCCCTGTCCCTTCCTCATAGTAGATTAGTTAGGCTCAAAGCAGTTGGTTTTTCTGGTGATCTACATCCATTCTGAGTCATAGTATTGGCATAAATTTATTCATGCGCCGGGCGTGGTGGCTCAAGCCTGTAATCCCAGCACTTTGGGAGGCCGAGGCGGGTGGATCACGAGGTCAAGAGATCGAGACCATCCTGGTCAACATGGTGAAACCCCGTCTCTACTAAAAATACAAAAAATTAGCTGGGCATGGTGGCGCGTGCCTGTAATCCCAGCTACTCGGGAGGCTGAGGCAGGAGAATTGCCTGAACCCAGGAGGCGGAGGTTGCAGTGAGCCGAGATCGTGCCATTGCACTCCAGCCTGGGTAAGAAGAGCGAAACTCTGTCTCAAAAAAAAAAAAAAAAAATTATTCATGATGGGTTCTGGCCCACTCCTGTCCAATTCAGGAAATTCCAAGGGCTTAGAGCAGGCATCCCCAAACTGCGGCCCCCTGAGGCCATTTATCCGGTCCCCCGCCGCACTTCAAGAAGGGGCACCTCTTTCATTGGTGGTCAGTGAGAGGAGCACAGTATGTGGCAGCCCTCCAATGGTCTGAGGGACAGTGAACTGGGCCCCTGTGTAAAAAGTTTGGGGACGCCTGGCTTAGAGGTTACTTCCCAGGAACCAGGTACAGAGATCAGACAGATTCTGTATTATACAACAGAAATGCTGCCAGTTTTTAAAAACTGCCCTAGAAGCCTTTCTCTGTCCTTAATTAGAAAGTTCGTTCTTTAGTTTTATACCCAAAGCCTAAATGGCAAAATTTGTTTAGCTTCCTGTCTTCATTGCAGTAGACCAACATTCACTGTCTCAAGGGTTGCTTCAAAAAAAAGTTGATGTGGCCAGGTGTGGTGGTTCATGCCTGTAATCCCAGCACTCTGGGAGGCCGAGGTGGGTGGATGGCTTGAGGCCAGGAGTTGAAGACCAGCCTGAAAACATGGCAAAACCGCATCTCTACAAAAGATAGAAAAATTAGCCTGCTGTGGTGGCACGTGCCAGTAGTCCCAGCTACTCCAAGGACTAAGGTAGGAGGATCACCTGAGCCTAGGAGACAGGCTGCAGTAGCTGAGATCACACCACTGCACTCCATCAGGGTTCTAGAGGAGTGAGTGGTGAAGACAGACTTTTGACATTTCTTTCCCTAGGTCAAAGGTCGTGATAAACATATCAATAATTTGAAAAAGAAATGTCAGAAGGAATCAGAGCAGAACCGGGAGAAGCAGCAGCGTATTGAGACCTTGGAGCGCTACCTGGCTGACTTGCCCACACTGGAAGACCATCAGAAGCAGAGCCAACAGGTAGCAGCAATGTCTTGGCATGCTTGGGGTATCAGGGAGTGTCCAGGCAGGGGAACTTTTTCATCATCTGCTGTATGCAGTTATCCTGTGACTTCCTGAGAGGAGAATCTCAAACTAGTCATGTCCAGATTCACATTTGTCAGATTTGCAACAGGACAGCAAATTTTTTGAGGCACCCAGAGAGAGTCTTCCTTGGCTTATTTGACCTAAACATGGAATCCTGTCTCTCAGCTTAAGGACTGTGAGTTGAAGAGCACAGAGCTACAGGAGAAAGTGACTGAGCTGGAGAGTTTGCTGGAGGAGACCCAGGCAATCTGCAGAGAGAAGGAGATTCAACTGGAAAGCCTGAGGCAGAGAGAAGCAGAATTCTCCTCCACTAGACATAGGTAAATAACCCTGTGGGATTGAGGGAAGGAGTGGAGAGTTCGTTTTTGGTCATAGCCACCCTGCTCACATACCTGTGTGGCTTTGGGTGATTTGGGAAAATCATTTTACTTCTCTGAGCTTTGTTTTCTTTGGACTGTGAATAATAAGAAAGCTGCTTATAGGAAGCTACTTTTATGGGAAAGGAATATGTCTTTGGCATGGAGTAGGGATGCAGTAGGGGCTTATCTTCACAGCTTTTGTAAGGATCTAATCCAGTGCCTGACACATACTTCTTAGTATATATGTGTTGAATACATGAAAGGACTTTATAAACTGGGAAATGAGGTATCTGTATACTTTTAAAAGTGGGTTCTGGTGATAAGAACTGAGAGTTATCCACTTTTTTTTTTTGAGACGGAGTTTCGCTCTTGTTACCCAGGCTGGAGTACAATGGCGCGATCTCAGCTCACCGCAACCTCCGCCTCCTGGGTTCAGGCAATTCTTCTGTCTCAGCCTCCTGAGTAGCTGGGATTACAGGCACATGCCACCATGCCCAGCTAATTTTTTTGTATTTTTAGTGGAGACAGGGTTTCACCATGTTGACCAGGATGGTCTCGATCTCTTGACCTTGTGATCCACCCGCCTTGGCCTCCCAAAGTGCTGGGATTACAGGCTTGAACCACCACGCCCGGCCAAGTTATCCGCATTTTGAGCCATGTAAGCTAAAGGCTACCAGGAGCATCTGTTCCTCCTTAGCCCTAGACATTGTTCTCCATTGCCATGACAGGTTCTGAGAACAAAATAAGATGCCATAATGTGCTCTCAGGGTGTCTTGGGAGCCTCCTCCATATTAATAGCAGTTTCTGAAAATAATGGTTTATTTCAGCAGCCTCTTGGACCAAGTCCAGTTTCTAATGGGATGGATTGGATTTCTCATCCCATATTTAGCCACAGTGTCTTTGTTGATTATCTCAGTAGATGGGCTTTGCTGTAAGTAATTGTAGGGACCCACTGGAGGAAATCACTGGTTGGAGTCAGAAGTGGGGTTAGGAAACAAAGTTGGCTTTGCCCCAGACTATGTGTGCCAAGAAAACAGGAGCTTTTGTATTTTCCAAACTTCCTACAATGTACATGTATGACTTATAACCTATTACCTGGGATAAATATTCATTTTTTGAATATCAAAACAAAGCATGCAAGAGCCTTGGGCGGGTAGAGAATTGGTGTCACATTGTTTCGATTCCGGCCCCTAAGGAAGAGAACTAACATGTATTGAGCAGCTTTTGTGTGGCATTCCTTATATTACAACAGACGTAGGTATTATCTCCAGCTACAGTTTGGAGGGGACTAAGTGTCTTGCCTCAAAATGTGCAATAAATAACAGAACCCAGAATCAAAGCCACTTGTCTCTAACTTCAGAGTTCTTAAAGAGGCCACTGTCTTTCAGCCTGCAAGATATGCAGTCTGTGGAGGAGACCAATGGAGAAGGTCCAGAAGTGGAAATAGAGTCCTGGCAGAAGCAATGTGATTCACTTCAAAAGGTGACTGAGGGTGTCCAGGCTGTAATGGGGGATAGACTGGGAGGAAAGAGAAGATTGTGTATTGGGAGGGAGACATGAATTCTTGGCCTTGAGCTACCTAGGAGTTGTTACCAAGAGCTTTTTCTTTTCTGAGAAGTCATCCTGCATAGTAATTTATATTTAGTCATCCTTATAAGAGGCAAACTTTACTCATTTAGAATACAGCAAAAGAGGAGGGGTAATACGCCTCTGACTATCCAGACTAGATGACCCAAAATGGTGCAGTAAAGTTTGGTGTACTTTACTCATGGCTCAGGCCCATACACAAACCCTCGAATTGAGCAGAGTTCTAACCAGTGAGATGGCCTTGTTTCTTAATCCGGCAAAGACGAGGGATCCAGGGGCTGGCTGGTGAAACTGATTGCAGGTTAGTGAAAAAAGAACACCCAGAAATGATGGAAATAATACCTGCAGTCTTTAAAAGACAAGAAACCAGGCCTGTTTAGGGTCCCTCCTTGGATAATCATTATAACCAGAGATGTAAATAACAACAAGCATCATAGCCCTGGAAATGACAAGCTTCATTAAACTGAATTTTTAGCCATGTCCTTGTACCAAAAAATGAGTTTGCACTGGCTATATATAAAGTTGATTCCACTGGCCTACAATCATTAGAATGAGAGTCCCCTTTCCACCAGTAGTGGTCATGGGTCCACACTACATTCCTGTATAAACCTTTGTGATTGGAGCACAGTACTGTGAAGCTGGTTACCACAATTGAGAGTCTGATTTATATTTCTGTAGGTAGAGTTCAGTACTCACTGTTAATGGGCTAATAGTCAGACCACATGTCCTAGTATAGCCCCCTTGCCCTCTGACCTCACCATCAGCCTTGTGCTCGCAGCCTTCCTTGATAACTTTGCCTTTCAGATTGTGGAGAAGCAGCAGCAGAACATGGATCAGTTGCGCTTACAAGTACAGGTGAGCAGGAATCCTTGGGACGTGGTGGGTAGAACTTAATGATGGAATCTCTAGAATTTAGCCAACATTTATTTTGTTCTCTGCCATGCAAGTTGCTCAGTGTTAGGGATACAAGAAGAGTGAGACCCAGTCAGTGCTTTTGAGCCTTGCTGAAAGGACACAAATACAGTAGGGAGTTTCAGCACATTACCATGAGAGCAGTGCCCACAGTATCCTGGTGGGAGGAAGGAAGGTAAAAGATTTCTGGAGATGCTGAACCTAGAAGGATGAGGAGTTAGCCAGGCAAAGAAGAGGAGCTGGATAGGATGTATTGGATTCCAGATAGGAGGAACAGCATGAGTGGGAACATGGAGACATGAAACAGCATAGTTTGAACGTAGTGCTGCAAGCAGTTTGATACTGCTGAAGTATTCACTTTAAGTTGGTAAGTAGAGACCTGGGCATTCCAGGCAATGAGAGGGCCCTATCTATCAATTAAGTTAGCTTTTATTCTTTACGTAGGTGTTGGGCATCTATTACAGCATTTTAAAAAATTTATTTTTCTTTTGAGACAGAGTTTCACTCTTGTTGCCCAGGCTGGAGTGCAATGGCGTGATTGTGGCTCACTGCAACCTCCGCCTCGTGGGTTCAAGTGATTCTTCTGCCTCAGCCTCCCGAGTAGCTGAGATTACAGGCACCTTCCACCACATCTGGCTAGTTTTTGTATTTTTGATAGAGACAGGGTTGCACCACGTTGGGCAGGCTGGTCTCAAACTCCTGACCTCAGTTGTTCCACCTGCCTCGACCTCCCAAAGTGCTGGGATTACAGGCGTGAGCCCCTGTGCCCAGCCTTAATTGGGATGTGATGTGGTCAGGTTTGCAACTTAGGCCATGTGGAAGATTGGCATCCTGGAGAGAGGAAAGGTCCAGGGGACTGTTGGAGAAATTCTAATGAGAGATGATAAGGGAACCTGGCATAAGGCAGCATAGCAGCAGGGAGATGTGAGGGGACAGATTGAAGTGACTTTAGGAGGTAACATCAAGCAGAATCAGTGACTGACAGGATGTAGGGGTTGAAGAATAGGGAAGAATCAAAGATGACTCCAGGTTTCTATTTTGGGCCAGAGTGGGAGTGTCTTTAACTGGGTTCTTCAAGAAATCCTGGGTAAGCAGGTTCACTCAGCTTCTCTTTGGACTCAAAAAGATTTCACACCAAGACGTCTGAAATGCACTCATTTTGAGGGAATAAATAGAGGCTGCAATCTTGCCTTTGCCATATGTGTGTTGGGCTATGTCTAGTTCACCTCTTTCAAGTCCTGTAAGGAGGTAGTCAAACCTGGTGAGCATTTTAATATGTACCCACTTAAAATTCCAGGTTTTTAGTAGTTTTTAATGGATCTCAAAGCAGTTTCTTAGAACCCTGGGGTTTCATAAAATTTGGAAAAGCCCAACATTTTATATGGCACATTTGCCTATGATAAGACTACATAGGCAAATTTAAATACCAGGTGGATTTGTTGGAATTAGATAGATTCATCATGGTCACTTTGGATATTTCATGATCATGAGGTGTTCTTCTTGGCAGTTACTTTTTTTTTTTTTTTTTTTTTGAGACGGAGTTTCGCTCTTGTTACCCAGGCTGGAGTGCAGTGGCGCGATCTCGGCTCACCACAACCTCCGCCTCCTGGGTTCAAGCAATTCTCCTGCCTCAGCCTCCTGAGTAGCTGGGATTACAGGCATGTGCCACCATGCCCAGCTAATTTTTTGTATTTTTAGTAGAGACGGGGTTTCACCATGTTGACCAGGATGGTCTCGATCTCTCGACCTCGTGATCCACCCGCCTCGGCCTCCCAAAGTGCTGGGATTACAGGCTTGAGCCACTGCGCCCGGCCTTTTTTTTTTTTTTTTTTTTTTTTTTTTTTAAAGATGGGGTTTCACCATGATGGCCAGGCCGGTCTTGAACTCCTGAACTCAGGTGATCCACCCACCTTGGCCTCCCAAAGTGCTAGGATTACAGGCGTGAGCCACCATGCCTGGCAGTTACATTTTTTTTTAATACAAAATGAGAAATATCAAAAAAACTTTTGACACTTCATTGAAATCAATTTCAAAATCTGAGGAAAAATTCAGTGAATAGAATGAGAGGGTGAAGTTTAAAAGCTTAAATATTTCCCTTCCCCTGACCACTCCTACACACACAAACACTTAAACACAACTCACAAGATTAGGTACCTGTATGTTCTCCTACCACTTTCCATGTCTCTGAACAGCATTTAATACACAGTATTATCAAGAGTACTTGACCATTAACTCCTCAAAGACAGGAACTGTTTGGTGTTCTATTCAGTGTCCTCAGAGCCTGTCATAGTAAGTGCTTAGTAAATATTGAACTCAGCTGAATAACACATTCCCTGCCCTCAAGAAAGTTATGTTCAAGTGGCGGGAAGGATCATATGCATAGCCAACTAGAATATTAAGCAGATGTTGGATATCCACCATAAGCCATGATGGATATGAGTGGCAAGGTAGGATTAGGATTAATTGGATCTGATTTGCAGATTGAAGAAAGCTCAAATGGGCCTTGGAGGTTTCCTGGAGGTAAAAGAGCAGAAGAGCCGGGCGCGGTGGCTCAAGCCTGTAATCCCAGCACTTTGGGAGGCCGAGGCGGGTGGATCACAAGGTCAAGAGATCGAGACCATCTTGGTCAACATGGTGAAACCCCGTCTCTACTAAAAATACAAAAAAAATAGCTGGGCATGGTGGTGCGTGCCTGTAATCCCAGCTACTCAGGAGGCTGAGGCAGGAGAATTGCCTGAACCCAGGAGGCGGAGGTTGCGGTGAGCCGAGATCGCGCCATTGCACTCCAGCCTGGGTAACAAGAGCGAAACTCCGTCTCAAAAAAAAAAAAAAAAAAAAAAAAGAGCAGAAGAGCAGATTGAGCAAAGAAGAGAAGTGAGCAGAGGCATTGACACTGCAGCCTTCAGGGATGGGGGCCAGTCATTCATTGTGGCTGGTGTAGAGGCTGGCAGCGTGGAGGATGGAAAGAGATATGGCTAGAAAAGTAGGTATGCCCTGCTAAGAAGCTGACCTCTATTTGGTATGTGGTCAAGGGCTATAGGAGGGTTTTACTGGGAGGTCACAAATCAGGACTGTTCTAAAATAATCTCTTAGCATCAGTGTGTAGGTAGAGTGAATCTTCACTATACAGTCCAAGCCAGCGGTGATACTGTCTGAACCAGACTTGTTACCCCTACTGTGTTTCCTCAACAACTTGCTGTGTGATTCAGAGCCTAGAGCAGGAAGTGGCTCAAGAAGAAGGAACAAGCCAGGCCCTGAGAGAGGAGGCCCAGCGAAGGGATGCAGCCCTGCAGCAGCTGCGCACAGCTGTGAAGGAGGTGAGCAGCAGTAGTCGGGCCTCTTGGTTCTGCCTCCACAAACCCAATTTCTTTGTATGCCCTTCCCATGTCTACCCCCATAAGAGCCCCAGTGTTTGAAAGGGAGAGGTCCCTGCTGAGCTTTGTGGGTAGAGGAAAGGTGCATTGGATCATCCTTTATATTGCAGACCCTAAGCTTGTTGTAGCATGTCCATAATTACCCAGTAACGCTTTTTGATGTGGAAAATCATTTTCTCTTTCTCTGCTTGAAGCCCCAGGTTTCTGAGTGGAGAGTTCAAGAAAGACTGAGGATTTGGTGGCCTTCATGCACTAAACAGAGCTGTCAGCAGGGGGCAACCAAGTTCACTGACTGACCTAGTTCCTAGGAAGGAACCTCCTTGAGCAAGAATTGTCACATGGGCCAGTATGGGTAGAGGGCCTGGGACTGAAGGAGGGACTCTGTTCAGACTCTATAAAAACACAATCAAGGTAGGAAGGGAAGGAAAGTAGATTAAGCTGTCAGGAAGAGAGGGAAACAGGCAGACATGCATGAATAGCTGGTCTTTGTAATTAAGTTCGACTCCACTCAGGTGAGAGGTTGAACAGGCAGGACTCATTCCAGTACTGGATCCTCCAGGTCCCAGTTTCTCCAGCCCCCCACCCAGTGGCTACTAGTTGTCATATTGTCTGTCTTACCCTCTTTATTCCTTTGACACACTGTGATCAGGCTGGCTGGTGGCCACTTTTGTCAGGGTGGCAGGGAGAGATTGAAACCAGTGTCTCCTCAGATTTCACGGTTCACATTAAGCCTTCTCTAATAGCCTGGCTAACAGAGTCGGCTGAGGGACTGGTTGAGATAGAGTTCCTGGGGGCGGGAGCATCTTCTCTGGTTCTTGAACAGAAACTTGGATGTTGATGACTCAGAACCAGCTGAGGGTTGGCCTCCTCTCCAGTGCCTAACCTACCCACAAGAGGAACGAGGCCTGATACTGATGGTGGGAGAATTGCTAAGCCTGTTGGCAGGGATAGGATTGGGGAAGGGGGGACACTGCCTGTGATTCACCCATCCTCTCCACACCTACACACACTCATGCACAGATACTCTTCCTCTCCCTGGGCCTGAGTTAATGTGCTTACCCATCTATCTGCTCAGCTTTCAGTGCAAAACCAGGACTTGATAGAGAAGAATCTGACGCTCCAGGAGCACTTGCGCCAGGCCCAACCAGGGTCTCCACCTTCACCAGACACAGCCCAGCTGGCACTTGAGCTACACCAGGAGTTGGCCAGTTGCCTTCAAGATCTGCAGGCTGTCTGTAGCATTGTGACCCAGAGGGCCCAGGGCCACGACCCCAATCTCTCTCTGCTCCTGGGCATTCACTGTGAGTCCTCAAACCAGTCTGGGGGCCCAGAACAGAGGAGCCTTCTTTCTCTTCTCTCCCTGGTCCCCGTTTCCCATATTCTTAGGATAATATGTGGACAGAGTACGTAGGCCTGGCCACTGCCTTCTGGACATTTATTTGTTTCACAAAGTAGGTGTTCATAAATCTGTTTTTGGAAACAAGCTGTGGGGTACTTGCATGCAGGACAAACTAAAAGTGGGCCTTTAGCAGCAAATTCCCAGCCCACTATCCCCAGATTTTTTTTTTAAGTTCATGTCCCAAGACTGTGGGTTCAAAATACTGCCTATCCATATTGCCCCCCTCCACATGAAAATGTCTCACAACTGACTTGCTAACATTCTCTTGAAATGCGCTTCTCTCCAGCAACACAGCACCCAGAAACTCAGCTAGATTTGCAGAAGCCAGATGTGATCAAGAAGAAACTAGAAGAGGTCCAACAGCTGCATCGTGACATTGAAGACTTAAGGACCACCATGTCAGACAGATATGCTCAGGACATGGGAGAAAACTGTGTCACACAGTGAGGAATTCTGGGAGATTCCCCCAGGGAGGATCTGGGCTGCTGAGAGCCTGGTCCAGCAGGTTTCTGTCCCGACATTCTCTTGTCTGCTATTTCCAGAGAAGTGTCAGAGGGGATGGGAGAGCCTGCATCTGGGGGCCTAGGGCTGATTAGGGAACTGTGTCCTACCCTACACTGGTATGTTGGATTATGTTTGTCCTGTTAATTCACTCTCGAGGGTGAGTTACTAATTAACTTTTGGCAGGTACAATAGATAAGTCTTGACAAACTGTTCCCAGCCCTAGGCTGACATCAGAGATGAACAAGCTGTCCACTTTTATTCTCTATCCAATGGGTAGAACCATGTTCATTCCCACTTTATACCTTGGTCCTGCTGATTAGAGAGCTCATCAGAGGGGCCTGAAAAGGCTGATCGAGTACCAGTAACAATGGCCATTTAAGAATTCTCAGGCCCCCTGTGCCAGCCTTCCTGGGAACTGAGCTGCTTTCTGGGTTTTCTGATGCCTGGTCTCACTGCTTCTTCCTCAGGGCTCTTGTTCTCCCAGAAGCCTCAGGGTAATGTGTTGGTTAGCATATACCTACTAGGATTGGGGACCTAGGGATTACAGCTGGGACTCTTTAATCTGCTTACCATGCCATTTAACAAGCGATACCACTCTCCAGCTGCCTTGTGTCCCTAGGGCCCTGGCCATGTGTTTAGCACAGCCCCTTTCTCCTTTGTTCTCAGGCCTTCCAGGTAGCCCCCTTCCTGGATTTAAGAGTACATACTCTTCTCTGTGCTTCTAGCCTTGGGCAGAATTCTGACCCAGAGACCAAAGGGCAACTGTCAAGCTGCTTACACCCTCACCCAGGGCTATACCCTATGCCCAGCCTCTAATTTGTGCCTCTCGTGTTGGGGGCAGTGGGGGTCAGTCCTTTCCCTTTCCTGCTCTGGCCTCCTTGAAACTTCAGAGAACCCAGTACCAGTCAGCTTTAAAGTACAGCTTTCAGTGTTTTCTGAGTTGTTTCTCTGGGGCTTTAGGGAGGGCCCTTTGCCCTCTGGTTTTTCTTGCCTCCTGGTTTAGGGAGCATCTCACACTTGTTAGTATCTGGTTGTTGGGCCAGCCATGCCTCCTCTAGATCTAGAGCCAGGCCAGGCAGGGGCCATGTGTGGGCCAGAGTCAGCCACAACAAGATTTTTGCTAAGCTTTGGGCTGTTGGCAGCATCCTGGACCTCACGCCTGGGCCTGAATGAGGCTCTTTCTTAAGTGTTTTTACAAGTTTGTGTTTTATTTATGGAGTGACTTATGCCTTCCATTCAGAGCAGCCCCACCCAGCCATCCCTTCAGCCTCTGGGCTCCTGCCTCTTAAAGGCAGGGCCGCCTGGTTGGTCTCCACCCTGTGCATTGGGAGCCCAGCCACCATGCTCACGGGTATTTTTCTTCATAAAGTTTCTAACCAGTTATTTATATGAATCTTTGTTATGTCAACTTGTTTGTATTGCCTATTTTGATTATAAAATAAAATATCTTAACAGACTCCTCAGTTTTCCATAGCCTTCCATCACTACCCCTCACTTTGGCTTGTTAGAGCCAAAGTCTGGATGTTCAGCCAGGTTCCCCAGGCAGCAGCAAGGAGGAACCTTTGGCAGGTCCAGCCTCATGTCCATATCTGCCACCTCCGCTCCTCTGTCGTTCTGTAGGAGCAAATCTCTTCCCACTCACTTTCTGTTGGGCAAACCTGCCCTGAGTCATAGCAGAAGTTTGTCACTGGAAAGTTTCAGCGGTCCTTGCAGGAAGTCAGCAGCCTCTGGAAGTCGCTTTACCAAAGCTAAGAGTTGTCTTTGGGCTGTTACCTGCCTGAGCCCTGGACCAGGGAGACATCTGAAAAGTATTAACGTTGAATGCCACACAGATAGCTAGGTCTCCAAAACTAGGCTGGTTGCTGGAGTCTGCCCCCTCAAGCCCTGAATTCTTGCTGGGAGTAGTGGTTTTGGAATGCCATCTGCAGCATGGAGCTGGGCTTGCGCTTGGAACACAAAAACCCAAGACCAGAGGTGGATCTTCAGGGTCAGCTTGAGCCCAGGCTCTCGAGAGTCCTGACACCACCCTCTACTGCCACACTTTACAGCTGTCAGCCTTGGTCTCCACCTGGTTCCTTGAGGGTGTGGCCTCAGCGTCCTGCCACCACCCTTCCTTGTGTAAACCTTCCCACCTGAGTAGAGAGGAACTTAGGGGAAAATCTCTGAGCACAGGCTCTTTCTGCTGACCTTGGTTCCTATCCCCCAGGGTTAGATGGGGCGGGGGAGGGGGGCCAGGTTCCCTTGGAGCAAGATTCTTTAGTTTGGGAACTTGGGTTTGAAACCAGCTCAAGCCTTCCAAAGCCCCAAGCTGCGCTGCACTGTACTATTAAGGCACCTCCTCCTGGAGACGGCGGCTCTCGGGGCTGGGGAGTTGGATGCACCAAACCTGTGTGAGGCTGGAGAGGAGGCCCCTGCCAGACCCTCTCCCGGGCCTGTCCTGCCATTCAGCCTCTCCTCAGTCTCACACTGAGCTCCAGATCAGGGAAGGGCCGAAGACGACGAGCAGGGCAGCCGCAGAAGGGGCGGCCCTGCGTGGGACGGGTCCCTCTGCGCGTCTGGTCACCGGGGGGAAGAGAGGGGGCCCTCGGCGCGTGGGGCGGTGTCGCGCAGGCCCCGCCCCGCCTGTCCGCGCCAACCATTGGTCCCGAGCGTGATGACTTGCTGGCGGAGCAGGAAGGAAACCGCTCCCGAGCGCGGCGGCGGCGTAGTCTACCGGCAGTGCGGCTGCCGCTACCACCGCCCTTTGCCCGCTGGCCTGTCCGCGTACCCCCAGCATGAGCGGCCTGCGCGTCTACAGCACGTCGGTCACCGGCTCCCGCGAAGTAAGTGTGCGCCTGGACTGGCGCTGGGGAAGAACGCGGGATTGTGTCCTGGTGTTTCGGACCCTAGCGCCCGGACCCGCCCCCAGGACAGGGGCGGGGCGGGTGGGGGGCGTTGGCGAGGTGCTGGGCATGGTCTCCCGAATCCAGCCCCGAGGCCCCATCCTAAACGTCTTCGTCGGGCATCCTGGGTCCTTTGCAGCCGCAGTATGAACTGCCCGCGCCCATCCCCCATCAACCCCACACCCATTCTCTGCACTCCCACTACCTGACCATGACCACAACCGCAGCCTGCTTTTCCGGGGCCTGGGGATCCTGCCTTGCCCTCCCCACCCTGAACCTAATCCCACTTCCCTTTACTCTGACCCCCTCCCCGTGGTTGATGATCCCCCTCTTCATCTGCACTACCTCAAGCCTGACTCACCCTCCCAACTCCTAGAGGCCAGAACCCACCCCTTATATAGAGGGGGATGGGGGGACAAAAGCTCCAGGTCACAGTCTCTCACCCTGACCGGAGATCCCCCCCCGTTAAACCTCCAGCCCATCCACTAACCCCTGCCCACCCTCTGTCCCCAGATCAAGTCCCAGCAGAGCGAGGTGACCCGGATCCTGGATGGGAAGCGCATCCAATACCAGCTAGTGGACATCTCCCAGGACAACGCCCTGAGGGATGAGATGCGAGCCTTGGCGGGCAACCCCAAGGCCACCCCACCCCAGATTGTCAACGGGGACCAGTACTGTGGGGTATGGGCTGGGGGCTGGGTGGGGTGGGGGGGAGTGTTGGAGGAGGACTCTGGCCAGGGTCAGATCTGCCATGAAGCGCTTGGGCCTCCTGCATTCAGGTGACCACCCCTTGCCTCCCCTTCCCCAGGACTATGAGCTCTTCGTGGAGGCCGTGGAACAAAACACGCTGCAGGAGTTCCTGAAGCTGGCCTGAGTCAAGCCTGCCCACAGTTCCCCTGCTGGATGCCATCACCACACTCCCCCCAGCCTTCACCTGGCCATGAAGGACCTTGTGACCAACTCCCTGTCATTCCTCACCTGACCTTAGAGTCCCTCCCCCAACCCAGGCAACTTCTCATCCCTACTAAATGTAGTCCCCCATTCTCCATTCTAAGGCAACATTCCTTATCCACTAGTCTCAGAAATTGTCTTAAGGAACAGCTCCAAATGCTGGCTGTCCCCAGCCAAGCCTTGGGACCAGCATCCTGCCTGGCACTGGCTGATGGGCACCTCTGTTGGTTCCATCAGCCAGAGCTCTGCCAAAGGCCCCGCAATCCCTCTCCAAGGAGGACCCTAGAGATGATTAAATGTCCTGTTCCATTGGCACTGTATCTGTTTGGTTGTGGCCTGGGCCTCCTGGGTCCCTGCCCTGGGTAAGGTTGGTAGTTGTGACTGTGCTGAGGCTGTGCTCTGTGGGAAGGTTGGTAAAGCTGTCCTCATGGGACTGTCACCTCCATGTTAGTGCATGTGTTTGGATATGTCTGGCACACACATACCTGTATGGACCAGTGGTTTCTGGAGATGTCTGGGACACCCTCCAGTTCACATGCATGTGATGGTGTCCACATCACGCTGTGCCTTGTGTGTACTGCACATTTGCATGCCTGTCAGCGAGTGTGGCCATCCCATGCGCTTGCCTATGTTGGAGCAGAATGGCTAAGTATGAGTCGTGGGAGGTGGGTACCCATAGTGGCAAAATGGCTTTGTGCAGTGTTGAAGTGCCCTCACGAGTTGAAGAGTGGGTCTGTGCCTTTCTGTGCACAGGTATCTGCTGGCTGCACACGTTCACAGTAAGGCTCTGCTGCCCCAGCTGGGGCCAACTCCTTCCCTCCACGGCATCCCTCCCTCCACAGGATCCACTTAGCCCTTCTTGGGAGAAAGAGGAACCTAGAAGACAAAGACCCAGCAGCCAAGCCCGCCAGCTGGGGCTCGAGTTACCAAGGGGCGGGTCAGCACCGCCCTCTCCCTGGCCCAGCTGGTCCCAGGCCTTTCCTACACGCCTGGCACGATGGCCCACCCCTGAGAGCCTGGTGGAGCAGCGGGTTGAGGGGGCAGTGCTTTATTGGGGGCTGGGGCCGGGCCCAGGACAGGGACCAGAACTGAAGTTCAGGCTGGACTTCGGGTCTCGGCGTGACCGCAGCAGCAGTACTGCTTTGGGCACAAGGCCTGCAGCCTGCAGCGTGAGTGCATCATCCTGGTAGAGGGTAGGCGGGAACGTGCTGAAGATCTCAAAGGCAGAAGCATCCATGGCCCTGGGGACCAGGCACAGCAGATCAGGCTGGGCAGTGGGGCCAGCCCCTCTGTGGCCCCGGCCCTGCCCTGCCCCCACCTGGCCTGCGATAGCAGGGCTCGCACATCCCCGATGGTGTTGTCAGGCTGCATCATCAGTAGGAAGACCTGTTCCCCATTCTCAGACTTGATGCGCAGCATGGAGAGCGGGGGTGCCGGCGTGTTGGGCGACTCCTGGCTCCTGCACAGCCCAGAGGCCATCAGCACTTCCAGTGACCCCACGCCCCCAGGCCCTCACCTGCCTGTCCTGCCCTCACCTCTCTCGCTCAGCGGCCAAGGTGGGCGTCTCCACCACTATCTCCTGGATCCGGGCAGGCAATGGGCAGCAATTCTAGAAGGTATCAACGGAGGCGGAACGGAGCCTTAGGCCCCATTTGAGTCATCCCCCCAATCATTAGAGGGACACATCCTTGACCAGAGACAGATGAGACCAATGAGCAAAGTGGGAAGGGGTGTTCTGTGTGAACCAAGGCCAGAGGAGAGGTCATGGAAGGGGAAGGAGGCTCTGTCTAATGGAGACAATGACCAGGCTGGAAGCCTATCGCAGCCTGGGGTCAGGGAAGGCTTTCCCTGGAAAATGACAACTGAGCTGTGACTGAAGGATGAGTGCGAGTTCTTAGAAATGGAAGGGGTGCAGGGATATTCCAGACAGCATCAACGAAGATGCTGGGGTCAGGGGAAGCTTCCTAGAGGAGGTGATACATTTGGGCAACTGCCAGCAGTATGTGTGGCTGAAGCTGGGGATCAGCTGGACTGAAAGGGAAAAGCTGGTGTGAGGAGGGGCCTGGCAATGTAGGATGGGCCTTGAGTGCCAGCATAAGGAACCTGGCTTTATACCAAGAACCACTGGAAGATTTCAACAGGAAAGGTAGCCTGGAGGATGGTCAGCAGGGGCAGGAGTGGTGGTGGGAGGCAGCTGTCTGGGAGAGACACTCTAGACCCTAGACTAGGGTGGTGGGTGCCGTTAATGGGGAGAAGATGTGCATCTGGAAGAAGTTCTGGGGGTGAACAGACCAGACAGGACTTAGCAATGCATGGGTAAGGGAGGCAGAGGAGGCCTGAGAAACAGGTTTGGTGCCTTTCACAGGTGGACACCTAGAAGGAGAAGCAGGATAGAGTGAGGAGACAGAATGATGTGGGCCAGGTAGAGTCTGAGGGGCCTGTAGGGTCGCCACCAAGGGAGTACCCAGTACTGAGTTGGATATTTTGGCTTAGACCTTGATGGGGTGGCCTGGGTGTTGGGCTCGCCCCTGGCCTGGACTCTTACTTTAGCCCTCTTACAACCAACCCAGCTGCTTCCTGGGGCCCAGCCATTGCCCTCACCAGCCTCACAGTTTTCAGGAGACAGTGGAGCAACAGCTCTGAGGGACTCATCAGGGGCCCCAAGCTTGAGTCTCCAGATAGGACACTGCTCTGGCAGGGGAGTCAGGGTTGGCCTCACCTGCAAGGTATCTCTGATGGGGCCCCGGATGTCAATCACCTCGCCTTGCCGGATCACACACTTGGGAAGCCTGTTCAGAAATTTCTCAGCAGTCATCCTGGAGCCTGCAGGGGGGCATTGGGAACCGAGGCCCAGGAAGGACTGAGTGGTGCTGGAGCCCGCCTGAAGCTTGTTCTTCAGTTCCCGGGGCCCTGGCTCAGCCTGGAGGCCAAACTCACCTGGGTGCTTCTCCACCCTGTCCAAGGCCTTGCGCATCCGCTGCCGGCCCACCACACGGCCCTCGCCTGGGAAGGGATCCAGCCCATCCTCCAGGTAGATCTGATTGCGCAAGTCACTCACCTGGCAAGAAAGAAGGGAGATGGCAGCGGGCCCAGCTCTTCAGCCCTTGGCCCCACTTTCATCGCTATTTGCCCAAACACACGCCAGGGCATGGTCTAATGCAACCCACATTTTAAAGATGAGGAAACCCAGGCCTCAGGAGAGCCATAGTTCATTCTAATGTCACCTCCCTGGGCCCTGCTGCTCCTACAAGCACCCTATCCACACTAGCTGAATCTGCAGTACCGACATCCTCCTCAGAGCCATCTCAGGAGCCTACCAGGAAAACAGTGTGAGGGGGTCAGGAGAGGACGAAGCCCGTGCTTTTGTCCAGTCTGCAGCACAAACCCCATCATCATACATGGCGCCTCACTTCCCTCATCAAGGGATAGCTACGAGGCCCCCATGGTGGCACAGATGCCCTCAACACCCCCAGTCATGACTCATGCTGTTTCCTGAGCTCTGGTGGCAACATGCTCCCTCCCTGACATGCCCTCGCTGCGGCACTAACCCACCACCCTCTGGAACACGTAGCCTCGTGGGCTCCGGTGGTGGCTCCACAGGCCAGCTCTACCTTGTCCTTGAGTCCCAACATCTGTCCGCTCTGCTTTGCATTTGTGGCTCACAGCCCTACCTCCCACCCTACCCAGATAGCTTCAGGAGGCTTGGGGGAAGCCGGGCCACTTCTGCAGGGACCGCAGCTTGTCAAGGTGTCCTGAAGGCTGGGGAGAAATAGGAGGCAGTGGCCCTGCAGCCAAGGCTGTCTCCACGGTGCCAGCAGAGGGCGCTGCTTGCTGCTCAGCCTCTCCGCTCCCTTCCCAGCTGGGTTTCAGGCTCATCCTCCTGGAAGGCTAGGGTCCCCCAGGGGGTGCAGTGGCTTCCCCTCAGAATGGGAGTTGCTTAGTGAGGTCGCGTATACCCACTCCATCCAAAATCTCCAAAAGTATGGTTTGAGGAGCAGCTCACCTTAAAGGGGACCCCATTGGGGTACAGTCGCTGGAGCTCGGAGGGAAAGAAGCCATCCAGTATGTCTCGGAGGCAGCGCTGTAAGGGGAGAAAAAAAGTGAAGGGGTGGCCTGGGGCTTGCACCCACCCTGCCCTGCCACTGGTCTGGATGCCAGTCCCTAGATCCGGGGTCACCCAATGCCGCACCCTCTGGAAACATTGAGTCCCAGGGCTTGGGGAGGGGCCTCTGCAGGTCTGGGTGCCCTGTGGAGGGCAGGCTGGGCCTGGGGGGAGCTGGCTCCATCATCCCCAACTAACAGTGGAGAGCAGGGGCACTAGCACACTGCCCCCTACACCACTCCTACCTGTGTGGAGGGATCATAGAAGGGCTGGAAGGGCCCGTCGAACATCATGATGCCATTCCGGTAGAGCTTCAGTGGGATGGGCTCCAGGGTACGAAGCCGTGCCCCGCCAGGCACTGGTGTCACCTGGGTGTCACCCTCTACCACCAGCTCACTAAGATCCTTCAGGCTGGCCAGCAGCCTGTCAAAGTCCACCTCAGGGGGCGCCAGTGAGTCCCCTGGCAAAGAGGACAGACAGACACCTATAAGCTGCCTCTTGACTGCCGTGTCCCAGCAGCCCTGGCCTCTGCGGCTCCCTCCCAAGCTTGGCAGTGGTGTTAGTGTCTCCTTAAGTAACTGCCTGGGGAAAAGGAAGGACAACTAACACTAGATAATAACAGCAGCTGTCTTTTATTGAGCATTTATTTTGGGCTAGGGGGTTACTATCCGTATCTCATCCCCACTTCTTACAAGCCTATCTTTTTTTTTTTTTTTTTGAGACGGAGTTTTCGCTCTTGTTACCCAGGCTGGAGTGCAATGGCGCGATCTCGGCTCACCGCAACCTCCGCCTCCTGGGTTCAGGCAATTCTCCTGCCTCAGCCTCCTGAGGAGCTGGGATTACAGGCACGCGCCACCATGCCCAGCTAATTTTTTGTATTTTTAGTAGAGACGGGGTTTCACCTTGTTGACCAGGATGGTCTCGATCTCTCGACCTCGTGATCCACCCGCCTCGGCCTCCCAAAGTGCTGGGATTACAGGCTTGAGCCACCACGCCCGGCCTCAAGCCTATCTTTAAAGACTATAATCACTTCCATTTTTCAGATGAGGAAACGGAGGGTTAGAGAAAGTTACATGGCTTGCGAGGGACACAGCAGTAGGCAGCAAAAGCAGGACCTGATCTCAGATCTGTGTCAGGCACTGGGTTGGCAGCTGAAAAGCACAGGGCAGAGCTCCCAGCTCTGGATCAAGGTCTTCTGGGTTCAAATCCCAGCTCCTCCACTTCTACCTGTGTGACCTTAGACCCATCATTTAATGCTTGTGCTGCAGCATTCTCTTCTAGAATGGGATGACAGTAGTATCTGCCCCCTAGGATGGCTGTAAGGCTCCAGGATGACCACGTAAGAGCCAGCTTGGAACATGCACCCTGTCCGTGTTTGCTACTGTGTCCAACTCCACCTTGCACATATGGTCCTTAGGCCAACCCTGAGGCTATGAGGCAGGGGTTGTTTATCTCCATTTTACACATGAGGAAACAGGCCCACAGAAATGAAAAACGACTCTTTCCTAGCCACGTGGTAAATGAAAGGAGGAACTAGGAAGGGAGCCAGGGATGACTCTCAAAGTCTGTTTTCCCACCCATCTGCACCATCAGGAGAGGGAGGTCAGAAGAGGGACAGACGGCTCTTAGGGAGGATGTAGGGACAGCTGCTGGACAGAACAGATATGGGACAGACCTTAGGTTGTGCAACTATTTCTGGGTCACAGACCCCTTTGAGAAACTGACAAAGCTCTGGCCTCCTCTTCTGAAAAATGTGTGGGGCATACAGCTGTGCACTGGCTTCGGGGGAAAAGATGAAGGGTGGGGACAGCTGTGACAGATAACAAAGCAGAAAGGTGGAGGGCAGGTGGATGCTGGCTGGGGACAGACCAGGGGTCTGTTGTCATCTTTGAGAGGACCTGGCCCCCAAGTAAGTAATCCGTTCAGGTATACGCTACCACACACCAGTAACTTTGGGGGCCTCGGAGAGGCTGTTTTTCAACAGGACAGGCAGGCTGCGGCAGGATGTGGGTCAGGGCTCTGGGGACTGAATTCCCTTCCCCTCAGCAGTGCAGTGGCGGTACCAGGGAGGTGCAGATGTGTTTCCTGTTGCCTTTGCAGCGGGTGAAACGGTAGGCCCCAGCTGGCCTTCTCCTTCCCCTATACTTCCTACCGTTGAAGGGGCTATCCCTGCCCCCACCTCCTCCTGGGGTTCCCCCATAGTCCCTGAGAGTCCCAGGAAAAACTCACCTAACAGAATGATATCAAGACATTATTTTAACAACTACTTTAAAACCAAACTGGTGAACCTGAAAACAGTAGCAGAACAGATCATCTCATACAACAACGCCAGCCTCAACCCTCTTTTTTTTCTTTTCTCTTTGAGAGAGGGTCTCCCTCTGTCACCCAGGCTGAAGTGCACCAGCATGATCACGACTCACTGCAACCTTGACCTCCCGGGCTCAACTGATCCTTCCACCTCAGCCTCCCAAATATCTGGGACCACAGGCAGGCATCACCACACCCTGCTAATTAAAAAAAATTTTTTTGTTTGTTTTGTAGAGACAGGGTCTTGCTTTTGCCAGGGCTCCCTCCTCGTTATAGATGGGGAAAGTGAGGCCTAGAAAGGTCAGATGCTGGGGCCAGGCGCGGTGGCTCAAGCCTGTTATCCCAGCACTTTGGGAGGCCGAGGCGGGTGGATCACAAGGTCAAGAGATCGAGACCATCCTGGTCAACATGGTGAAACCCCGTCTCTACTAAAAATACAAAAAAGTAGCTGGGCATGGTGGCATGTGCCTGTAATCCCAGCTCCTCAGGAGGCTGAGGCAGGAGAATTGCCTGAACCCAGGAGGCGGAGGTTGCGGTGAGCCGAGATCGCGCCATTGCACTCCAGCCTGGGTAACAAGAGG
Source organism: Saimiri boliviensis (assembly GCF_048565385.1). NCBI lineage: Eukaryota > Metazoa > Chordata > Mammalia > Primates > Cebidae > Saimiri > Saimiri boliviensis. The sequence goes on from NC_133459.1 coordinate 24,526,981, forward strand.
GAAACTCCGTCTCAAAAAAAAAAAAAAAAAAAAGAAAGGTCAGATGCATGGCCTGATCAGACCAGACAGAGCCAGGAAGAGCACCAAATACGCCAGCTCCTAATCCAGTGCTCCTGCCGCCTCCCGGGGAGGGAGGCTTTTTCAGGCTGATGAACATGGGTCATCGACATGGGATGGGGTCAGAACAGGGAGGGCGCAGAGCAACGATGGAAGGGAAGAGCGAAGCTTGCCAAGAAAACGGTGCTGGCTTAAAGAAGTAAAAGCGGGTGGGTTCAGCAGGCGTTGGATGTGACAGAGACGAGACTGGGTCCAGAAGAACCACCACAGCTCTGGGCAAACCAGTACTGAAAGAGTGAGACAGGAAGAGCTACCACAGCAGGACCGTGGGAAGCCAGTCAGCAGTCACCCACCCCGCAAGGGTTCAACAGAGGCCTGATGGAGAGAGGTGCAGTCAGGGTGGGCGGTGTCGCACAGGGTGAGGAAGGTCAGAGGGCAAGTCCCAGGCCTGCCCTGAGCTAGCAGCAGAACTCCAATGGGGAGGCATTTCCTCCTTCAGCCACAGCTGTCCTTTCTGCACAATGGGGAGAGGGTAAGAACCCTGTGCTGCCTGCAAGCTCCAGCTGGTGAACCTGTCTCAATGACGCCACCGTGCCAAGCACCGGAAGGCAGGCATCACTGTTCCTGTTTTACAGATGAGGAAACTGGGCCTTGTGAGGTGTCACGCCCCAGATCATGCAGCCTGCAGGGCCCAAGTGACTCAGCCTCAGTGGTCAGTGATCACGTAGGCTGCCTCTCAACACTGGCTCTTGGGAGGCTGCTTAACTCGGGTCCCTTTTCCAGGGAAGGTGGTAACGCTGGGAGATCACCTCTGAGGTCTCATCCAACTTTGAGAGCCCACAAGCGTATTAAAATGAGGAGCAGGGAGGTCAAGTCTAAGCTCTTTGGCCCAACTCCCAAGACCCTTACTTAGCACCTGGGCTACCCAGCCTCCCCTCAACATGCCCCCACCCTTGCTCTCTGCTGGGCACTGCAGGGCACTTCCAAGCTTTGTGACCTTGGGCCTCTAGAGGCCTCAGCTTCCTCTTCTGTACAATGAAGACAATAAAAGCTCCCACACGTCACAGGGCTGCTGTGAAGCTCAGAAGTGCTTGGCAGATGGCGACTGTTGTCCCTAGCACCACCCACCCGCCCGACGTCGGCGCAAGCTGCTCCCACTCACCCCAACCTCCTCCTGAAGCCTTGCTAGGAGCATCCCCGCCCCACCACGCACCTTGAGGGTATATGCCTGCAGCCCTTGGGCCGGCTCCCTGGGCCCTCGTCACAGGCCACTGCTATCTGCTTGCTTGTTTGCCTTTCAGCCATGCTGGGTACCCCTTGAACTCGGGAGCGTTGAGCCCTGGGCCTGGCCCAGAGTAGCTGGGCCACTAGAAGCAGGAGCACCCATGCTCTGCTAGGCCCTGCCAGGCCATGCCCAGAGTGAAGACAAAAGGGTGGCAAACAGTTGTCAATGGCATGTGTAAGTATCACTGAGGGGGCTGTGGAGCCCAGAAGCGGGCCAAACCCTACCATCTCAGTGGAGAGCTGGCAGCCCCTCACTGCACGAGTGCCGTGGCACCCCAGCAGTTCACGTGGTGCCGCCCTCCCTGTGCCTGCCGGGCCCTCAGGCAGACAGTTGCAACAGGAAGTGGAACCACCATTACCACACACCTGCAAGCCGGCCCCACTTGGGCACTTTATGGCAGTCCCTCTGCGCCTCAGAGGGGCCAGTGCAGGAAAGGAGGCCCTGCGGGGCTGGTCACTGCCAGAGCACTCGGCCAGCCTGTGGCAGGGCAGGATCTGAACTCAGGCCTGCTGGGTCCCACCTGCAGCTCTCTCTGGCCCCTGCCATTGAGCTATGCACCACCCTGTCCCCACCTCATCCTGTGCAGACGATTGTCACAGCGTGCTCTGATCATCCGAGCCTGGGCGCATGGGCATCACAGCCAATCACACGCAGCAACACATGCCCTTGCCCATGTGCCAAGCACTGGGACAAGCATGACAACGGCTAGGTGACAGTGGCTGTCACAGTTCATTACCACATCCACTCAGTGGCCCTAGGAGCCCTTCAGCACGACTGAGGAGGAAAGGAACTCAGAGGGGGTCAGCAAGTTGGCGATCTGGGGTCTGACCCGACCTGAACCCCGCCTCAGCCAGAGCCTTTAGCCCCTTCCCTCAAGGAGAACCCTCGCCACGAAGCCACAGCAGCAGCACAGTCCACACAGGGCAGGCAGGTTTGCTGGCCAGGGGAAAGAGAAGGGGGCAGAGGCACTCTGTGGGGACAGAGCAGGAGCAAAGGCTGGAAGTGAAAGTGCAGGTGGGGAGGAGCTGGGCCAGGCAGCTGTGGCTGGGGGATTGAAGGGCAGGCCCAGGGGCAAGTCACACAAGCTGCGGAGTCAGGGAGTCTCCAAACTAGACTCAAGAGTATGGGGCTTGGGAGGAAGGAGGGAGGCATTCAAGGTGCTGGCAAGGAGAGGTGGAGCCACGGAGGGAGGCAGGGACTGACTGGGGTGGGGGAAGTGGGGACCTCAGAGGGGGATGGGAGGGTCAGGATTCTCAGGGGAACAGGAAGCAGGGAGTGAGGAGCTCAGAAAGCGCCAGTGGGAGGGGCGTGAGAACCTCAGAGCTGACCAGAGCTCTCAGCCCCGAGGCCCAACACCTGGCCCAAGTGGTGTGTGACCAGAGCAGGACTGTCCCTTTCATGTCTCCAAGGACCCTGAAGCATCTGGCACAGCATCATCCTCTGTGAAGCTGGCAGAGAGAGCGGGAGAGTGAGCAATCCAGCCTGAGGCCAAGCCTCTGCATGGCTTCCCCACTGCTGGGCCCCTTCACACCCCCACCAGCCCTCCTGCCTAAGGCAAGAGTCCCAGACTCCAGAACGTTTGAATCATCCCCCGGCTCAGCAGACGGCTCTGGCTCACACTCCACGAGCCTCCACCCCAGTGCCTGTGGGAGCATCTCCAACAGAGGGAGAGCAGAGCCATCAGTGAGCGTCAGGCCAGCGGGATGTGAGCCTAAGGGCCCTGGGCACCTGGGGAGAGAGGAATGGGGATGCAGGGGAGAGAGAAATCCCAGGAACAGAAGCTGCTAGTGATGGAAAAACATGTCATTCATCTGGCAAGAAGAGCTGAATCAAGGCCCCTCCCAAGCTGAAAAAATCAAAAAACAAAAGAAGGAAGAGAAGGCATGGAGGGGCCATGTGGCCAGGGCCTCCAATGGAGTGGTGGTGTTTTTCACAAGTGACTTTGACTTGAGGCACTCAGAGAACAACCAACCAATCAGGGCAGAGTAGGAATCCACAGAGCCAGGTCCAGAAACCAGCCATCTGGAAAGGAGCGGGGAGGTGGCCCTGGCCAGGAGGAAGGCTGCCTGGCAACAAGATGGCAGGCCACCTGAAGCCTGAGCCCCACCTGCCACGGCAGGGCCTGGGGTACGGCACTGGTGGGCCTGTGGCCTAGACCCCGGATAGACATTCTTAGAGCACCTGCAGCCACCTGATAGGGCCTCACCTCACACTCACGCCAGGGCTCCCAGGAGAACTCTCCCCATGACACCCACCCTGGGTTCAGTTAGAGCTTTGGTGCTGGCATGCCAGGGCCTACAGTGTCCTGGGCAGCAGGGCCACGCTCCCCTTCCCAGCAACATCCGGGCCGAATAGCCTCCAGCTTTGCTGTGTCCCAAATGGACTCAGCATCTTTTCCGTAGCTGTGCTCCCTTGGGTCATCCCTGACTCCTCCGGTCCCCCTCATGTACAGATACCAAAGCCACAAATTCCACCTAAATCTCTCTGCCAGTACCTTCTCACCATCCCCACCCTCGAGCTGGACATCATCTTATCTTCTGCCTCGGTGACCAGCTGCCTTCTAATGGGCTCTCAGCCTTAAGTCTTGCCCCTCTCCCCTCAATGAGTCCATAGACTCCTTAAGTGCCTCCCTTGACCCATCTGTGAAATGGAATAACCCCTGCCCCTGTCAAGGCTATGAAGGCTATGAAGATGCTGGCGGGCACAGTGGCTCACAACTGTAATCTCAGCACTCTGGGAGGCTGAGGCAGGAGGATCACTTGCATCCAGGAGTTCAAGATCAGCCTGGGCAACACAGCAAGACCTCAACTCTACAAAAAATAAAATCAGCTGGCTTTGGTGGCATGTGGCTGCAGTCCCAGCTACTCAGACAGCTTCGGTAGGAGGACTGCTTGAGCCCAGGAGGTTTAGGCTGCAGTGAGCCATGATTGTGCCACTGCACTCAGCCTAGGCAAAAGTGAGACCCTGCCTTAAAAAAAAAAAAAAAAAAGCCGGGCGCGGTGGCTCAAGCCTGTAATCCCAGCACTTTGGGAGGCCGAGACGGGTGGATCAAGAGGTCAAGAGATCGAGACCATCCTGGTCAACATGGTGAAACCCCGTGTCTACTAAAAATACAAAAAATTAGCTGGGCATGGTGGCGCATGCCTGTAATCCCAGCTACTCAGGAGGCTGAGGCAGGAGAATTGCCTGAACCCGGGAGGCGGAGGTTGCGGTGAGCCGAGATCGCGCCATTGCACTCCAGCCTGGATTACAAGAGCGAAACTCCGTCTCAAAAAAAAAAAAAAAACAGAAAAAAGAAAATTCTTTGAAAGCTGCAAATGGCCAGGCACGGTGGCTCACGCCTGTAATCCCACCACTTTGGGAGGCCAAGCAAGGCAGATTAGAAGGTCAGGAGTTCGAGACCATCCTGGCCAACACAGCAACACTCTGTCTCTACTAAAAATACAAAAATTAGCCAGGCATGGTGGCAGGCGCCTGTAATCCCAGCTACTCGGGAGGCTGAGGCAGGAGGATTGCTTGAACCCAGGAGGTGGAGGTTGCAGTGAGCTGAGATCACACCACTACACTCTAGTCTGGGCAACAAGAAAAAAACAAAAGCTGCAAATGACGCACAAATGGGAAGTGATGCTTTTAGAACAAGCGGTGAGGGTGCCGCACCCTGAGATGTGGGGGGCTCTGGCCACAGCCCGGGCCTAAAGAGGAGACAGGATTATCCTATTTAGTTAGAGTCTGGGTTTTTACCTAGCAGGAAACGGGAAACCGAGAAGGTATCATCGTCTTCGAAATGGGCCCCTTGGGAGCTGCGCTCCTGTTCCCCGGGGACCACCCCTGCCCTCTGACTTTGGAAACAAGGGCTCCTGTTTGTCAGGCCAATGGCTCCAAGTCCAGAGCCAAGCGTTCTGCGTTTAACTCATTTGCTCTTGTAATTCCTAGGAAGAACACTCCTGTTTTGTTGATGAAGTGAGGCCCAGAGAAAGGAGGTCACCTGCCCTGGTCACATCTGAGATGAGCGGTGGCATCGAGATGAGGGCCCAGGTGTGCCTTACTCTAGTGCCTGGAGAAGCATCTTCTGGGTGACAATCTCCATTCTTTGAAGAGAATGGGCCTGGTTTTCGGAAATGGCCAGTTCTATGGACCCAAATCCACAGGAGGAGACTGTGGGGGGAAAATCCCTCTAGATATTAGCGGCCAAGTTAAAAACAAGACATGGTGGGGGCCCACAGAAGTAGGTGGATTCCGATGGCCATAAGCAAACCTGGAGAGGGCAATCTGGGAGCAGTTTCTAGAACAGAAGGACTTTTTTGTTTTTGTTTTTTGTTGTTGTTTTTTTTTAATTGAGACGGAGTTTCACTCTTGCCACTCAAGCTGGAAGGCAGTGGTATAGTCTCAGCCCACTGCAACCTCCACTTCCCAGCTTGAAGCAATTCTCCTGCCTTAGCCTCTTGAGTAGATGGGATTACAGGCATGTGCCACCACACACGGCTAATTTTTGTATTTTTAGTAGAGACAGGGTTTCGCCAAGTTAGCCAGGCTGGTCTTGAACTCCTAACCTTAGGTGATCTGCCCACCTCAGCCTCCCAAAGTGCTGGGATTCAGGTGTGAGCCACTGCACCCGGCCAGAAGGATTGCTTATCAAAGGCAACAGCTTCTAGATGGGTGACATTTTGTAGACTATGCAACCTGAGGCAAGTGAGGCCTTGCTACCTCTTGTATCTCTGGGTCTCTGACAGATGAGCAAGAGACAGCAGAGGCGGGACTGGGGAGAAATGGGCCAGCAGTTGAAGTGCTCAGTGATGGAGGCCGAGGCCACCCCTGCACTGTGCCAGGGGCAAGGTGTGGGCTCTCCGGGGCATCTTGGGCAGGGGGCCAGGGCATGAATGAGATGGGCCTCTGGGGAGCTGCTGGCCAACAGCAAGCTGCTGGAGAATTCCTTTTGAAGAGGGCCTGGGGAATGCCCTACTGTACCTGGCTTCCAGAACTTCCTGGCTGTCATCCAGTCCCTCTCGCCATCCTCTGAGACTGTCTTGCTCTCCGAGTCCTCCTGGTCCATGGGCTCACCCACCCACTGCAGGCCATAGTCGCTGAGGAACCGCTGTGGGAAAGAAGGGGGAGATTCTGGGCCACTGTCAGCTCAGCCCCTTCCCAGGGAAAGGCAGTGTCCACCCAGAGCCCAGCCTCAATCCCCAGGTGACAGGGCCCCCAAGCTGACCCAACAAAGGGATGAGTGGGGGGATCTTGCCACTTCCTGGATGTGGCCTTGGAAAGCCACTTCAGCCCCTAGAGCCTCAGCCTCCTCCTCTATAAAATGGAGATGACAGCACCTGCCACACAAGCTTATGAGGAGGACTCAGTAAAATCACCCACGTCAGCGCCCGGCCCACGCACGATGGCTTGGTAAAGTCAGCCTGCTTGTTGCAGGAGCCGTGTGGCCTGGCACAAGTGTGAGGAGGAGGCAGGGCTGAGGGATGTGACCCACGTGCCAGCCTCCCTAGGGCTTGGCTGTACATCCCCTCTACCACAGGAAACTTCTGAACTGTCTTAACGTCCACACCCCTCTTCCTCTTCTCAAGCCACAGGAACCCGGCTCCATCGCCACGCCACTCTGAAACTGCTCAACATGCAGCCACTGCCAGCCTTCCCGCCGCCAAGCGCACAGGCACATGTCTGTCTTTACCTCTATCTGCTAGTTTTCCTCCCATCTCCTGGGCTGTTCCTTTCCAATTTCCTTCGCCATTTCCCCATCCAACACCAACTGGTGAGAGCCCAGCTCCATCCACACATTCTCCCAAATACATATGGACAGAATCCAAATTTGTATATATGCAGATCTCACCTGAGCTCCAGACTCACATATCCAACTGTCTACACTTGGATGTCTAATCACTGTGGCTCCCACCCCCTTTCAAACCTCCCTCGCTGCAGGTTTTCCTGTCTCCGGAAATGACACCCCATCCACCTGGGAATCCTCTGTGGCCCATTCCTCCACAATGACCTGCAAGGCCTGGGATGTCCCCTCCAATGCAGCCTGGAACCCATCTGCTGGGCTCCATCTGTCGCCATCGCCCTAGTTCAAGCCACCATCACCTTTCTCCTGGACAATCCAGGGGCTGCACCTGCCTCCCTCTGTCCTCTCCTTACCCACCCACCCACCCACCCCGACAGAGCAGGGTGGTCTTTTTGTCATGCCACTTCTCAAACTAAAGCCCTTCAATGGCTTTCCATTCTTTCAGGACAACTGGCACCACAGGTGGCTCCAAGGTGATTCGGCCCCTACGACCTCTTTCCTCTTCCCGTTTTCCTTCTTTCTCTACACAGCCACCGACCACGAGCCAAGTTATGTGGTGGGAGGTGGTGCCTTTCCTCTCTAAGGCCTGGATCCTCTTCCCCCATCCCCTCCTTACTCACCAGACATCATGCCCACAGTTGGTCCCCCAGTGAGCCTCTATGGGTGTCATCCATTTATTTATTTTTTGAGACAGAGTTTCACTCTTGTTGCCCAGGCTGGGGTGCAATGGTGCAGTTTCGACTCACCACAACCTCTGCCTCCCGGGTTCAAGTGGTTCTCCTGCCTCAGCCCCCCAGTAGCTGGGATTATAGGCATGTGCTACTATGCCCGGCTAATTTTGTGTTTTTCAGTAGAGACGGGTTTTCTCCATGCTGATCAAGCCGGTCTCGAACTCCTGACCTCAGGTGATCTGCCTGCCTCAGTCTCCCAAAGGGGCTGGGATTCCAGGCATGAGCCACCATGCCCGGTGGTGTCACTCATTTAATCATGTCACAGCACTTCGTGTGCTTGTGTACCCGTGTACTCACTTGACCCCCTTCCCCCAGGCTGGCAGCCTCATGTAGGCAGGGACCATGTCTGTCTTGTTCATGCTCTGCCCCAGGCCCACCCCAGGCAGATCCTCCAGATGAGGCTGTTAAATGAACGAAATGATAACTGGGTGGCTGAGATGCACGCAAGGGCAGTCATGCCCCTGCCCTGAGGCTCTGGCATAGCCCTCACCCCATGGCCACTGCTCAGGGACAGCCCCAGGTACAAACAGCCTGGAGCAGGAAGGGCTCTCAGCTGCACCTGGAGGTTTGCTGCCGAGGTCTTAAATTAGATCGGGGCTTTGGAAACCAACTCTGCATGAAGAGGGAGAGGCTGAATCCCAGGAAGAACTTCTGGCAGGGCCCATGGAGGGGTGGGGGACACAGAGGACGTATGCATGCCTGGGACCCTTCCCTGTACCTAGTGTCCCTCTAGTTCCCTTGCTGTTTGAATGGCTGTGTGAGTGGGAGAAAGACAGGTGACTGGGTTAACTGAGTTCCCAGTGAGCAAGAGGCAGCAAATGGCTTAACCAATTCAGTGCTGGGTCCTGGGTGCACAGCAATAAACAGGAGGAAATTGCTCCCTCCTTCATGGAGTTCAGAGTCCCACAGGGAAGCGAGATGAGAAACTGAGGAAGCACACGACGGAGAACCTGCTGAGGAGGCCCCGGGAGAATGACTGAGGACAGTGGAACTGGCCAGCGGGAGGTGGGGGAACATTTGAGCAGAGGGAACATCACAGCCCAAGGCCCAGAGTTGAGAAAGAGTTCCAAGTGGTCACAGACTGGGAGGAAGGGCCTCATGGCTGGAGGGCAGAGTGGGTCAGATGAGATGAACAGGCACACGGGCTGGCCTGCAGGGGCCACAGTGAGGACTGTGCAATTCAGTCTAGTGGGAGCCATGAGGTCTGCTAAGCAGGGGAGCAGCATTTCAGAGTGTTGGTCAGGCCCCAAAGCAGGGGTGTGCCCCAGCCCTGGACACCTCCCTGGCTCTTTAAATTCTGGGCCGGTCCTGCGTAGGGAAATGCAGGGCAGGGCCCTGGGTGGGATGGGATGAAGAGGGGCCCAAAGAGGTGGGCTTGGACCTAGTTCCTGAAGGGTGCGCCCCACAGAGCTGGGGACTGCTGGCTGCCCGCATCCCTGGGGCCCCCCGCGCTCACCTCCATCTCCCCGACCTGCCGCTGCAGCTGCACGCACATCGCCTCCAGTTCTTCCTGCCGCTGCAGGGTCACCTCAGCTTCAGGAAAAGACAGGGATGGGCTTCAGCTGCCCCAGCAAGACACTGCCAGGTCAGCTCTGCCCTGAGGGTCACCTGGAGAAACTGTTCTGGGGATCCCCTGAACTGCCTCTTGGCCCCCCGATCTCTCCCCTGACCCTGTGGTGGGTGCCTTGATGGGCTCTGGGAGGCTGCCACCCCCTCAGAGCCTCTTGTCCTCCATACTTCAAATAGGACTCAGACCCACACAGGAGGGCAAGGAGTAACTTCAGCACTGTCCTGGGTATGTCACAGCCCCTCTGTGGGCTCAGCTGTCCACACCCCACCCAGCAGTCAGCTGGATGCTCTTGATGCCAGAAGCCATTGTCCAAGATTCCAGGAACCCCAGGCCCAGGGGAGGTGCCTCACCCGGGCCACAGACCAGCCCCGCAAGAGCCTCCTACCCCGGTGCTGCTGGAGGGTCTGCACTAGGTCCTCCAGGGCTGCTATCTTCTGATCCTGTAGCATAAGACACAGGGTGAGCACAGGGCCTGTGGTTCCCAGAGCCTTGCTCAGACGGGAAGCTCCAGAACTTTCCCTACATTGGACACTGGGGAGCAGTCAGCCCCTGCCACCCTTTGGCACAGCCACTGCTCCTGGACCTCAGATAACCCTCAAGGTTCCTCTGAGTAGGGAGAGACACAGCCCACACCTGAGGACCCCAGCATCTGGGGGTGCCACGCTCTGCTCAGAAGTCTGCTGCTCCACCCAATCCAGGGTCTACTGGGCCCTGCTCAGCTGAGGGGAGGACCCTGCCCCCAGCCTCTTGGCTCAGATCACAGGGACCAAGGTCAGGCCCAGGCCACACCCGGTCCTCAAACTGGGCAGGTCAGTGGGGGAGATGATCCTAAAACCACCCGCCCTAGTCCAACTGAGGCCCCAGCCCAGCCCCTCTGCCTCTCAGACCAGCCCTTAGCCCTCTCCCACCTGGGGCCCCACCTTGGACAGCATCTCATCAGTCTGGGCCTTCACCTGCTGCTCCAAGTCCCACAACTTCCTCGTCATGGAGGCCATCAGCTCCGAGTCATGGAATCCAGGGACTGCCAAGCAGACAAGGTCTTTAGACCCTAGGTCTTTAGACAACTAGGCCTAGAGCTGAGGCCAAGTTGTAGGGGTGGAGGGAGGAGGACAGGGGCTGCAGGAATGGAAATGAAAGAACTGACAGCAGCTCCCACTGGCATCTTAGGAACTGTTCTAAACACTTCATTTAGATCAGCCCCCATGTAATCAGTGAAATACGCTCATGAGGTAAATGAACTGTTTTAGGAAACTGAGGCATACATAGAGGGATCGAGTAATTTGTCCAACATATACAAGGAAGTGGTGTAACATATGGGCCACGTCACCCTGAAGCATTGCCAAAAATTTCACCCTCAGTCTAATCAAACCTCCAAATCTAGTGTCCAGTTAGTTGGTAGGCAAAAGGGCAGATAGAGGAGTGAGGCAAACACCCCAGATAAAGCCAGAATTTGGAGCACTGCAGAAAACAGTAGCCAGGGCTCTTCAAAATGTCCATGTCACTTTTAATTAATTAATTAATTTTTTTTTAAGAGATGGAGTCTTGGCCGGGTGCGGTGGCTCATGCCTGTAATCCCAGCACTTTGGGAGGCCAAGGCAGGTGAATCGCGAGGTCAAAAGATTGAGACCATCCTGGACAACATGGGGAAACCCCATCTCTACTAAAAATACAAAAATTATCTGGGCGTGGTGGTGTGCCTGTAGTCCCAGCTACCCAAAAGACTGAGGCAGAGGAATTGCCTGAACCTGGAAGGCAGAGGTTGCATGGCACCACTGCACTCCAGCCTGGCGACAGAGCAAGACTCAGTCTCAAAAAAACAAAAAAAAGATGAAGTCTTGCTCTGTTGCCCAGGCTGGGGTACAGTGGCACGACCATAGCTCACTGCAGCATTGAAGTCCTGGGCTTGAGGAATCCTCCCACCACAGCCTCCCAAGCAGCTGGGATGACAACTGCACACCATCATGCCTGACCAATTTTTAAAAATTATTTTTTGTAGGGACAGGATCTTGCTTTGTTGTCCAGGCTGGTCTCAAACTCCTGGTTTTAAGTGATCCTCTCACCTTGGCCTCCCAAAGTGCTGGGATTGCAGGTCTGAGCCACTTCACTCAGCCTTATCTCTTTTTTGAGACAGAGACTTGTTCTGTGACTCAGGCTGAAGTGCAGTGGTGCCATCACAGCTCATTGCAGCCTCGACCTCCTGGGCTCAAGTAATCCTCCCACGTCAGCTCCCAAGCAGCTGGGATACAGGCACGTGCCACCACACTCAGGAACATAATCAGTGTTGAATCTAGATGGAGAATGTATGGTATTCACTATATTATTATTTCAACTTTCCTGTATGCTGAAAATTTTTTCAAAATAAAAAGTTTTACATCTGTGTAGTGTAGAAAATATATATATATATATATATATATATATATATATATATATATATATATTTTTTTTTTTTTTAAGTAGAGATGGGACAGACCTGGTGGCTCATGCCTGTAATCCCAGCACTTTGGGAGGCCAAGGCAGGTGGATCATTTGAGGCCAGGAGTCCAAAACCAGCCTGGCCAACATGCCACAACCCTGTCTCTACTAAAAGTACAAAAATCAGCCGGCATGGTGGCACATGCCTGTAATCCCAGCTACTCAAGAATGCTTGAACCCAGGAGGTGGAGGTTTCAGGTTTCAGTGATCGAAGATCGCACCACTGCACTCTAGCCTGGGTGACAGACTGAGACTCTGTCTCAAAAAAAAAAGTATGAGAATGAAGAAAAGAAAAACATACAGGAAGAAGCAGGCCTTTTCTTTCTCTTCCCCTGGACACTGTCCTTTCTATGTATGAAGCAGGAACTGCAGACATCATTGTGCAACCACATGAGGCTGACATGTCAAGGCAGGTTCAATGGAAAGATGGAGAAACCTGAGCCTCGATGATGTCTTTGAGTCACTGAATTAACACCCCTGGAGCTGCCTCTTTAGGACTTCTCCGCATGCGGGATAACAAAACTTCCTAATGTTCCTGTTGGGTGAGGAAGGGTTTTCTTTGACTTATAGTTAAATTCGTCTTAATTGACACAGAAACATTTGGGAACTGTCTGCACATGGGGTACAGGTGAGCTCACTGGGGCACAGTGGACACAGAGGAGAACCCAGGCCAGAGGAACATTACATTGAAAAGCTGAGTGCCCAGGTGCGGCAGCTCCCACCTGCAATCCCAGCACTTTGGGAGGTCGAGGCAGGCAGATCACCTGAGGCCAGGAGTTCAAGGCCAGCCTGGGCAGCATAGTGAAACCCCATTTCTACCAAAAATACAAAAATTAGCCAGGCATGGTGGTGTGTGCCTGTAGTCCCAGCTACTCAGGAGGCTGAAGTGGGAAGACTGCTTGAGCCTGGCAGGTGGAGGCTACAAGTGAGTAGTGATTTGTGCCACTGTACTCCAGCCTTGGCATCAGAGCAAGATGGTCTCAAAACAAACAAACAAAAAGCTGTAGGGGAAAGAAGGAGCTGGTGATGACAGCTAAGAGGCAGAGCCTAGGAGCAGCGGGCAATGGGAGGGCAGCAGCTTGGTGCCTAAGAGCTTGGTGGGCGTCCTGAGAAGGAAGGAGCAGTGGATAGTGTAGGATGCTGCTGGCAGAGAAGTGAAATAGCACAGACCAGTCTTCATATTACCTTGGTAGGGAGAGATACTGTCTGGGAGTGGGAGAGGAGGGGATAACAGGGGAAAGCAGGGAGAGGACACCTGTAGCTCTTTTAAAGAGAGAACCTGGTTGCCGTGGTTACTACTGAACGTGACCCGGCTGGGTGTGGTGGTTCATGCCTGTAATCCTAGCACTTTGGGAGGCTGAGGCAGGAGGAGTGTTTGTGCCTAGGAGGCTGAGGTTGCAGTGAGCCATGATCACACCACTGCACTCCAGCCTGGACAACAGAGCAGAACCTGTCTCAAAAAAAAATAAATAAATAAGTTGGGCCGGGCGCGGTGGCTCACGCCTATAATCCCAGCACTTTGGGAGGCCAAGGCGGGTGGATCACGAGGTCAAAAAATCGAGACCATCCTGGTCAACATGGTGAAACCCCGTCTCTACTAAAAATACAAAAATTAGCTGGGCATGGTGGCTTGCACCTTTAGTCCCAGCTACTCGGAAGGCTGAGGCAGGAGAATTGCTTGAACCCAGGAGCCAGAGGTTACAGTGAGCCGGGATCGCACCATTGCACTCCAGCCTGGGTAACAAGAGCGAAACTCTGTCTCAACAACAACAACAAAAAAGAGACCCCAGCCAGGGTGTAGGAGATCCCGGCTTTGTGATTAAATGGCTGCTGGACCTTAGGCCAGGCTCCTCCTGCCTCTTTTTCTGCCTCAATTCCCCCCACCGGTAAAATGGAGGGACATGGTGGAGGATCGGCAGGCCCTTCCCTAGGGCTGGCCTCCTGATCGGCAGCCACCCCTCTGAGCACCCCGTGTGGCAGGCGCTGGCTAGGGGCTTTCCTCCAAGGAGCGTCTCATCAAATCCTCCCAATACGCTGCCCTCAGTGTTCCCACACCCACCTCACAGAGGAGGCAACAGAGACAAAGAGAAGGGAAGTCGCTTGCTCAAGACCACGGCTAGAGAGCTTGCGGAAAGTGCTAACCTCAGCCCCAGCAACCCCTGATGCCGCCCAGCACTCAGCGCAGCTCATCCCTGCCTGCCTGCATCTCCCCTTTTCTCAGACCTGCTAAATCCCGCCTCTGGCAAGCCACTCTGATTAGCCCCATCCCACTTGAGGCACCTCCATGAGCTCAGCATTGCCACAGCCCTCTGCCGATGGTGTAGACCACGCTAAGCAGGCTAGCTAGGTGACTTTGGGCCTTGCCAGAGCCCTGCAAAAGCAGGAAGCTGAGCTCTATCCTCAGGCCCTTCATCCCTCTCTGACTCTGAATCCTGGGCCCACTGATATCATACCTGGTAACTACAGCCACAGCTTGGCCTGGGGCTGGGCCAGGTCTCTCAAGCTAAGGGTGGGACTTCTGTGGCTTTATGTCAAGCCACGTCCTGGCCACAATCAGCCAGGAGTGGGGAAGCTGCCTCAGACCCAACAGGTGAGAGGAAGGGCCATGCCTCCACCACCTTGCCCTTTCTCTGAGGCCCTTTCCTGCTGCCAGGACCCAGACCCCTTCAGGCCTCTGCTCTCACCTTGCCGACTCACAGGGGCACCTATGCCGCCATAGCAGGAAGGGACTGAGATCTTTTCTTCTGAGCCATGCCCATCACTCAACGTGTCCACCTCATCTTCTGCAGACAGGGATACCTAGGTCACCACTCTGGGCCGACGCCTAGAGGAAACTCAGGCCCTGGGCCCTGGCCAGTGCGAAGCAGCCTACGTACTGCACCCCGGGGAGTATGAGAGAATTCGCAAGGCTGTGGAGCAAGGATCCAACCAGAATGGGCCTGTTCTTGGAGTTCTTCCAGCCCAGCTCCCAGGGGACCTGCATGGCCAATGCCAATGCCATGGTGGGGTGTTGGGGGCGGGGATCCGAAGGCCTGAGCTACAGGAGTCAGGGTGGCAACGTGTGGATTGGCCTCCCGGGAGAAAAGGAGGAGGCTGGAGGGGGAAAGCAGGCTGGGTACAGACCCCTGGGCTGGGTAATCTCTTGGCCCTCGCATGCTTTCTAGGCACACACTAGCCAGTCCTACAGTGGGTCAAAGGTTTCAAATGTTAGTGGCAATATCTGTGCCAAGGGTGTGGGGTCTCCTAATCTGAGAGCTTCCAGGAGGGAAGCCCAGCCCTCAGGGAGAAGAGCGCAGGAGCTGCAGAAAACACGGTGGAGGCCACTGCTCCAGCTGATAAGGGCCTTTCTCTCCATCAGCCCAACTGTAGGAGGTGCAGGCACATGAGAGGCGAAGAGGGCATGAGGGCAGGGCACACTTACCATCTCCATAGATGCGGATTCCTCGCCTCCTGGGAACCCAGGCAGGAAGAAGGAAGAAATATAAGTTAGGACCCCTGGAATGATACCAGGGATAGCGCTGTGGGCACCAGACTTCAGCCAAAGCTCAAAGAGGTGGAAGCAGGCCTCTGCCTCCTGAGGACTTCCAGCCCCAAATCCCAGCCCCAGCCTGGGGTGAGCCAGAAGACAGGCTTTGAGGTGTCTGACTCTGCCCAATGGAGGAGGATGGGGAAGGGGTGAAGAGCAGAGGATTAGGTGGGAAGACTACAAGGCTTGCAGAGCCCATGAGCTCAGCCCCAGCTCTGCTGTGCAAAGGCTGAGGCCTGTCGCTTAACCTCTCTGAATCTCCTAGGCCTTAGAATGACTCAAAGTGGTATTCCGAAGAGCAAGAAGGAAGAGAGAGGTAAAAAATGTTTTGAAAACAGGAAAGTGCTAGACAGATGTAAAAGATTCCCTTTACTGAGAACCTTACACAGGGCCTGGCCCAGGGTGGGTCCATAGACCATCTGTGTTTGCAGATTAATCAGTGAACAGGGAGCAAACAGATGGGATGCTAAGCCACTCCTACAGGCCCCATACCTTACTAAAAGCACAATCCAGTTTATGCTCAAACCCAAAGTTGGGCGCCCCAGAAGAAGATGTAAAGAAAAAGACAGTGATCAGGGAAGGCTATGTGACCCTTCTTTGGATTCCCCAAGACACTAGGAGTCATTGTCCTCTGGCCATGAGAGGATGGAACAGGACGCAGGGGCAGGGACAGAAAGACCCCCAAGGCTGGCTCCTTACCCAGGATTCACAGGTTCCGAGGGCAGGGGCACTTTCCGGGTCTTGCTAAGGGAGGTCAAAGGTGAGCTCATAGTTCCACTTCTAGAATCCAGCTGTCAGGAACTCCCTAGAGGAATGCAGGAAGTCAGCCCTTGGGGACAGAGGAGACAGACTCAGGGCTCCAGGCCCAGTGGGTAGCCTGAAGTTTCCTCTTCCCTGGCTCCTCTTCCTAATGGGAAGCACTGTGTAGGCAGAAGTGCCCTTTGCCTCTTCCACTGCCCCGACAGAGGTTTCCAGAAGTTTCTGTTACCTGTCGGCTCTTCTGGGAATACGACTGTCCGCTCTGACCTGAGAGACCTTTGGCCTGGTGGTGCTTGGGAAAGGACAGTGAGGATGGGATGGGATGGAATGCAGAAATGAGTCAGAAGCCTGGGACTTCCTCACACTGACAGCCTGGGAACACTACTACCCAGGAGGCTGTCCATCCATCAGTGAGCTGGGTGGCACAAAGCCCAAGCGTCTCCTTCCCTCCCACCAGAAACCAGGTGCGACTTCCAACATCTCGGAGCCAGAGAGGGCAACCCACAGGCAGGATTCAATGAAGACACAGTCCATGTGACACCAAGATTAAGACGCCAGGTTCTGCCACTCACTGGAGCAACCCACCTTCAGTTTCTTTCAGTGTAAAATAGGAGTAGTAATAGTATGGACACAGGCAGGGTTCTGAGCAGATTCAGAGAGAACAGAGAACGTCCAGCCCAGCACCAAGCTCAAAGGAAGCACTGAAAAATGTGAGCTGGGGCTGCTCTGAGTTTTTGCTGTTGCTGGCACATAGAAGGCACTCATAAATGTTAGTTTCCTTTCCTTCTCTCTTCCTTCTGGAAAGAGTGCCCCTGAGGGACATCATTGAAGGCTACTACTCTATTCAGTCAATGAAGCAGATTAAGTCACTAGTATCTAGAACCAAAGGACCTCTACTAGGGAGGTTTTGGAGATGGAGTCTCACTGTGCTGCCCAGGCTCATCTTCCATCTTGCCACCTCCCACACTTGAGCCACCTGAACTGCTAGCAATGCTTCGAATGCACGTGTGTCCCCACTGCCTCAACCCCCTACTCCTACCTGCACCCTTCCCTTGGCCAGCTCTTTTTATCCCCCTTCAGTTTGTTTTTCACTTATATTTTAACTTATTTGAAAATTATTACAGATTCACAGAAATTAGAAAAGATCTTTGTATCCTTCACCCAGCTCTCCTCAATAGTTACATTTTATATAACTACAGTACAATATCAAAATCAGGAACTGACATTTTTTAGACGAGATCAGGGAGATCAGGCGCATTCAGGGCGGTATGGCCATAGACACTGACATTTTCTTTTTTTTCTTTTTTTTTTTTTTGAGACGGAGTTTCGCTCTTGTTACCCAGGCTGGAGTGCAATGGCGCGATCTCGGCTCACCGCAACCTCCGCCTCCTGGGTTCAGGCAATTCTCCTGCCTCAGCCTCCTGAGTAGCTGGGATTACAGGCACGCGCCACCATGCCCAGCTAATTTTTTTGGATTTTTTTTAGTAGAGACGGGGTTTCACCATGTTAACCAGGATGGTCTCGATCTCTTGACCTTGTGATCCACCCGCCTCGGCCTCCCAAAGTGCTGGGATTACAGGCGTGAGCCACCGCGCCCGGTGACACTGACATTTTCTATACAGTTTGTATGTATAGGTCTATGCTGTTTGATCTCATGGGGAGATTAAATCACGAAGGTCAAGTCACATGGGTAACTACCACTGCAGTCAAGATACAGAACTATTCTAGACCCACCAAGATATCCCTTGTGGCCTTCCTTATAGTCACGCCCATCCTGCACCCCTCCCCCAGCCCTAACCACTGGCAATCAGAACGCTATTTTCCATCTCCATAATTTTCTTACTTCAAAAAAGTTACATAAAAGGAATTATACAGTATACAAACTTTTCACTTGAGATATAATTTACATATTTCACCCTCTTATGGTGTAAAGTTTTTAGTATATTCACAGAGCTGTACTACTATTACCACAATTTTAGAACATTTTCATCAGCCTTAAAAGACCCTGTACCCTTTAGCAGTCACCTCCCACTTACCCTCTAGCTCTCACCCTCTTTCCCAGCCAACCTTAGGCAACCACAAATCTACTTTCTGTTTTATAGACTTGCCCATTCTGCACATTTCATATAAATGGAATATATACTGCAATATACTTAAAAACGATTGAAATTTACACTGTAAAGGAGTGAAGTATATAGTAGGTGAATTATATCTCAATAAAGCTGCCATATGGGGAAAAAAAAATTCCTAAACCAAACCCAACATCTTTCCTCAAACTCCCTTTCTCCCACTTCTCCCTTCTTGATGGTACCCCGTCACCCAACCAGAACATTTTTCTCTTCCTTCCCTCTTAGACCATCTTCCCTCTTACACCACACCCTGCAGGTTAAACTCTCTCACACATAGCTGCCTCTTTCCATGCCCACTGTCGGCCATCCTAGTGGGACTCTCACTGCCCATTCTGGGGGCTGTCACATGGCCCCCAACTGACTTTCCTACTTCCAGTGTCACTCCAGTCCAATCAGACACTGTCTCCAGGTTAATCTTCTCCCAGATTACAGGGGACACTGCAGGCAAAGGCTGCATTTCCCCACCCGTTTGGGGGGACTCCTGAGGGCAGGGGTGTGTCTCTTCCTTCTTCAGAATGGAGAGCCCTGAGGACAGAGTTGTCTACCTCTTTCACTTTGGGGCTTCCAAGGGCAGGACTATGGCTTCCCCTCAGGCCGAAAGCTCCTTAAGGTAGGTTTGTCACTGACTTCAGACCTGGCTCTAAGAGCAAAGCTGTGTACCATGCCTCCACATCTTTAGGACCGAACTCAGTGCTGTGCTTGACTTACAACATCCTTCTGCACACCTCCTCGGCCTTTCCGCCACCTCCAGGAGCCAGCGCCCTGGCGGGGGCACAGTCCGACCTGCTGCCAGCAGTCACTCCCTAATGCCCCCAAGGACGCGCCCAGGGAGCGACGTCTATCACAACCTAATCCAGCCCTGGCAGCCGTGTCGCCTCCTCCCGCCTCCAAGCGTAGTCATGGCAAGCAGGGTCCCGAATCTCTCCGGTGGGAGCCGTGGAGCTCGCGGGCCCTTGGGGCTCTCGGGGATCGGGCTCCAGTCTGCGTGGGGACTCCAGGAGCAGAAAGGTCTTGGGCCAGACTCACCATGCAGGGCCGCTAGCCGTCCAGCGGTGCCGCCATCTTGTTGTCACGCGGTTTCCTAGGCGACCAGGACCCGTGCACTTCTCATTGGCTAGTTTGAGGGCGGCCTGAGCAACCAGCAGACTGCAGAGGTGGATACAGTCGTCTATGCTCGGATTCTATTGGCCCACAGAGTCGGCATTCTTCGTGGCGTACCACGAATCCCAGAATGCACCGCTCTGAGCGGGCTCCAAGTCCAGGGGGATGGGGCGGGGGTGGGACGGGGGTGGGGGTGGGGTGGGGTGCGGTGGGGTGGGCGGGGGTGGGGGTGGGGTGGGCGGGGGTGCGTGGGGGTGGGGTGGGTGGGGGCGGGGGCGGGGGCGGAGGCGGAGGCGGAGGCGGGGGCGGGGGCGGAGGCGGAGGCGGAGGCGGAGGTCGGAGGGGGCGAGGCTGTTGGTTCTTACAGGTGCGGGAGGAAGGAACCTGGAATTAGATTAATGAAACTGCTGGAAGACTGTGGACCTGAATGTATGATCCCGGCAGTGCCGCTATTTTGCTGAATTGATCTTGGGGGGAATTACCGCTCTTAGCCTGTTTCCCCATACGGTCAGTATTACAGTACTTCGCTTTGAGGATGGATTGCAATAATGCAAGTACTTAATAAATGTTTTGTTGTTGTTTTTGTTTTGAAGGAAGGAAGGAACTAATAAATGTTTCTTAAATCTGAGTTTCTGTGATAATTCCTTGACCAGATTTGCGCCCAGATTTGCACAAATTCTAGTTCTTTTTTTTAAGAACTGTGTAAGACAATTTCCCCTCCCTGAGCCTCTTCTGTAAAGTTGTGTTGGATTAACTCAGTCACCACAGCAGCTAAAGGCAGTTAGGAGCACGAACTTTGGAATTAGGAGTCCTGGCTCCTGACTGTGTGTTCTTGGACACTTTATACACCTTAGTTATTATATCTGTAAAATAGTGATAATATCCACCCCCACTGGGTTGCTATTAGGATTAAATAAGATAATGCGAAGTACATGATTTTAAAGGGGAAAGCCGAAAAAAACAAAAACACTTGTACACAGCACTTTTTCAAAAACGTTTCCTGCTGTTAATCATCATCATCATCATCATCATCATCATCTCTCCACCCTTTCAGCTGTGATGGTCTGGGAGTTTGATTTCTGATCTCAGGCACTCACTTCCTTGTGCCCGTGTTCAAAAGCCCCTTTCTCTGCACAACAGAGTGCCTTTTTTTTTTTTTTCTTAAAGTAATTTATTTTCCGTTTGACTTTCTAACCTACCACACATTCAGGGAAGGGCAGACTCTGCTAACTGCAACCTCTGCCTCCCTGGCTTAAGCCATCCTCTCACCGCAGCCACCAGTGTAGCTGGGACTACAAGCGCGAGCAACCACACCCAGCTAGTTTTTGTATTTTTTTGGTAGAGATGGGGTTTCCGCCATGTTGCCCAGGCTGATCTTGAACTCCTGAGCTCAAGCGATCCAACCATCTCTGCCTGCCAAAGTGGACGGCATTCTTTATACGCAAATTGGAAGCTAAAGAGAGCTACCACTACTGAGTGCCTTCCAAGAACTAGATGGCAATATTATGAAATTTACAGATAAGAAAACGAAGCTCAGGGTACTACAGTGGCTTGCATAAGATTATAAAGCAGAGGTGGATTCAAACCCAGAAGAGTCTGCCTCAAGAGTCCATGTTCAGGTCGGGTGCGGTGACTCACGCCTGTAATACCAGCACTTTGGGAGGCCGAGGTGGATGGATCACAAGGTCAGGAGTTCAACACCAGCCTGGCCAACACAGTGAAACCCTGTCTCTACTAAAAATACAAAAATTAGGTGGGCATGGTGGTGGGCACCTGTAATCCCAACTACTCTGAAGGCTGAGGCAGGAGAATCACTTGAACCCAGGAGGTGGAGGTTGCAGTAAGCCAAGGTCGCACCACTGCACACCAGCCTAGGTGAAAGAACAACTCTGTCTCAAAAAAAAAAAAAAAAAAAAAAAAGTCCATGCTCTTCCTAGAAACTTTCACTCTGGTAAACCAGGTAGGCATAAATAAGCCAAGGATGCAGGTGTTACAGACTTACTGCCAAGGGAGGAGTCTAGGCGGAAAGTGTGACTGGAAAGTGGAGGTGGAAGGACCTCTCGTTGCTGAGCTGCTCCCAGAAAGTTTTCTGAGGTTTTAGGTCTATGAAGATGAGAAAGTCTAAGATCACGCTGGGGCCAAGTGTTTTTTGGGGTTGGAGCTGTAGTCAGGGAGAGTAGCAATTTCATACTGCCACCTTGCTCATGAAGGTAAGCATGCGTGGGAGGCAGGAGCTCTGGCCTCATGAGCCCTGCTGTGGTCTGCCCACTGTTTCCTGCCTCAGCAAGAACCAGATCGCGTAAGTGGCATTTACCCAGGGACCAGGATTTACCCCATCCCTTCCTCCCACCCAGGGCCTGGCTCAAGATTCCCGAGCAGCAGGACATTCAGCAAACATCTAGTTCCTGGGAGGGAAATGGAGGCCCTCTAGCCTGGCAGGTCAGTTGCTTGGTTTTTGTGTTTTTTGTTTTGTTTTGTTTTGTTTTGTTTTGAGATGGAGTCTCACTCTGTCTCCAGGCTGGAGTGCAGTGGCATAATCTCAGCTGGCTGCAACATCCACTTCCCAGGTTCAAGCAATTCTCCAGCCTCAGCCTTCCAAGTAGCTGGTACTGCAGGCTTGTGCCACCACGCCCAGCTAATTTGTTTGTATTTTGAGTAGAGACGGGGGCGGGGTTTCACTATGTTGGCCAGGATAGTCTCGATCTCTTGACTGTGTGATCTGCCCTCCTTGGCCTCCCAAAGTGCTGAAACTACAGGCGTGAGCCACTGCGCCCAGCCCCAAGTTGTTTGATTTTTTAAAAGATAACATTTATTGGGGAAGTAAGAGTTTTATTGTAAAAATATACACTTTCACTGGAGAAACGTGGAAAATAATTGCCATCATTTGTTGAGGATACATTGTACTATGGGCCAGTATAATTTAACAACTCTATGAGGCTGGGCTCTGTCACTTAATAGCTGGCTGTTCCTGCTCAAGATACATCACTTACCAGAGTCTCAGTGTCCATACCTGTAAAGTAGAGATACTAATACAATTTACCTCCTAGGATTATTGTACAAATTGAATTTCCCACAATGTGGCATCGGCCCCGGCATTAGTGGGGACAACAGCTGAAAAAAAAAAATATATATATATATATATATATATATAATTTTAAAAAATACCTATAATGTTGTTGCATTATTGCTTCTGAAAAGGTGTTTTTCTTTTCTTTCTTTACTCATTTATTTATTTTTAGAGACAGGCTCTCTCTATATTGCCCAGGCTAGATTTGAACTCCTGTGCTCAAGGGATCCTCCTGCCTCAGCCTCTTGGCCTCCCGAGTAGCTGAGACTATACCCTCTTGCCACCATGCCTGGCTCAAAAAAAGAGGAGTTTTTGGTCTAGCACAGTGGCTCAAGCCTGTAATCCCAACACTTTGTGAGGCCCAGGTGGGTGGATCACCTGAAGTCAGGGGTTTAAGACCAGCCTGGCCTACATGGTACCCTGTCTCTCCTGAAAAACACAAAAATTAGGCCAGGTGTGGTGTCTCATGCCTGTAATCCAAGCACTTTGGGAAGCTAAGGTAGGTGGATCACCAGAGGTCAGGAGTTCAAGACCAGCCTAGCCAACATGGTGAAACCCTGTCTCTACTAAACATATAAAAATCAGCCGGGTGTGGTGGTATGCACCTATAATCCCAGCTACTTGGGAGGCTAAGGCAAGAGAATTGCTTGAACCTGGGAGTCGGAGGTCGCGCCACTGCACTCCAGGCTGGGAGACAAGAGTGACACTCCATCTCAAAAAAAAATTACAAAAATTAGCAGGGCATGGTGGCAGGCACCTGTAACCCCAATTACTTGGGAGGCTAAGGCAGGAGAATTGCTTGAACCCAGGAGGTGGAGGTTTCAGTGAGCCAAGATTGCACCACTGCACTCCAGCTTGGGCAACAGAGCCAGACTCTGTCTCAAAAAAAAAAAAAAAAGAAAAAAAAAAAGAAAAAGAAAAGGTGTTTTTCAAAAACAAAATTATAAAAAGGAAACAAGAGTCTAAGCTCATCTGATTTTTTTTAACCTATATTTATCTTCCCACATCTTATAAGGTCTGGAAATCTCTGAGGTCTCCAGGCTGATAGAAGACTTGAGTGTTGCGAAGGCTTTGGAGACCCATCCAACCACTTCCAAGCTGGAAGGATTCCCTGTGGACTCCTGAGATGGCGTTGCCCAGCCTCTTGATCACATATGGTGGTGGCTATTCACTGTCTGATTATGGTGACTGGGAGGAGGGTGGTCCTGAGCAAGGCTCTTTCTGGACCTGTTTCCCACCTGCAGGGTGAGGAAGTCGACCCCAGCTCTGGGGCTAGGTGGCTCTGGAAGTCTCTATTCTTGAGAGTGGACAGAGTCTACTTTGCTTTTAGGTCATTTTCTGAAAGATTCTTATCAGTTATGAGCCCTCTGGGGTTAAAGAGTTTATTGAGTTCTGCCAGCTCAGGAAGTAAAAGGTAAATAATAAAGGAGAAAGAGTTCCTCCAAATCTCTTTAGCAGAATAAAAATCTAGCTCTTTCTCCCACCTTTCCCCTTCTCCACTCACATCACCACCACCTTAGATGAAAATTCATCATCTACAGCTTAGCCTGGTATTTGCAGCTGTCCTGTTCTGGGTCCTGACTTTCTCATGTTCCATAAACCGTCACGTTCTTCCCTACGTTCTGGCCTCTCCTTCCAATGAGAACATCCTCTCTTGCTTCTTCCATTTGGGAAAATTCCCATTCGATCCTTCAACCAGTTCAAATGTCCCCTCCCCCATGAAATCATCTCTGATTCATCCCCACTCCCTCACAAGCAGAATCACACTCTACCCTCCACTCTCTGAAAGCCCAGCTGCCATTATAGCATTCTTTTGTTGTTGTTGTTGTTTGAGACAGAGTCTCGTTCTGTTGCCCAGGCTGGAGTGCAGCGGTGGGATTTTGGCTCACTGCAGTCTCCGCCTCCGGGTTCAAGCAATTCTTGTGCCTCAGCCTCCCGAGTAGCTGGGATTATAGGTGTGCACCACTACACTTGGCTAATTTTTGTATTTTTAGTAAAGATGCGGTTTCACCATGTTAACCAGGCTGGTCTCGAACCGCTGACCTCCGGTGATCCGTCCACCTCTGCCGCCCAAAGTGCTGGGATTACAGGCTTGAGCCACCACACCTGGCCCATTATAGCATTACTTACTCAGCTTTGTGATTTTAGCATATGGGTCTCCCTGCTGGGCTATAAATTCCTCAGAGGAAAGGACCCTCACTCATTCATCTTGCCTGACACACAGTAGATGTCAATAAATTAATCAAAAGAGTCAATTAGGCTGGACGCAGTGGCTGTAATCTGAGCACTTGGGGAGGCCGACAGGGTTAGGGGCCCGAATCACAAGGTCGGGAGTTCAAGACCAGCCTGGCCAACATGGTGAAACCCGGTCTCTGGCCAGGTGCAGTGGCTCACGCCTGTAATCCCAGCGCTTTGAGAGAGTAAGGTGGGTGGATCACGGGGTCCAAAGTTTGAGACCAGCCTGGCCAACATGGTGAAACCCCATCTCCACTAAAAATACAAAAATTAGCTGGGTGCAGCGGCGGGCACTTATAATCCCAGCTACTCGGGAAGCTGAGGCAGGAGAATCACTTGAACCTGGAAGATGGAGGCTGCGGTGAGCTGAGACCACGGCACTGCACCCTAGCCTGGGCAACAGAGCAAGACTCCATCTCAAAACCGAACAGACAAACGAAGAAATGCTGTCTCTACTAAAAATATAAAAATTAGCCAGGCATGGTGGCAGGCCCCTGTAATCTCAGCAACTCGAGAGGCTGGGGCAGGAGAATTGCTTGAACCCGGGAGGCAGAGGTTGTAGTGAGCCAAGATCGTGCCATTGCACTCCAGCCTAGGCAACAGGAGTGAAATTCTGTCTTTAAAAAAAAAAAAAATTAAGTGAAAGTTGCCAGGAAAGATTTAAGAAAAATTAAAAGAAAATAATAAAAGAAAAAAAAGAGTGAATGAGCAAAAGTCTGAATGGATAGGTGGGTGAATGGAGAGGTGAATGAATGGGTGGATGAAGACTCACTTTCGATGCTCTGTGATGCTACTGAATCCCAGCCTTGTCTCGGTGGGGATGAAAAATTCAGGGCAGATCACACTGTGTTGTGTGCCACAACTCTCTTCCCCTTCCTCTCTCCCTGCTGTTTTCCATTCTATCATTGATCAAGTACATATGGAGAACCTGCCCATGTGAGACTGTGCTAGACCCCAGGGACAGTCATCCAAAGACACTGTGGAAGTGGCGTGGGATGGTGAACTGAGATGCTTTGCATGCGTGGACCCCTCTTGTTCTACAGGTCTCAGCACACACATTTCTTCTGAGTGGTCTTTCCTGACCACTGACCTGGAATATACCCTCCCCACACTTCACTTCTTCTTCTCACAGTACCCGCTTGATTTCCTCGTGCCATTTGTGAAAATCTACATTACCATTGTTTTTATTAGGCTTCCCCACTCGAATATCAGCTCCATAATAGCAGGGAGTGTGTCTTTATGTTTACTGCTGTATTCCCAGTGCCTAGTTCAGTACCTGGCACACAGCAGGCACTTAATAAACACATTCTGCTCTCATAATATTTTCTTATGATCTTCACTAATTTTCTCTTCAGTTGTGCCTAATTGGTTGTTAAACCTATCCACTGAGTTCCTAATTTTTATTACTGTATTTTTCAGTTCTAGAATTTCCATTTGGTTCTTCAGTTCTTTTCTATAATGTCTAGTTCTCTCTCTCTCCCTCCCTCTCTCTCTCTCTCTCTCTCTTTCTCTCTCTTTCCTGAGATGGAGTTTCACTCTTGTTGCCCAGGCTGGAGTGCAATGGCTCAATCTCACCTCACTGCAACCACCGAGTCCCGGGTTCAAGTGATTCTCCTGCCTCAGCCTCCCGAGTAGCTGGGATTACAGGCATGGACTACCATGCCTGGCTAAGTTTTTATTTTTGGTAGAGACGGGGTTTCACCATGTTGCCCTGGCTGGTCTTGAACTCCTGACCTCAGGCAATCTACCTGCCTTAGCCTTCCAAAGTGCTGGGATTACAGGCATGAGCCACCGCACCCGGCCTAACTTCTAGTTCTTAATCTTGTCCAGTGTCAATCTTATCCTGCTGCTCAGAAGGCAGAAGAGGAAAATGTCTTCGAGTATAGTAAGCACAGTTATCTGAAAATTTAATTGATGATTCCATTGTCTGGATCTTTTGTATTACTTTCTATTATCTGTTTCTTCTTTTCGGTTATGTTGTCTTCAATTTCTTTGAGGGTTGGGCTGTTGTTTCCTGTTTATTCTCACTCCCCATGGTCCAACCCAAAACCTAGTTGGGGGAGTCTTTCAGGACTCCCTTGTCTTAGGAGATCTAGAACTATAGTTTTTCTCCCATCCATTTGTAGGCATATGAATATGAGAAAGCTCGGCTGTTTCTCGGCCGTCCCCTCTAGAAGTGGCAAATACTTTTAGGAGAAGAGCAGCTCCAAGTAAAGGGCTTACTTCTCTCAGCCCCTTATTTCTTTTCTGTATTGATAACCATTCAGTACTGACTCTACTGCTGCCCCATAATAAATATGTACTGGATGAATAAATGCAGGACCACTAGCTCCGAGGCAGGAATAGACATAGATGCATTAAATGCAGTCATTCTTCCGGCAGTCCCTGACACCTACTCTGTGCCATATTCTGTGCTGTGCTGAGTAAGAGAAGTGAAAAAACCTAGTCCCAACCCACAAGGGACAGACCACATTCTTGGTAGACACAGTATTTAGAACAGAGGTCAACAGAGAGGGCCCTTCTAACATTTAGGAACAACTCTTCTCTGAGTTTCCTAGGGCAAGTGAAAAGTCTTCCTGGGGAAGGGGCTCCTGAGCTAAATCTTGAAGAATAAAGAAGAGTTTGCAGTTTGGGCAACATAGCAAAACTCCATCCCCCACCACCCCAAAAATTAGCTGGGCGTGGTGGCACGCACCTGTAGTCCCAGCTACTCAGGAGGATGAGGCACGAGGATTGCTTGAGCCCAGGAGTTCAAGGTTACAGTGGGCTATGATTGCACCACTGTACTCCAGCCTGGGTGACAAGGGCAAGAATCTGTCTCAAGGTAAAAAAGAAAAAGAGTTTGCCAGGTAAAATAACTGGAGAAGGGCTTTCCTTGCAGAGGAAATACATGGATTATAAAACACTCCTCAGAGCATCAGGAGGTGAAAATGAAGCTTCTGAGGTTTGCAAGAAAATGTTTACAAATATGAGTCTGGCATTTAGTATCCTCACATGCATCTCCAGCAGGGAAAAGTATAACAGACTGTCTGGCTACCTCTTTGTAAGAGGGTAGAAGATTGCACAGTGTGATGGAGCTAATTTTCAGCAGACTAATCTCAGACTTCAACATGGGTATCCTGTCTCCTGGACCAGTGCCCTCTGGCACTGGCCACCTCCCCGGCTCATATGAACCCCAGAATCACCTACCCCCACCAACCCTAGAATCAGCAGCACATCAAAGGCCGCTGAGAACTTGAGTCAAGGGTGAGGAGAGACCTCTGGGTGAAGGAGCAGGGATGGGGGCAGGGAAAGGTGGGTGGCTGGGGGCTCCTCCCTTTTCTCTCCCTCCCTGCCCACCCCCCCACTTCCTGGCTTTCTTTTATCAGTTTTGACTCTCAGTTCTTCTCTCTCTCTCTCTCTCTCTCTTTTTTTTTTTTTGAGGTGGAGTTTTGTTCTTGTCGCCCAGGCTGGAGTGCAATGGTGCGATCTCAGCTCACTGCAACCTCTTTCTCCTGAGTTCAAGCAATTCTCCCGCTTCAACCTCCCAAGTAGCTAGGATTACAGGTGTCTGACACCATGTCCAGCCAATTTTTGTATTTTTAGTAGAGCTGGGTTTCACCATGTTGGCCAGGCTGGTCGTGAACTCTTGACTTCAGGTGATCCACCCACCTTGGCCACCCAAAGTGCTGGGATTACACTCGTGAGCCACTACTTGGCCCTCTCAATTTTTTTTTTTTTTTTTTTTTTTGAGACAAGGTCTTGCTCTGTCTCCCAGGCTGGAGTACAGTGGCACAATCACGGCTTATTGCAGCCTGGACCTCCCAGGCACAAGCAATCCTCCTGTCTCAATCTCCCAAGTAGCTAAGGCTATAGGTTTGTGCTACTATGCCCGGCTAATTTTTCTATTTTTTTTTTTTTTTTTTTTTTTTAGAGATGGGGCCTCCCTGTGTTGTCCCGGTGGTCTCAAACTCCTGTGCTCAAGTGATCTGCCCGCCTCAGCCTCCCAAAATGCTGGGATTGCAGGCGTAGCCCCCATGCCCGGTCTCAGTTTTTCTCTTTGGACCTGGCCTTAACCAGGTCTTCTCCGGGCTTGCAACACACGGCCCAAAACAATGGAAGAGAAGTGAGGGAAGTTTTCCCTTTACTACGTAGCATGTCAATGAGGCCTAACAGAGACTAAGGAAGGGAGAGTTCGAAGACAGAGTGGGCCTCAGTCGGGCTGCAGTTACCAATCCCTGGGGCCTGGGAGGAGTTGGTATAGGGGAGGGGATGGGAATGGAGGGAACCAAGACGTAACGGGTGAATTCTAGGGCAGCCCCAGAGGTTTCATACAAGGCTGTGGCTTCAAACAGACCTGGATTCAAGGTCAAATGAGACTAGCTTCACCATTTACGACCTTAGCAAGTTCACTTAACATCTAAGCGTCAGTGTCTTCATTGGTCAAATGCGGACAAACGGAGGGCACCATGGAGGGAATCAAATGAGAGGGTGCATAAGGCATGGAGCACTGTCCAGGCAGCTTTGGGTTCCTCTCACCCCTCACCCTTTACTGGGCCCTCACAGCCACTCGCTCACCCCAGTCCCCTTCCCCCGCAGTTCAGTCACCTGCTTGTCCCCTCCCTAGCTCCACTCCCATTCATCCTCAGTTGATAAAAGCAATCCATCTGCTTGCAACTTTATCTACCCAAATCACAAAACACTAGATCTTGGCTGGTTGAGGTGGCTCATGCCTGTAATTCCAGCACTTTGGGAGGCCGAAGTGTGTGGATCACTTGAGGTCAGGCGTTTGAGACTAGCCTGACCAACATGGTGAAACCCTGTCTCTACTAAAAATACAAAAATTAGGTGGGCGTGGTGGCTCGCACCTATAATCCCCACTACTCAGGAGGCTGAGACAGGAAAATCACTTGGGAGGCAGAGGTTGCAGGGAGGCGGAGGTTGCAGTGAGCCGAGGTCACACCACTGCACTTCAGCCTGGGTGACAGAGCAAGACTCCATCTCAAAAAAGAAAAGAAAAGAAAAGAAAAGACAAAAAAAAAGAAACCCCATCTCTACTAAAATATATATATATATTTCCTGGTTTCCAGCAATTATTGTGCCTCAGCCTCCCCAGTAGCTGGGACTACAGGTGCATGCCACCATGCCTGGCTAATTTATTTTTTGTATCTATATACACATATATAGATATGAAAAATTATATTTTTTATATATATATATATACACACACACAAAAAAAATTAGCCAGGCATGGTGGCATGCACCTGTAGTTCCAGCTGCTTGGGAGGCTGAGGCAGGATAATTGCTTGAATCCAGGAGTGGAGGTTGTAACAAGCTGAGATCGTGCCACTGCACTCCAGCCCGGGATAGAGTGAAACTCTATCTCAAAAAAATAAAATAAAATAAAATAAAAACACACAAACAAAACGCTAAGTCTTAAGAAACTTCAGAAATAATCTATTTCAGTCTTCCCAATTCTTGAAATGAGGAACTGAGGACTAGAGAAAGCCCAGCTAAAACATGGGCTTCCTGATTCCTAACCCCCAGCACTTTCACAGAACTCTACCATCCCTTCTACAATCTAAATATTCCCCAAGCCTTCATTCAGAACCTGCAGCCCATCTACAGCCTTCCCTTGAATCCCAACTCTATACCAACCTTTCTCCTTCAGCTCCTATCCCCTACCCCAATCTTCTCTAAACAACAAACTCATTTATGGAATTTTACTATGTGCTGGCTTTTAAAAAATGGGTTATTACATGTAATCCAGCAGTTCTTTTGTTTAAGGGTCAGAGAGGTAGAGTTTCTGGCCCAGGGTCTCAGGGTTGGTCAGTGATTAAACCAGAATTCAGCCTGCAGGATGCATGACTCCAAGCCTCGGGCCATACTTACTCTCACCGATGCCTCTGGGTTTACCTCTCTCCTATCTCATAGGATCTGGCCTGCTCCCTCAGCCAGGGCCTTAGAAACTAGGGCCTGGTATCATCCACCGCTAGATCCGAGGAGAGGAAGCCACACCCCTCCTCCACCTCATAGGACCTCCTTCCTCTCCCTACCCCACCCCGCCTCCCCTGCCTCCTGGTTCAAAAGCAGCCAAGCCAAAAGCAGCCTCCAGAGAGCCCTGAGATCACCTCAAAAGCTGCTACAAGGACAGCCACCAAGATCCAAAATGAAGCGCTTCCTCTTCTTCCTCCTCACCATCAGCCTCCTGGTTATGGTACAGGTAAGAGCAACCCCTGGCAAACTCCCCAAAGTTGCTTGGCATGGAGGGGGAGCATACAGGATGTGAGCTGGCAGAGCCCCAGCCTTCTCTCCTGGGAGCACAGCAGATGGACTCCAACAGGAAAATCAGGGACTCAGTGGGCCTGACCACCCAGCCTTTCAGCTCTTCCGGCTGGGGCTGGACTGCTTGAGGGCTGCCCTGATAGAAACCTGTATCCACAGCTGGGGAGCACTTACAGGGTGCCAGGTGCATTGGGGCACCCAAGGGGTGCTGTGGAATAATAGGGAACTAAGAGACTTGGGAAGACAACCCTGAGTGAGGAAGGCATCGGCCCACAGGGAGTCTGGGGAAATGGTCCTTTGGGGAGAGGCCAGGAGATGTCCAAGGGGAGGCTGGTCTGGTTCTGGAGGTGACAGGGGACACTCGACCCCACTCCCATGCCAGAGAGAAGCCTGGATGTTCGGGAATGCAAAGAAGACAGAACTCTCCCACTTCAGAAACAACTGGAGTCTCAAAAGCAACTGCTATTCCAGGAGGCAGCTTTGGTAGAATCCCAGGTGCCCAGAGGGGAGTCAGTACAGGAGACAGGAGCCATCAAGTTCTTGATCAAGAACAGCTTGATCACCATCAAGACCAGCTTAATCTCCATCAAAAACAGCTCTAGTTGAAGCTCCATCAAGCATTAAGGACAGCTTGATTACCACCTGGGCATTTTCCCACCCCACATCCAGCCACCCACACTTTGCCAAGTGCTTTTTCACTCGGCCCCAGCTCATGTGACCTTCACAACTGTGATGAACTTCTCCCCGCTCAGAAGAGGAAAGAGGCTCAGGGAAGCTAAGCCCTTTGCCAGGCTAGGAAGGTCAAGGGCTAGGCGCCCCCCACCCCCTCCCCGCCCTGCTCCCATCTCCCTCTATGCCAGAGGGGCTGGTGGCTGAGGAGAGGTGAAAAGAAAGATTCTGTGGCTGGGCATGATGGCTCATGTCTGTAATTCCAGCCCTTTGGGAGGCTGAGGTGGCCAGATCACCTGAGGTCAGGAGTTCGAGACCAGCCTGGCCAACATGACAAAACCTCATCTTTACTAAAAACACAGAAATTAGCTGGGCATAATGATGGGTGCCTATAATCACAGCTACTCAGGAGGCTGAGGCAGAATTGCTTGAACCGGGGGTGGAGGTTGCAGTGAACCAAGATCACACCACTTCATTCCAGCCTGGGCAAAAGAGTGAAATTCCATCTAAAAAAAAACAAAAACAAAACAAAAACCCGGGTGGAGTGGTTTACACCTGTAATCCTGTAATTCCAGCACTTTGGGAGGCTGAGGCGGGTGGATCACGAGGTCAAGAATTCGAGACCAGCCAGACCAACATGGTGAAACTCCGTCTCTACTAAAAATACAAAAATTAGCTGGGCATAGTGGTGGGTGCTTGTAGTCCCACCTACTCAGGAGGCTGAGGCAGGAGAATCACTCGAACCCAGGAGGCAGAGGTTGCAGTGAGCCAAGATCATGCCACTGCATTCCAGCCTGGGTGACAAAGCGAGATTTCATCTCCAAAAAAAAAAAAAAAAAATTAGCCAGGTATGGTGGGTGCGAGTCTGTAATCCCAGCTACTCAGGAGTCTGAGGCAGAAGGATCTCTCGAACCAGGGAGGCAGAGGATGCAGTTAGCTGAGATCTCACCACTGCAATCCAGCCTGGGTGACAGCAAGACTCCACCTCAAAAAAAAAAAAAAAAGTCCCCTGAGCTTATCCCACTTCTCCTCCTGCAGATACAAACTGGAGTTTTGGGAAACGGCAACAGCAGCCAAAGCAGCCCTGCCCCATCATCAGCCAGCAACATAAGTGGAGGCGGTTTCCTTTTCTTCGTGGCCAGCACCCTCATCCACCTCTTCTGTTTCAGTTGACGTGACACGTCTCCGCCTTAGCCCTGTGCCCCCTTAAACAGCTGCCATCAGCACGTGCAAGAGAATCCCCTTTCATCCTTGGGAGGGATTGATGCCAGACATCACCAGGTTGTGGAAATTGACAGGCAGTGCCATGGGGGCAACGGCCAAAATGGGGGGGTACTAATGTAGGGGCCAAGTACCACCCAGTTGGAGATCAATAAAGTTACCCTTGTACTTGCAGTGGGACCCTATGTGTGGTTACTGGACATCCCTATGCCCCAAAAGCCAGCTGTGGGGCAGTAGCAGAGAGCTTCCCATGCCCTCATCAGAAGGGAAGTTGGCACCAGGGAGCAGCCCCCAGCTTCCCTACCTAAATTCCAACGCCGAGGGCCCCTCCCCTTAGAAGCACGTCACAGGGACAAGGCCCAGAATCTGGCATCCTCACCAACCCCTGCAGCTGCATTTGTTTCACCCATCCCTGGGTGTTTGGGAATGATGGTTCCAGAGATGCCACCAACCTGGACATCCCAGGCTCAGAGAGCCGCTACCCAACTACCTAAGTATCTTCAGAATGGCAGACCCAGGGAGATCCCCAGTCCCAGGGACACCCCTCAGCATGGTCTTTAGATCCCCGGCAAAGCAGTTCCACAGGCACCTGGGGCTGGAGAATGATGATGGGTGGCTGTTTACCTCCCATGCTGGCCCAGTGGCTAGGAAGGCAGGAAGGGCAAGCAGCTGCTCTGACCGCTCCTACCCTCCTGGGTTTGGGGCGTCGGAAGTGGGTGCTGCAGAGGTGGATGCTGCAGAGATGGAAGGGGGCCCCAGGGTAGCCCCCAAGGTCTCCTCCCACCTCAGCTTCTTTGAGGACATCCAGGGACAGAGAAAGCTCCTCCTCTTTTATGCCTTTCCCTCTCTGAGCCGGGTTAGAAACCCAGACGCCCTCTCCTGGCTTTTCTTTCTTTCTTTCTTTCTTTTTTTGGAGTCGGAGTTTCGCTCTTGTTACCCAGGCTGGAGTGTAATGGCGCGATCTCGGCTCACCACGATCTCTGCCTCCTGGGTTCAGGCAATTCTCCTGCCTCAGCCTCCTGAGTAGCTGGGATTACAGGCACGCGCCACCATGCCCAGCTACTTTTTTGTATTTTTGGTAGAGACGGGGTTTCACCATGTTGACCAGGATGGTCTCGATCTCTTGACCTCGTGATCCACCCGCCTCGGCCTCCCAAAGTGCTGAGATTACAGGCTTGAGCCACCGCGCCCGGCCCTGTCCTGGTTTTTCTAAGACCAGAGTTGGGGTGAGTGCAGCAGAGCCCTGGGGGCACAGCCCTTCAGGGTGTGGCTCACACTCATCTCCCGTGCCTGGCCCACTGCGCCCCCATCACACTAACCTGCAGGTTTTCACCCCTGGATTGTATGCAGTTGCATTTGTTTCACCCATGGATGTGAAGGGTAAGGTGGGATGTTTCATCCAAGAATATGCCTAGAATATTCTTCCTCTGCCTCCTGGAGCCTGGCCAACTCCTTCCTATCCTGACATCTCAGGCTCGGGTCCCTCCTCCAGGCAGCCTGCCCTGAACGCCTGGTGGGGTGACGTTCCTGCTGTGTGAGTCCCTCCACTTCTTTTCTCCCTTCTCATGGATGCATCACCCTACCTGACATGATCCTCAATGGGACTGTGACCGAGAGGCTCAGTTTGTGTCTGTGCCCACACAGCCCAGGGCTACGCCCAGCTCAGAGCCACACCCGGTTCAGAGCCAGCTCTAGCAACACATCATTTGGGTGGCTGCGCAAGACTACGCTCTCCAGTTCATCTGGTCCAAGGGCGCCCTCTGATGGCAGAGGGAGGCCTAACATCTGAAACCCAAAGCTGGAGCCTGGTGGGAAGAAGCCAGCCTGAGCATCAGGGAAGCAGGCCGATGAACAAATCCCCGCCCCACCCCAAAATATGAAGGTGCACAGAGATGAGGATACCTGGCAACATATTAGAAAATAGCTTATGTTACAACAAAAACCCTATAAAAACATTCATCCCAGCAAAGCCTCCAGGGCTAGAGGATAAGGGGGAAAGGTTCAAAGCACATGGATGGTCCAGATCTGGGACGCCCTGTTCTTGTCCGGCTCCCATAGCACCACGTGGTCCCGGTCGTAGCCCCGGCCTCCTGGGGGTGGGATAGGGATTAAAAGATAGGGAGGTGGTCAGAGAGAGCTGGGGCTCGCTCCACGGCTCTCAGCCCCCTCAGGAGTCTCTTCCCCACAACATCCCAACTTACCCTTCACATCCAGGATCTGGCCTTCGAACATCTGGCTGCAGATGTGGCCCGATTCACTGATGCTCCATGTCTGGCGTGGTAGGCGGCTCTCAGCCCACAGCACCACCTTGGAGCCTGGGCTAGGGGGTCCAATCACCTGCAGGCTCATGGTGGGGGCCATCTGAGGCCCCGGGAGGTCATCAGGCATTGTTCCTCCCAGAGGGACTCCACCATACCCAAGAAACCCTTGACACATCTGCTCCAAATCCTGGCTCTTAGAACTGTGGCCCTGGGCAAGCCTCTTAATCCTCCTCAGTTTCCTTGGGGATGGGAATCCCCAAATGCTGGCTTTTGTGAGGGTTCAATGTGAGAAAACATAAAAGGGCTGGAAAAATATTAACTCCTCCAGGAATCCTTCCACGATTGGTTTACAGCATCCAAAGCATAGGTTTATAGCATCAGACAAATCTCTACACATTTACTGGCTGCGTGACTTTCAGCAAATAATCTCTCTGTGCTCTGATTTCCTCACCTGTAAAATGGGGAGTATAGGCCAGGCACGGTGGCTCAAGCCTGTAATCCCAGCACTTTGGGAGGCTGAGGCAGGTAGATCACGAGGTCAAGAGATCGAGACTGTACTGGTCAACATGGTGAAACCCCATCTCTACTAAAAATATAAAAAATTAGCTGGGCATGGTGGCGTGTGCCTGTAATCCTAGCTTCTAAGGAGGCTGAGGCAGGAGAATTGCCTGAACCCAGGAGGCAGAGGTTGCAATGAGAGCCAAGGTCACGACATTGCACTGCAGCCTGGGTAACAAGAGCAAAACTCCATCTCAAAAAAAAAAAAAAAAAAAAAAAATGGGGAGTATAAAAAGGCCTGCCCCATGATACTTTAGATTAAGGATGACAGGAGGCATTTTTGTGAAGAACTCAATGCAGAGCCTGGCACGTGATCAGCCACCTCTCTCCTTCTGGGTAAAAGACAAAACCTCTCAATAGCCCACAAAGACCTACAGTCCCCATAACCTTTCTGGCCTCATCTCCTGCTACCTCCCCCTCACTCAACTCAATCTAGCCACCCAGCTAGCCTTGCTAGCCCAGAAAATCCTAGGCATGTTTCCACCTCAGGGCCTTTGCACTGGCCGTTCCCTCTGCCTGGAACACTCTTCCCTCAGATATCTGCACAGCTACCTCCCTCAAATGTCACCTTCTCAGGAAAGACTCCCATCCATATCACACCTGATACTTCCTATTTTCCTTTTTTTGGTGGGGGGAGATGGAGTCTCACTCTGTCGACCAGGCTGGAGTGCAGTGGCATGATCTCAGCTCACTGCAACCTCCACCTCCAGGGTTCAAGCAATTCTCCTGCCTCAGCCTCCTGCGTAACTAGGATTACAGGCGTGTCCTGGCTATTTTTTGTATTTTTAGTAGAGATGGGGTTTCTCCACGTTGGTCAGGCTGGTCTTGAACTCCCAACCTCAGATGATCCGCCCACCTTGGCTTCCCAAAGTGCTGAGATTACAGGCATGAGTCACCACACCCAGCTTGTTTATATTTTGTGGAGACAAGGTCTCACTATGTTGAGGCTGGCCTCCAACTCCTGTCCTCAAGCAATCCTTCTGCCTCAGCCTTCCAAAGTGTTGGGATTATAGGCATGAGCCACCATGCCTGGCCAAATCTACCATTATTAATGGGACTCAAGTTCTGTCATCGGTATCAGAACTGGGAAGTCCCTTAGAAGCACCCACTTCATTGCCTCTGTTTTACAGACTGAGGCCCAGAGAAGAGCATGACTTCCCCAGGGGTACAGAGTCTGAATTCTCCCCCACCCCAAGGTCCTGGCTTCCGTGTCATCCCTCTGTGTTGCTGATTGTGCTAGGACTCCCTACAGTGGACCTGTGAATGCCTAGGGCCAGGGTGTCCCTGTCCCAGCCCCTGTATCAGTACCTGATTCTTCAGCAGCCCATCCTCATAGTACCAGATGCAGCTGCCTCCAGCTCGGGGCTCAGAGACCACCACACGGCCTGCCTTCATGTCCTCCACGTGATCCGGCACTGACAGGAAACCCCCCAGTGCTGCATTCCAGAGTCGAAAATAAACCCGGCGCTGGTGGCAGAAAAAGGCTGAGAGTCAGGGGTGCCTGGATGGGATAACCTGAGCCCCTGATACCCTCAACTCTCCAGTATCAAGCTCCCAAGCCCTCCTTCCTGTCCCCAAACTTTCCTTGACTCTGTAAGTCACCTGTTCTTTACACACACATAGAGAGCACCTCTCTCTCTCTCTCTCTCTCTCTCTCTCACACACACACACACACACACACACACACACACACACACACACAGAGTTCCATGGTCGTAGAGATACCCACAGATGTGTGCAGAGGGACAAACTGACAGATATACCTCTGGTCCACATGGTGGCACAGAAGTTCACAGAAGACACAAACACATGGATACACGCAGCCAACCAAGTCACATGTCCTAACCAAAGATCCGTGCAGTCTACTCCGTACTAGGCACTTCTGTTTGCTACAAGGATGGATGTGTGTGGGAATACAGATGTGCACACACACCTGTGTTGAAGAGGGTTCCTGATGGGGTGGACACTGGACTGTCAGACATCAGACATGGTTCTGCCATATTGGCTGTTCTTAGATGGTGGCGACAGTAATAACAGTAATGACAATAATCACAGCTAGCCGGGCGCGGTGGCTCAAGCCTGTAATCCCAGCACTTTGGGAGGCTGAGGCGGGTGGATCACGAGGTCGAGAGATCGAGACCATCCTGGTCAACATGGTGAAACCCCGTCTCTACTAAAGATACAAAAAATTAGCTGGGCATGGTGGCACGTGCCTGTAATCCCAGCTACTCAGGAGGCTGAGGCAGGAGAATTGCCTGAGCCCAGGAGGCGGAGGTTGCGGTGAGCCGAGATCGCGTCATTGCACTCCAGCCTGGGTAACAAGAGCGAAACTCCGTCTAAAAAAAAAAAAAAAAAAAAAAAAAAAAAAAAAAAAAAAATCACAGCTAACATTTCTTGAGAGCTGACTCACTGGAGCACTGTTCTAAGGGTTTTTTATCTTCAGTCCTCAAAACAGACCCATGACACATGTTATCCTCATTTTAAAGATGAGGAAATGAAGGTCTAAGGAGGCACAGTACTTGCCCAAGATTGCAGAGCAAATCCGTGTCCACTTCTCTGGGCCTTTATTTCCCCATCTGTAAAATGTGAGGGGTGGAGATCATCTCCAAGGTCTCTCCCAGCAATGATGTTATGAGTGAATCCAGAGACTACACAAATATCCTTATACAAAGATAAACACACTGCCAGTGGTGTCACAAGTACAGGTATGCGCAGTCATAAATACACTCCTGGCCAGGCACAGAGGCTCACGCCTGTAATCCCAGCACTTTAGGAGGCCAAGGGGAGTGGATCACCTGAGGTCAGGAGTTTGAGACAAGCTTGGCCAACATGGCAAAACCCATTTCTACCAAAAATACAAAAAAATTAGCTGGGCGTGGTGGCACACGCCTGTAATCCCAGCTACTCAGGAGGCTGAGAGGCAGGAGAATCGCTTGAACCCGGGAGATGAAGGTTGGAGTGAGCCAAGATCGCACCACTGCACTACAGCCTGGGTGACAGAGCGGGATCCAGTCTCAAAAATAAAATAAAGCCGGGCGCGGTGGCTCAAGCCTGTAATCCCAGCACTTTGGGAGGCCGAGGCGGGTGGATCACAAGGTCAAGAGATCGAGACCATCCTGGTCAACATGGTGAAACCCCGTCTCTACTAAAGGTGCAAAAAATTAGCTGGACATGGTGGCGCGTGCCTGTAATCCCAGCTACTCAGGAGGCTGAGGCAGGAGAATTGCCTGAACCCAGGAGGCGGAGGTTGCGGTGAGCCGAGATCGCGCCATTGCACTCCAGCCTGGGTAACAAGAGCGAAACCCTGTCTCAAAAAAAAATAAATAAATAAAATAAATAAATAATAAATAAATGCACTCCCACAGATACACACACACACGCACACACACACACACATCATCACCAGAGTACACAGATGCATGGACACAACACAATGGGCACAGAAATACCCCCAAATGGGAACATGTATGTGCACACACACATACACAGAGCCTATGGCCTTCCCACATATATGCACATGTGCACGAATGATACTGGTGTTCAGACATGCAGGCACGGAAATACAGAACACATGTGCAGGCGTGCTTCCCCAAGAGAGGTATGCTTACTACCTGTGCGTGCTCTGTGAGATCATTTCAGTCCTATGTGGATCAACTTTTTTTTTGTTTTGAGACAGGTTCTCGCTCTGTCACCAAACATGGAGTGCCAGTGGAGTGATCATGGCTCACTGCAGCCTCAAACTCCCGGGCTCAGATGATCTGACCACCTCAGTCTCCCCAGTAGCTGGGACTATAGCACAGGTCATAACATCTAGCTCACTTCTTTTGTATTTTTTGTAGAGATGGAGTCTTGCCATGCTGCCCAGGCTGGTCTTGAACTCCTAGGCTCAAGCAACCCTCTCTCCTCGGCCTCCCAAAGTGATGAAATTACAGGTGTGAGCCACTGCACCCAGCCTATAAACTTTTTTTTTGAAAAATTAATGGTAGGCCGGGCGCGGTGGCTCACGCCTATAATCCCAGCACTTTGGGAGGCCGAGGCGGGTAGATCACGAGGTCAAGAGATCGAGACCATCTCGGTCAACAAGGTGAAACCCCGTCTCTACTAAAAATACAAAAATTAGCCGGGCGT
Organism: Saimiri boliviensis; assembly: GCF_048565385.1. Taxonomy (NCBI): domain Eukaryota; kingdom Metazoa; phylum Chordata; class Mammalia; order Primates; family Cebidae; genus Saimiri; species Saimiri boliviensis. Next base: position 24,566,799 of record NC_133459.1, read on the forward strand.
GGTGGTGCACGCCTGTAGTCCCAGATACTCGGGAGGCTGAGGCAGGAGAATTCCTTGAACCCAGGAGGCGGAGGTTGCAGTGAGCCGAGATCGTGCCATTGCACTCCAGCCTGGGTAACAACAGCAAAACTCCGTCTCAAAAAAAAAAAAAAAAAAGAAAAAGAAAAGAAAAATTAATGGTAATGTATTTATTACATCTATTAAGAAAAAAATCATATATACATATCAAACTCATGACTTAATTGATATTACTCCTTAAGACAAGGATAAAGTTAAAAAAAAAGTAAATTTTAAAATTTTTCCTCTTCTGGGGATGTTGTCTAGAGGCATCAGAATGTTCTAGCATTTGACATATTGTCATAGACTTTCCTACAATACAGACTCTAACAAAACTAGGCTGTCCCGAGCTCCTGGTAATATAATTTTTTTTTAGATGGAGTTTTGCTCTTGTTGCCCAGGCTAGGGTTCAATGGCATGATCTTGAGTCACCACAACCTCTGCCTCCCGAGTTCAAGCCATTCTCCTGCCTCAGCCTCCTGAGTAGCTGGGACTACAGGCATGTGCCACCACACCCGGCTAATTTTATATTTTTAGTAGAGATGGGGTTTCTTCATGTTGGTCAGGCTGGTCTTGAACTCCTGACCTCAGGTGATCCACCCGCCTCGGCCTCCCAAAGTGCTGAGATTACAGGTGTGAGCCACCATGCCCGGCCTAGAATTGTTGACCTTTATACCAACAAAGTTGGGAAGGCACCAAAATCTGCATGTGGTATGTGCCCAAGCCAAATTCGAGAGGTTCATGTTGTGAGGTCTAACGTTCTAATGAGATTGTCCAAAAGAGAAAACATGTCTGGAGGGCCTATGGTGATTCCATGTGTGCTAAATGTATTTGTGACAGGATCAAGCCTGCTTTCCTTATCCAGGAGCTGAAAATCATTATGAAAGTGTTGAAAGTACAAGCACAGAGTCAGAAAGCTAAATAAAAAATGGGCTGGGGCTGGGCATGGTGGCTCACACCTGTAATCCCAACACTTCGGGAGGCCAAGGCAGGTGGATCACGTGAGGTCAGGAGTTCAAGAGCAGCTTGGCCAACATGGTGAAACCCCATTTCTACTAAAAACACAAAAATTGGCCGGGCGCGGTGGCTCAAGCCTGTAATCCCAGCACTTTGGATCACGAGGTCAAGAGATCGAGACCATCCTGGTCAACATGGTGAAACCCCGTCTCTACTAAAAAAAAACACAAAAAATTAGCTGGGCATGGTGGCTTGTGCCTGTAATCCCAGCTACTCAGGAGGCTGAGGCAGGAGAATTGCCTGAACCCAGGAGGCGGAGGTTGCGGTGAGCCGAGATCGCGCCATTGCACTCCAGCCTGGGTAACAAGAGTGAAATCCGTCTCAAAAAAAAAAAAAAAAATTAGCCAAGCACAGTGGTTCATACCTGTAATCCCAGCACTTTGAGAGGCTGAAGCAGGCGGATCATGAGGTCAGGAGTTTGAGACTAGCCTGGCCAACTTGGTGAAACCATGTCTCTACTAAAAATACAAAAAGCTAGCCAGGCATGGTGAAAATACAAAAAGTTAGCCAGGCATGGTGGTATGCACCTGTAATCCCAGCTGATCAGGAGGCTGAGGCAGGAGAATTGCTTGAACCCGGGAGGCAGAGGTTGCAGTGAGCCAAAATCACACCACTGCACTCCAGCCCAGGTGACAGTGCAAGACTTTGGCTAAAAAAAAACAAAACAAAACAAAAAAAAAAAAAAATGGGCTTGGTGGCTCACACCTGTAATCCCAGCACTTTGGGAGGCAGAGGCAGGCGGATCACCATGTCAGGAGTTTGAGACCAGCCTGGCCAACATGGTGAAACCCTGTCTCTACTAAAAATACAAAAAGCTGGGCGTGGTGGTGTATACCTGTAATCCCAGCTACTGAGGAGGCTGAGGCAGTAGACTCACTTGAAACCGGGAGGCAGAGGTTGCAGTAAGCTAAGATCATGCCAGTACACTCCAGTCTGGGCGACAGAGACTCCATCTCAAAAAAAAAAAAAAAAAAAAAAAAAAAAAAAAAAAAGCCAGATGTGGTGGCACATGCTTGTAATCCCAGCTACTTGGGAGGCTGACGTAGGAGAATCGCTTGAACCTGGGAGGCATCTCAAAAAAAAAAAGAAAAAGCTTTTTTTGATAGATAGAAATTAATTAAAAGCCTTTTAAAAAGAAAATTAATCTAGATAAAAATATTAAGTAGACAATGGCTCAAAAGGAATGATGATGTGGCAAAATTGTGACAAAAGTACATAAATTCTGTTTGGGAAGCACACAGCCAGACACTCATCCAGACAGGCCTGCCCGGACATGCTCAGCCCTGGACACGCTCAGCTCCAGCCATGATACCCACCTGCTTGATGGGGTAGAGCGAACCCACCCTCTGGGTGCCGCTGTAGGTCAGCCAGTTGGTGATCTCGCAGCTTCCCACCAGCCACTGGCGACCCCGGAAGTCACTGTGCTCACACAGCACCCAGCTGGGCCCAGCAGGTGTCAGGGACACAGAGAAGAGCACAGACACACAGACAAGTGGAGGAGGAGACACAGATGTTAGAATGTTCTCCACCTCCTCTTCTCTCATGCAGGGATTCCTCTGCCTGGAATAGGGTTCCCATGGGGGAGAGGGAGGCTGGGAAGTAGATTTGGGGTTTGCAGGGTAAAGTAGGATCCTGAAAAGCCCACCAAGCTGGGATCCAAGCCCTGAGAGCCAGTGACCCTTCTCAGTCTGTAATTCTCCCTCCTTCCTGGCTTGGAGGGCATGGGGCAGAAATAGGGAGGGGGAAGAGGCCAGAGACCCCCCGGATCTCCATCTTGCCATGACTCATCCCCACCAGCAGCCCCACACCCGTGCCTCCCCTCAGCACTCACATGCCCCCCTTGATCCGCACAGACAGCACGTGGTTGTTGAAGCCCTCGGCTTGCAGGCTCCGCACCTCCCTGCTAAGCTCGATCTCCTTCCCCTCAAAGCATTCAAGTCCATACAGGAAAACAGAAGGCTCTGAAAAGTGCTGGGGCCCGGGGGAAGGAGGACGGTGAGGCCATGAGAGCCCAAGTCCCAGACATAGCCCCACAGTCCCAGACACCCTGACTTCAGGTCTGTACCTCAGGCCTTCTTCCCTCCTGAGCTCAGTCCTGCAGGGCCACTGACTCCTGGAGGCTGCCAGCTGAGTGCTCCTGATTCTCAGGGTCAGCAAGCTCCAGGCTGGGCCCCCAGTTTCCCCCTCAAACCACCTCTCCAGTAAATGGCACTTCTGAGAACTAACCCGGCACTCTGAGCCAGTCTGGAAACCTGGGGCTTATTCTTTTTTTTTTTTTTTTTTTTTTTTTTGAGATAGGGTCTTTCTCTGTTGCCTAGGCTGGAATGCAGTGGCGTGATCACGGCTCACCATAGCCTCAACTTCCTGGGCTCAATCGATCCTCCCAACTCAGCCTCCTGAGTAGCTGGGACTACAGGCACATGCCACCATGCCTAATTTTTTGTAGAGACAGTGTCTCTCACCATGTTGCCCAGGCAGTCTCAAACTCCTAGTGATCCTCCTGGCTTAGCCTCCCAAAGTGCTGAAATTTATTTATTTAATTTTTTTGAGATGGAGTCTCACTCTGTCACCCAGGCTGGAGTGCAGAGGTGCAATCTTGGCTCACTGTAACCTCTGCTTTCCAAGTTCAAGCAATTCTCCTGCTTCAGCCTCGTGAGTAGCTGGAATTACAGGCACATGCCACTATACCCAGCTAATTTTTGTATTTTTAGGAGAGAAAGGGTTTTACCATGTTGGCCGGGCTGGTCTCAAACCCCTGACCTCATGATCCACCCTCCTAGGCCTCCCAAAGTGCTGAAATTATAGGTATGAGCCACCACACCTGGCTTCATTCTTTTCATGATAAGAATAACAATAAAACACTGACGATAATGGCAGCTCACAATCATCAGGGTTTATTTACTATGGGCCATATTATGCTAAGTGCTTTATCTGATCTCATAACTCTTCAACTACCCTTTAAGGTAGAAGCTATTATTATCCCCACTTAATAGGTAGGAAACAGGCTGGAGAGGGTAAATTGCTTGCACAGGGCCTGAAAACTGGGCTTCAGCACCAGGTTTATCTGTCTTCAGAGCCCAGCGTGTCATTGCAAGGGACTTGGACCCCAGAACTAGCTGCCTAGGGGAAAGCCTGGCTTTGCCTGTTACCAACTATGTAACCTGGAGCCTGTGCCTCAGTTTCCACATATGGAAAAGGGAGATAATAATGGTAACACTCCTCTCAGGGTTGTAGAGAAGATTAAAAGGCCTTAGTATACATGGCAAGCCTTTTTTTTTTTTTTTGAGATGGAGTCTTCCTCTGTCACCCAGGCTGAAGTACAGTGGCACTGTCTCAGCTCACTGCAACCGCTCCCTCCTGGGTTCAAATGAATCTCCTGTCTCAGCCTCCAAAGTAGCTGGAATTACAGACACGTGCCACCATGCCGGGCTAATTTTTGTATTTTTAGTAAAGACAGGATTTCACCCCATTAGCCAGGATGGTCTCCAACTCCTCACCTCAGGTGATCCGCCCATCTCGGCCTCTCAAAGTGCTGGGATTACAGACATGCACTACCACATCTGGATAATTTTCTTATTTTTAGTAGAGATGGGTTTCACCATGTTGGCCAGGCTGGTCTCGAACTCTGCTTACCTAAGGTGATCTGCCCACCTCAGCCTCTCAAAATGCTGGGATTACAGGCAGGAGTCACCATGCCTGGTTGGTGGGAAGCCTTTTAAACACCACCTGGCACATGCTATGCACTCAGTAAGTATCAGCTCTTCTGACTGGATACTGTCCCCACTGGCCACACAGTCACCAAGTCCTACAGATGCTAGCCCTTTATTGTGGCCCCCGTCACTTCCACCGGTCTGCAGCAGGCAAGGCCGTCTTTCTAGCTGATGCTGTCACTACTCCCTGTGTGGAACATCACCTTGGCAGCACTGGCCCCCGCCCCAGGCCAGCCCTGAGTGTTGGTCCCTCCATCCCTGCACCACTTCTGTATCTGGACGCACCACTCTGGATGTAATCTTTATGTTTATGATCATCTTTACAGGTAGGGCTGTGTCCGATTTCTTTCTGTGTCCCCAGGTCTTGTCTCGGTAGGTGTTCAATGAAGAGCTAGGGAACTAAACTGGCTTTACAGCCCCAGAGTCAAGGGGCCTGGGGCGGTTCTAAAAAGACTAGCATCAACCTCTGCACCAGCACACAGGTTCTGTGTCCAGAACTCCTCCGGCAGCAACTTCTGCTTCCAGGATTACCTAGAACTGGTCATGGAAACTCACCAGGGATACCTTCTGGAGAGAGCCCAGGACTGTGGAGGCTAGGCAGCCCATGGCCGTGAGAGTGGGGAACTCGCCCTCAGAGAGAATATGCTGGTCACCCTTGAAGTTCTTCTCATCAAACAGGATCCAGCTGCGGAAGGGGAAGAAATGGAGGCCATCTGAGCCTACCTGTCCCTGGCCTGCCCAGGTTCCCGAGACACAGAAGAGGGAATTCAGACTTGATCATGATCCCCTGTCCCAGGAGAGGTCAAGGATGAACAAGCACTACAACAGCAGGGAATGAGGTCAGACTTAAGAAAAGACTGAATGAAATCATCCTGCCCCTATGGAGGGGAATTTGGCAATATTAAGCAAAACTCCACGGGTAATTACTCAGCAATCTCATATCGAGGAATCCATCCCAAGGACACCCTTTGAAAACTGAAATCACACATGCAGGAGACTACTCATTATGGCACTTCTGCAATAGCAAAGAGGGGAAGCAGCCCAAATGTCCATCAATAGGGGCTTGGCTGAATAAGAAAAAGTGGAGTATAATGCAGCAGTTAAGAGGAAGGAAAAGAAGCTCTTAATGGGATATAAAGTGATCTCCGAAGAGTTAAATTAAAAAAAGCAGGTGCATAACAGTGTTTATAGCATACTTCCTTTAAAAAATTGAGATATAATTCACATGCCATAAAACTCATACTTTTAAAGGGTACAATTTAGTGTTTTTTTTTTATTATATTAACCTGGGTATAATATGCTTCCCTTTGTGTAAGAAAATGGAGAAGGGAAACAAAATATAAATATTTGGTTTCTATAGCTAAATGGAAATTTATGAGTGTATATTTGCTTATATCTTAACAGCAACAAAAGCCAGTGGATGAATACACCAAACACTTAAAAAAATGATTTCTTATAGGGGGTGAGAGGGGAAAAGGTGGCAGGGACAGAGATCAAAGCTATTGGTTTTGGAACTGTTACAACCTGAATGTCTGTGTCCCTCCAAAATCACATGCTAAAGCCCTAACTCTCAGTGTAATGGTCTTCAGAGGTGAAGCCTTTAGGAGGTAATTTGGTTTAGAGGAGGTCATGAGGGTGAGACCTCATGATGGGATTAGTGTCCTTAAAAGAAGAGGAAGAGACGGGAGCTCACACTCTCTCTCTTCACTACATGAGAACACAGTGAGGAGATGGCCTTCTGCAAGCCAGGAGGAAAGCTCTCACGGGGGAAGTGAAGTGGCCAGCACCTTGATCTTGGACTTCCTAGTCTCCAGACATGTGAGAGAATAAATTTCTCTTATTTAAACAACACAGACTTTGGTATTTTGTGATAGCAGCCTTAGCTGAGGCAGGAACCACATAAATATTTCATGTAACAATTATTATGATGATTTTAGAGATAAGATCTCATTCTGTTGCCCAAGCTAGAGTACAGTGGTGTGATCATACCTCACTGCAGCCTCCAGCTCCTAGGCTCAAGCAATCCTCTCTTCTCAGCCTCCTGAGTAGGTAGTACTATAGGTGCATGACACCACACCCACCTAATTAAAATGTTTTTTGTGAAGACAGGCAATAGCTGGTTCAAAGACCAGGTGGGTCTTGAACTCCTGGGCTCCTGCCTCAGCCTCCCAAAGTGCTGGGATTACAGGCATGAGCTGCACGGCTTCATGGTAATTATTCATAGGAAAGCAGAATTAGGGCTAGGTGCAGTAACTCACACCTGTAATCCCAGCACTTTGGGAGAATGCAGAAAAGGAGGATTACTTGAGCCCAGAAGTTTGAGAATAACCTAAGTAACAAAGGGAGTCCCCCATCTCTACAAAAAAGTTAAAAAATTAGCCGAGCATGGTGTTTACTCATGAAATTTTATGTTGGGTCAGGGATTTAAAATACTCCACTGGAAAAAAGAATACTCCACTGAAAATTTAAAAGAGCAGATGGATAGAGGAAAAAAGATACATCTTTACATTACACAATCTACAGTTTTACATTTTCCATTAAAAACCTTATTTTATTTTTTATTATTTATTTATTTATTTATTTTTGAGAGAGAGTTTCGCTTTTGTTACCCAGGCTGGAGTGCAATGGCGCAATCTTGGCTCACCGCAACCTCCGCCTCCTGGGTTCAGGCAATTCTCCTGCCTCAGCCTCCTGAGTAGCTGGGATTACAGGCACGCGCCACCATGCCCACCTAATGTTTTTTATTTTTAGTAGAGACGGGGTTTCATCATGTTGACCAGGATGGTCTCGATCTCTTGACCTCGTGATCCACCCGCCTCGGCCTCCCAAAGTGCTGGGATTACAGGCTTGAGCCACCGCCCGGCCCTATTTTGTTTGTTTTAAAATTGAAAGGCGCAAGACAGAATAGCTCATTCCAAGGTAGCCAAAGGAAGGAAATTATTTGAAAGACCCTCCTCCTGCAGCCCTGCCTCTGACCCCTGTTCCCCCACCCCTCCACCTCTCCACCCGTCCACGTCCTCACCTGCCGCCGTGGACCCGGCAGGACTGAGGTCGGAAGGACGCGGGCAGAGTGGCCTGGTCATCTTCGAAGGAGAAGTGGTCGCCCAGAAAGTCGGGGAGGGAGAAAAGCTGAATCTAGAGAGAGAGGCGAGAAAGGAGGGCGATGGAATGGGGCCAAGAACAGTGGGAGGGGAGAGGTTTGAAACGAGGGGAGAGGCGTGCGCTCAGCGGCTCCCTGCAGAATCCCCACCTTACCTTTGAGACGAAGTGCAGATCGTGCTCCCCGACCTGAAAGGTGGGACCGAATCGAGACTTAGGGAGGGTGCCGGACCCTAGCCTCAGCTCCTCTAGGTTTCTGTACTGCGCACCCCGCGGCCGCGCCCTCGGCCCCGCCCCCAAGGCCCCGCCCAGACAGGCCCTCCAGCCCCGCCCCCTCTCCGAACTCCAGGACCCGCCCCCTGAGGCCCCGCCCCCCGCGGCTGGCACTCACCTGTAGGACCGGCTGCAGCGACGCGAGGGCGCTGTTACCTGCGCCCCAGTCCTCGCAGTTACGGTACACACCCTTCTCCAGCACGTACTGTTCCCCGGAGAAGCCCACCTCCTGGTAGGCCACCCACCTGCAGGAAGAGTGGGGCGCGGGTCAGCAGGCACGGAGCCGGCCCCTCTCCTGGAACCGCCCCCAGCCCGCCCCGCTTCCGGAGCCCGGGTCACTTACACGCCGCTGAGCACGTGTATGGCCTGTGTGCTGGGGCCGTGTTGCACCAGCTCCACGTCCGGCAATGCCTTGCTCACCTCTACGCTGTGCCCCTCAAAGTCCATGGCCTCAAATAGCACGATGGCCGGGTCCCCGAAGTCCTGGGCCCCAGGTACAGTCAGTTTCTCCTGCCCACAAACCGAAGCCCCTCAGGGTGCCCAGGCCCCAGGGTCACAGCCCACCCGGGGAATTAGGGGTGAGGCTGTCAGGACGGCCTGGAGAAGAGCTGCAGGAGGAAGAGCGGCTAGACCTTAGGGAACACTTCTAGGGAAAACACAGAGAGGGGGTATAAATTCTTCCCTCCACAAATTGTACTAGGGGAGGTCTGGCTGTGGCCAGAAGCAGAAGAATAAGCCAATTGCCTTTGCTTACCGTGCGGATGACCCGGAGGGAGGTCAGCAACTCATCATAGCCTCCCCAGTGTGACCAGTCAGGGTATTCCCCTTCCTCCAGCAGATACTGGTGGCCCCGGAAGCCCTCCTTCTCATAGCCTACCCAGCTGGGAAAAGCAGGAGGATGGACAGGCAGGTTCAGTAATAGGAGGCCCATGGATGGGTAAGACAACTGTCCCCACCCCCCAGGCAGCCCAGGACACTCCCCACAGGACACTCCCCACTCCCAAGGGTAAAGGCTAGTGAAGGTGATGAAATATAAGGAAGGGTCCTGAATTCTCACCAGCCCCCAAGAACTCTCAGGGACCCCACAGAGGCCAGGTGGGGGCTCTGGCTGTCCTCTGGCTGCTGAAGGTTGTAGATGTCTCGGCTCACCTCCCAGCTGCGGCCCTGAAAGCCTGGGGCCTCATACACCACAGCCTGGGAGTAAGGGGGAGTCAGGATGGTGGGGAGTAATCTGGACCCAAACACACCCAGCCAGCCCAAGAATGCTCTGCCCACATCAGCCCAAGGTGGCACACCCTAGCCCTCCCACCTCCTCACTGAGCTCCATCCCCTTACCCAATTCCTGGCTCTACTCTGACCTCTGACCTTCTTACACATCAAAAGCCAGCTCCCACTGAGCCCATCAGGTGCCATCCCCCCAAATCCAGCTTTTGGCCTCCAGTACCCTCCTCTCTGGATTTCCTGTCCAGGCTACGATGACCACACACCTGCACCCCACCACCAAAGGCCCTCTTTGACTCCGAAACCCGGACTCTTACCCTGGGCTCCCCCGGCTTCTCCACGCTTGGGCAGCCCTGCAGAGGAGACAGAGCTGAGACACCAGCCCAGAGATGGGAAAGACAGATGGGGCTGGGGATCTAGGATTTTCCTGATCCTGAGAACCCCAATCCCATGTCTTCCCTCTTCCCCCACCTCTTAGGTTAATCCTCCCACTCCCATTCCCAATGGAAGCTTCCAGGAAGCAATCTCCCAAGGGGTGCTATTTTACACTTCATCCCCCTCCCTTCCCACAGACTGCAGGACCATGCTACTTGGGACCAGGGGCAGAGCCTAGACCTCCTGGCCTGTCGGTGTGCCCTGTTCTTTACCAATGTCACGGGCTTCAGGGAGCCCACGCTGGGGTCTGATGTGCCCCAGGCCTCCGATGTGGGGTACTCTCCAGGTTCCAGGATGTAGGGAGTGTCTTCAAAGAATGGTTTGGGGTATAGTAGCCACCTGGGGGAAGGCAGAGAGGCTGCTGTACCCCAGACTCCAAGGGACACAGAGTGGTGGCTGGGAAGGAAGGTTTAGCGGGGAAAAGGGAGTTTTTCGGGGGAGGCTCCCATTAATCCACTATAATCTCTTGCAGTAGCCACCTTGGTCTCCCTTCCTCTGGCCTTGCCTTCTCTCATTTCACACAGCAGCTACAGCATTTTTCTCTAGCATGCATGGAAAACTGCTTTAACAACCCCAGTAGTTCCCTGTTAGCCTCACAATAAAGCCCAGCTATGCAAAGAGGCTCTGCAATCTGGCCTCCTCCTTCCCTCTGGGCTTCAGTTCTCCCCACTTGTTGCTTACACTGACTAAACTGAAAATCTGAAGCTTAGCTCGCTCCTCTCTGGGCCTTTGCATGTGCTATTCCCTCTGCCAGATATACTCGTTTCCTTATTCATTCAATTAATAAATGTTTAGAAGCATCTGCCCTGTGCCAGACTCTGCTACAGGCATCAGGGATACAGTAGTGAACAAACATACAAAATCTCTGCCCTCATGGAGCTTAGATTCCTGGCCAAATAATCCTGGCCATAGTGTCTCCTCCTCCAGGAAGGCTTCTCTGACTTCCACACTCTGCCTCTCATGGTGTGGTGTTTTTCTGTGCTCCCTCACCCCAAAAATCTGAATTGCTATAGTCTGCTTACTTGCCTGTCCCCACCAGTGGACTGAGCACTCCTGAAGGCAGGAACTGTGTCCTGTCACCTCCGTGTCCCAAGCACCCAGCACAGTGAATGTCAAATGAGGGGATTCTAGAATAGACCAGACTCACAGTCCTGCAGAGACAGTGGCAGATGCCACCTGCAGGGGCTTCTCCAGGCCCTGGGAGTTATTCAAGGCCTCTGTTAGCTTCACTTGCTCCCCCTTGAGGCCCTCCTCAGAGAAGAGGCTGATCTCCGGGGCGCTGTAGTCCTGTGGAAGGAGGGGGAAATGAAAAACATATAAACAGCCCCCCTTAGACGCCACCCTGCTTCCCCAAGTCCATTTAGCCAGGGCTCCAGATGGCTGTGGGAAAACTTTTGTGGCTATTCCCCCAGAAACCAGGAACGTGACTAGGGTGGTCTTTGCAGCCAGCCAAGCCTGAGACCGAAGCCCGTGCTGGTCCCTTGCTGGACCTTTGGGACCTGGGACCAAAGTTCTTGAGAGAACCTGCAAAGTGCCAGGCCCATAGCCTTGCCTCTGGGTAGCCTGACTTCCAACCTGGTGGGAGGATGGCCAAGATGGACAGCCACTTCCTGAGTTCCAACTTTGACCCTCCTTTAGGTAGATTCCGGCCTCTGTCCAGACTGGCTTTGCCTGCACCTCATCCTAGGAAGCAGCGGATCCTCTTTGTATCCTGGGTGTTTCTTCCCCACCAGGACCATTTTCATTCATTCACTTATTCATCAAATATGTACGAAGCATCTACTGCATGCGAGGCACTGTGCTAAGGTCATGTCCTACCTCATATCATTTAGTCCTCCCAGTGGGCATTATTCATCCAGTCACAGACAAGGAAAGTGAGGCTCAATGAAGTTAAGCAACATGCCCAAGCTCACACAGCTTGCAAGTGACAGAGCAGTATAGTTTTTGTTCACTGTTGCAACCTAGCACCTCCCATGTACTTGGCATATAACAGGTACCCAATCAATGCTGAATGACTCAAATGAATCCAGAAACATCTGACTTCGAAGCCTTTGCTTTTCTCTTGTAGTTGTTACCTCCCACATGAAGATGAATTTATTGTCAGAAGTTCACAATTAATTGTCCACAAACATTTGTGGGTTTTTAGAGAGGCTTTGTTTTGTTTTTGAGACGGAGTTTCACTTTTTTGCCCAGGTCGGAGTGCAGTGGTGTGATCTCGGCTCACTGAAACCTCCACCTCCTGGGTTCAAGCAATTTTCCTGCCTCTACCTCCCAAGCTGGGATTACAGGCACCCATCGCCACACCTGGCTATTTTTTAATTTTTTTTTTTTTAGTAGAGACGGGGTTTCATCATGTTGGCCAGGCTGGTCTCAAACTCCCGACCTCAGATAATCCACCCACCTAGGCTTCCCAAAGTGCTGAGATTCCAGGCGTCAGCCACTGCACCCAGCCTCCGGAGAAGCTTTGAAAATTCCTATCCCCTCCTCCTGGGCCACTGCCCTAGTTAAGGCTACTGAGCTCTTGTCATCTCCTACTAGGAAAATTGCAACAGTTCTGGACTCAGTTATTCATTTTTTCATTAAAAACAAAAATCAGACAAACAAAAAGAACCAAAATGTCTGATTGACACCGCTTTTACAGTCATTGCTCTTCCTTCTGGGTCACCCTAGTAGTCAGGATAGTTTTGTCAAGCTTAATTTCGGCAGTTTATTACTGTGCTGTAAAAACAATATTGTTTTCACTTTACAAACATGAAATTATAATTTTTTTTTTTGAGACGGAGTTTCACTCTTGCCATCCAGGCTGGAGTACAATAATGCAACCTTGTCTCACTGCAACCTCCACCTCCTGGGTTCAAGTGATTTTCCAGTCTTAGCCTCCTGAGTAGCTGGGGTTACAGATGCCCCTACCCACCTGGCTAATTTTTGTATTTTTAGTAGAGATGGGGTTTTGCCATGTTGGCCAGGCTGGTCTCTAACTCCTGACCTCAGGTGATCTCCCCGACCTCGGCCTCCCAAAGTGCTGGGATTACAGGTGTGAGCCACTGCGCCTGGCCTTGGAAATTATAATGTTAACTTTTCAAACCACACAGCCCTCCCTCAAAAATCAGAGGTGCCCCTTGGCTGGAAATCACAGCCCTTCCTGGTCTCCCTGCCTCCAGGATCCCTAGTCTTTTCTCCACCTGGCAGCCAGTGGGCTGTTTATAAATCCCCAGTCTGGTTATATGGCGTCCCTGCTCCCAACCCAATCCTCATAGCCTAGCTTGACTTTAAGTCCTGCAGGGCAGAGAGCAGATCTCTCCCCACTGCCCATTGCCTGGCCCCAGTGCCTGGCACATAGGAGATATGAGTGAGCATCTGTGAGCAAATGAATGAGCAAACATGCCTGGCACCTTGGGTCCGACTGGGGCCTGCAAGCTGGCCCCTGGGGGGGGCAGGCAACCCCACATCCACTCCTACCTCATCTCTGCTGCTCTCACCTCTTCCTGCTTGAGCATCTACTCAAATGTCCTCAGGCTGCTTTCCCAAGCTGAGGTTGGCCTCTGCCTGGGTCCTGACTTCTCAAGCCAGGCTGCCCACTCTCCAGAATCTCTTTCTTCCCCAGTCAGCTCCACAGTGAGGAATCTACAGGCCAGTCCATATTAAGCCCCTCTGCCCACTACACCATAAGTTCTCTCCCAGGGATTTCTTTTGAGACGGAGTCTTGCCCTGTCGCCCAGGCTGGAATGCAATGGTGCAATCTAGCTCACTGCAATCTCTGCCTCCTGGGTTCAAGTAATTTTCTTGCCTCGGCCTCCCAAGAAGCTGGGATTACAGGTGCATGCTATCACATCCAACTAATTACTTTTTTTTATTTTTAGTAGAGACGGGATTTCACCATGTTGGCCAGGCTGTTCTCAAACTCCTGATCTCAGGTGATCCGCCGGCCTTGGCTTCCCAAAGTGCTAGGATTACTGATGTGAGCCACCACGCCCGGCCTCAGGGATTTCAACTCTAGGCACTCAAGGCTGTCTCCCACCTCCAACTCACTCACCCAGACAACCCTCCTTAGGGAGCCGATGCCTTGGGGACTCCACTTTGTCCCTGGGGCTCTGAGTTCCATGTCTCCTTCAGGCAGGACCAGCTTCTGACCCAGGAACTCTGGCTCTTCATACAGTACCCAGCTGTGGGCACAGAGATTATAGAGTCACGGATGGGGAGGAGGATGTGCCCAGGGCCACTGGGTAGCTGACAGGGTTTCTGCCAGTCTGGTCTGATCACTTCTCACTCCCCTTTTCCCCACCTCCAGCCCCAAGTTCACAGCCAGGTGCCCTACTGGGCACTCTCCACTCACCAGCCTCGAACTACCCTTATGGAGGCTACGGGGGCCCAGCCGGAGGCATCAGCAATGTCTCCCCAGACCTCCCTGCCACTGCCTTGGCAGCCAGACTCTGAGAAGAAGATAACCTGAGAAAGCACAGAAGGGTCCTCAGGCCCGGACCCCAGACCCCTGCCTCCTGCTGCCCCCACCCGCTTGCCTCCACAACCCTACCTTTCCAGGCCTGGTGTTCAGCTTGCCCTGGGTCTTTAAGGCTGGGCTCTGAAACGGAGGGGAGTGATGAAGAAGAGCTATGCAATCACCTCTTTTCTGCCTCCCCACGACCTTCCATTCCAAGGATCCCACATCCTCCCTATTGACCTCCACCCGCAAGGAGCTGGCGCATAGAGGATGCCACACTTTCTCCCAACCCCCAGGGGCCTCATCACCCTGTCCCAGGAGCTTGGTGCCCATCACCCCTATTCCTCAGCTCCCAGGATCTTGAAGCCCCCAAGCCCTTTGGAATCCACACTACAAACCACCCACAGTACGGATAGGGAGACAGGCCCAGAGAGACGTGGCTTGCACAGGTAAAATGAAGAAAACTTTAGACAGAAGCCTCTGCCCTCAGACTCACTCCCAGCACCACTCTCTTCACAGCACCCAAGCCCTGACCGGGATGAGGCTGAGCACCTCTCTTGCCCACCCAAGGCCTCACTCACCCACCCCTCCAGGGGCAGGGCACAGGCAAGCTTCTCCGGTGGGGACGGTCTTTCACTGCAGAGCAGGGGCAACTGTCCTGGCACCTTCCTGAGTCCTGGTGCCCCATGGGGTGGCAGAGCAGATAGTTTTGTGCCCAGCGGCTCCAGGGTGGAGGTTTCCTTAGTGGCAGGCACCAGACTGCTGAAGAGAAGGCTGCCTCCGAGACGGGAAGTGGGCCGGCTCCTTCCCTGCAATTCCAACCCCAGCTCTGAGTGAGGGCTCTTGGTTCCCGCAACATGCTTCTTCATCATCTCCAGAGGAGAGCAGGAGGCCTGGGTGGGCCTGGCAGGGTGGAGGTCCCAGGAGGGGCTGGGCCCAGCTTTCTCTTGCCTGAGCTGGAGCTTCTCGTCATCACTCAGATAGGGGTTCTCTGGTTCCTCCTCCTCCTCTTCCTCCTCCTTCTCCTCCTCCTCTTCCAGAGAAGGTACCTCCTGGGGGCTGGGGCCCAGCACCCATGGCCCTGGCTGGTCCTCCTCAATGGCAGGCAGTGTGGCATACATGGCCAGGTAGGAGGAGCGGGGGGCTCTTGGCAGCCGGTGAGTGCGGAGGATCTCAGGGGGCTCCATGCTCCGCAGGGTATCCAGGAAAATCTCCAGGTCAGCGGTCAGGGCCACCTCATCCTCCTCCCTCGGTGTTTCTGGGCACATCTTGCCCTCGGTGGGGTCAGAGACAAGCTGGGGCTCCGTGCTGGCCTCTGCTTCTATTGGCACTGGGACAGGGGTGCCTCCTGGGCTGGGGGACACCTGGTCCACTGAGGAAGATGGGGCAGGGGGAACAGCAGGGTCCTGCACAGTGTCTTTCTGAGTGAGAGACGAGATGGGGCTCCCTTCAGAGTCCTGGACCTCCTTATCCTGTTTGGAGAGTGGGGTGGCAGGAGCAGCTGGACCTTGAATAGTCTCTTCCTTGGTGAGGGGAGTGGCGAGGCTGCCTGCAGTACCCTGGACAGCCTCTTTTTGGATGCTAGAGCTGTCTTCTGGGCCTTGGACAACCTCAGCTGACTTGGGAGACAAGGCAGCAGGAGCACCTGGGCCCCCATTCTGGGTGGGGAATGAGGCAGCAGGAGTACCGGGGCCCTGCACAACCTCTTTACAGGTGGGGGACAAGGCGGCTGGAGCACCAGGGCCCCACACCACCTCCTTCTGGGTAAAGGGGAAGACAGGAACATTATCAGAGTCCTGAACAAACTTATTCCTTGGGGACGATGGAGCAGAAAGACCTCCTGGGCTGGGGACAGCCTTCCTTCTTGTAGAAGATGGAGCAAGGGCTTGGTCAGGGACTGTCACATGCTCGCTCCTCACCATGGGCAGGACAGTAGCAGCAGGGAGGTCCACGAGCCCTTCCCTTTTTATAGGGGGCAGAACATGGGGACTGAGCTGGGCCCTGGGGTGAGTGGGCACCACAGGCTGCTCAGCGGGGTGAGCTAGGCCAGGAGAGGGCACATGGGTCTGGAGTCTGGGAAAAGAAGGGACTGATGCTTGACCCTGAGAAGTCTGGAGAGGAGGCTCAGTGGAGCTGGGGGCTCCCGGCACCCGCGGGGGCTCACAGGCCCTGGCATCTGGGGCTCTGCCCTGGTCTTGGTCTGGACAGGCTTCAGGGACATCCTGATTCTTAGGCAGGTAAGCACCAGCCGGGATGCCTGTAGGAGCCAGGACAGAGCTGTCTTTAAGCTCTGCTGTCTCAGTCTCCGGCAGCTGCCTCAAGGCTGCCCCCACTGTGGCACCCAGACCTGGGCTCCGTGGCATGCCAGCCATGGGCCTGGGCAGGTGGCTGGCAGGGGGGCTGTGCTCAGCAGGCACAAGTCTACTTAGCAGTTTCACAGCCTGGCTGTGCCTGGGCGAGCCTGGCGGGGAGCCCAGCACCACTGGCTGCACCACGCGGGTGACCTGACGGCCTCGTGGCAGGGCCTCGCCTGAGAACACTGGCTTCACAGTCACAGAGCTGCTCACCCGCCGGTCCACATGACCTCCCACCACCGTGGTGGTCCGTACAGTGCGCGTCACGCGGTGTTCCTCGAGGCTCCGGGAGCTCCCACAGGTGAGACCCACACTTGGGTGGGGACTTGGCTCTCGGGGCCCAGGCAGAGGAACCAAAAGCTCAGTCCTGGCCGTAGCTCCCACACGTGGGGACTCAGTCCTGGGAGCTTGGGGGCTGCCATCAGTCTGATCCACAGCTGCCTTCAGCCTCCCCTCAGGCCTCTTCTCCTTGGGAGGCGGTGTGTACTTCTTGGAAAAGATGGGCCCGTGGCTCTGGAAGTTCTTGGAGTCAGCTGTATCCCAGGGGCCCTGGTAATTCACAGTCTCTGCTTCCTGTGTAGCAAAGCCATTGACTTCCTCTCCACGGTGTCCGAACTCCTTCTGGGAGGCTTCTGTCTGGGCCCCTGACACGAGGGACACCTTGTGAAAATGGTGTTTGACCTCTTCCTGGGCAGGGGGCCGCTGCCGCCATGTCAATGTGGCACTTACCACTCGGGCCTTGGCCCGGGCCGTGGGCCCACCTGCCTCCTCCATGTGGGGCCCTGGTAACCCGTCTGGAGGTGTCCTTGTCCCACTGTGGTCTAGCTCCCTGCAGAGGAAGAAGAGAGATGAGCGTCAGAGGGTGGGGAGAGTAGCCTCTCAAAGTGCAGAATAACCACCCCTACCCCAGTCAGGCCAGGTAACTTCAGACAAGTCGCTTGGCCTTTTGGGTCACTGCTTTCTCATCTGTGAAATGGGCATGGTAGTCTCAGCTCTGATTTGTCTCATCAGAGCCCCTCATCCATCCCTCTCCCTGACTTCCAGGAGCTGTCCCAGGACAGGGTCCTTCAAAGGTAACACTGAGGCCTGAGCTCGGAAGGAGAGAAAAGAAAGAAGGCAGAAGGGAAGATGCAGCTGGCCCACAGGTCTATGAGGAGGCTGGGACTCGGCCCACGGAGCCCTACGTCTAATCCCCCCGCAGCTAAAAACTTGAAAGTCGAAAACCGGGCAAGCATTGTTTTAACTCTGTTCAGGAAAGATGGCCTCAAGCAGAGCTGGGTTCCTTGTTGCTCACTAGCTGGCCATTTCTCCCCTTCAAGCAGCAGGGTCCTCAGCCACTGGAGTCTTGCCAGAGTCCAGTAAGAGAAACAATGAAACCCCACCCTTCCTTTTTTTTTTTTTTTTTTTTTTTGAGACAGGGTCTCGCTCTGTTATCCAGGCTGGAGTGCAGTGGCATGATCGTAGCTCACTGCAGCCTTGAACTCCTGGGCTCAAGTGATCCTCCTGCCTCAGCCTCCCAAATAGCTGGGATTACAAGCACACGACACCACACCCGGCTAGTTTTTATTTTTTATTTTTATTAGAGATGAGATCTTACTATGTTGCCCAGGCTGGTCTTGAACTCCTGAGTTGAAGTGATCCTCCCACCTTGGCCTCCCAAAATGTTGGGATTGCTACTACTGTGTGATAGCCTAAATTTTTAACTTTTTATCTTATTTTATTTTATTTTTTCACCCCCTACCTGTCCCCTCTGTTCTATTTTATTTTATGAGTCTGGGTCTTGCTCGTTTTTTTTTTTTTTTGAGACAGAGTTTTGCTCTTATTACCCAGGCTGGAGTGCAATGGCACGATCTCGGCTCACCGCAACCTCCACCTCCTGGGTTCAGGCAATTCTCCTGCCTCAGCCTCCTGAGTAGCTGGGATTACAGGCATGCGCCACCATGCCCAGCTAATGCTTTGTATTTTTAGTAGAGACGGGGTTTCACCATGTTGACCAGGATGGTCTCGATCTCTTGACCTCGTGATCCACCCGCCTCGGCCTCCCAAAGTGCTGGGATTACAGGCTTGAGCCACTGCGCCCAGCCGGGTCTTGCTCTGTTGCCAAGGCTGGAGTGCAGTAGCATAATTTGCTCACTGCAGGCTTGAACTCCTGAGCTCAAAGGATCCTTCTGCCTTAACTCCCCAAGTAGATGGGACTACAGGCACATGCCACCACACTCAAAATACTTGCCTTATAACCTAAAATACTGGCTCATAAACTTTCTGCTGTCACCTTGGAGATTTGTGACCAAATGCTAGCAAGTGTGCACAGGTGTGTACTGGCATGAGCACATGGTGATGATCTCCAGAGCACAGGGGCAGGTCTGTTTGCAGGTGTAGGTCAAAATGGAGCCTCTCAGAGCCGGTATAGTGGCTCACACCTGTAATCCCAGCACTTTGGGAGGCAGAAGAAGGAAGATCACTTAAGGCCAGCAGTTCTAGACTAGCCTAGGTGACATAAGAAGACTCTACAAGTCTCTACAAAATATTAAAAGAATTAGCCGGCATGGTGGTGTGTGCCTGTAGCCCTAGCTACTCTGGAGGCTGAGGCAGGAGGATCACTTGAGCCCAGGCTGCAGTTAACTATGATCATGTCACTGCACTCCAACCTGAGTGACAGAGAGACCCTGTTTCTTTTTGTATTTTTAGTAGAGACAGAGTTTCACCATGTTGCCTAGGCTGGTATCAAACTCCTGACCTCAAGTGATCTGCCTGCCTCAGCCTCCCAAAATGCTGGGATTACAGGCGTGAGCCACCACGCCCAGCCCAAAAAAAGTTTTTTTGTTTTTGGTTTTTTGTTTTGTTTTGTTATAGAGACAGGGTCTGGCTATGTTGCCCAGGCTGGAGTGCAGTGGCTATTCACAGGTGGAATCCCACTACTCATCAGCACAGGAGTTTTGACCTGCTCCATTTCCGACCTGGGCTGGTTCACCCCTCCTTAGGCCACCTGGTGGTTCCCCGCTCCCAGGAGGTCACCATACTGATGCTGAACTTAGTGCGGACACCTGATCGGCATAGTGCACTACAGCCCAGATCTCCTGGACTCAAGCGATCCTCCAGCCTCAGCATCCCGAGTAGCTGGGACTACAGGCATAGGCCACCATGCCGGCGAAAATTTTTTTTTTTTTTTGAGACGGAGTTTTCGCTCTTGTTACCCAGGCTGGTGTGCAATGGCGCGATCTCGGCTCACTGCAACCTCCGCCTCCTGGGTTCAAGCAATTCTCCTGCCTCAGCCTCCTGAGTAGCTGGGATTACAGGCACGCACCACCATGCCCAGCTAATTTTTTTTTTTTTTTTTGTATTTTTAGTAGAGACGGGGTTTCATCATGTTGACCAGGATGGTCTCGATCTCTTGACCTCGTGATCTACCTGCCTCGGCCTCCCAAAGTGCTGGGATTACAGGCTTGAGCCACTCCGCCCGGCGCCGGCGAACATTTTTAATAAAAAAAATAAAGCCAGGCACGGCGACTCACACCTGTAATCCCAGCACTTTGGCAATATGAGGCAGACCAATCACCTGAAGTCAAGAGTTCGAGACCAGTTTGGGCAACACGGTGAAACCCAGTCTCTTCTAAAAATAAAAATATTAGCTAGGTATAGTGGCAGGCACCTATAATCCCAGCTACTTGGGAGGCTGAGGCAGGAGAATCACTTGAACCCGGGAGGTGGAGGTTGCAATGAGCTGAGATTGTGCTATTACACTCTATCCTGGGTGACAGAGGGAGACTCCGTCTCAAAAAAAAAAAAAAAAAAAAAAAAGAAAGGAAATAAATGGAGCTCCATGGCTCCTTTAAAGCACTTTGGACTTTACAATACACTCTTCCCTGGATTCTGTCCTCTGTGATTATTTCCCTACTGAAGACTAAGAAACCAAGGGCCAGAGAAGAGGAGTGACTGGCCCAGGATGACGCAGCCATGAGTTTGTCAAATGGGGGTTTAAATTCCCATCTTCAGAATCCATACGCAGGCATCCTCCCTCCCACCCCTAGGCCAAGGCTCTGGGGCATGTCCAGCTGCTCCTGTGCTTGTCCTCAGCAGAGCACGTCTCACCCTCCATCCTGGAGGCGTGGGGCCTGGGTCTTGTTTCTTTTCTGACTCTTCCTCGATCTCTCTGGGTCTCCACAGCCTCTCTTACTAAATGTAGGGTAATAATAACACTCCCGAAGACCTCTAAGCTTCTGCTATGGCTTGAATATCTGTCCCCTCCAAAACTCATATTGAAACTTAATCCCCAATGTGGCAATATTGAGAGGTGGGGCCTCTAAGCAGTGATTGGTTTATGAGGGATCTGCCCTCATGAATGGATTAATATGATAATGGATTAATGGATTAATGGGTGATCATGGGAGTAGGACTAGTGGCTTTTCTTCTTTTTTTGAGACAGGGTTTTGCTCTGTTGCCCAGGCTAGAGTGCAATGGCAGTATCTTAGCTTACCACAACCTCTGCCTCCTGGGTCCAAACAATCCTCCCACCTCAGCCTCCTGAGTAGCTGGGACTACTGGCATGCACCACCATGCCTGGCTAATTTTTTATTTTTTGTAGACATGGGGTTTCACTCTGTTGCCCAGGCTGGTCTCAAACTCCTGAGCCCAAGAGATCCACCCGCCTCAGCTTCCCACAGTGCTGGGATTATAGGTGTGAGCCACCCAGACAGACCAGTGGCTTTATAGGAAGAGGAAGGGGGACCTGAACTAGCACCTCAGCCTCCCTGCCACGGATGCCTTGAGCTCCCTCAGGACTCTGCAGAGAATCCCCAACAAGGTCCTCACCAGATGTACCCCCTTGATCTTGAGCTTCAGGTTCAGGTATTCCATTATAAGCAACAGAAAATGGACTAAGCACCAGGTGCAGTGGCTCACGCCTATAATCCCAGCACTTTGGGAGGCTGAGGCGGGCAGATCACCTGAGGTCAGGAGTTTGAGATCAGCCTTACCAATAAGGAGAAATTCCGTCTCTACTAAAAATACAAAAAAACATTGGCCAGGTGCCACAGGCCTGTAATTCCAGCTACTCAGGAGGCTGAGGCAGGAGAATTGCTTGAACCTGGGAGGCAGAGGTTCCGTTGAGCCAAGATCACGCCATTGCATGCCAGCCTGGGCAACAAGAGCGAAACTCTGTCTCAAAAAATAAAATAAAATAAATAGTTACTACAACAACAACACAGCCATTTGGGGAGGGCTTATTCTGCCAAACACCTTGCTAAGTGCTTCACATTCATTGTCCCACTGAAGCCTCAGAAGGATTCCATGAGCTTGAGACCTCATAAAGAATAAATTATTGGCCGGGCGCGGTGGCTCAAGCCTGTAATCCCAGCACTTTGGGAGGCCGAGGCGGGTGGATCACGAGGTCGAGAGATCGAGACCATCCTGGTCAACATGGTGAAACCCCGTCTCTACTAAAAATATAAAAAATTAGCTGGGCGTGGTGGTGCGTGCCTATAATCCCAGCTACTCAGGAGGCTGAGGCAGGAGAATTGCCTGAACCCAGGAGGCAGAGGTTGCGGTGAGCCGAGATTGCGCCATTGCACTCCAGCCTGGGTAACAAGAGCGAAACTCCGTCTCCAAAAAAAAAAAAAAAAAAAAAGAATAAATTATTAATTAGATCTTACATTCCCATTTTAAAGATGAGATTATTTTTAATGCTCAGAGAGGTTAAGAAACTTGTCCAGTCACAGAGTAGCCGAATCAAGACTTGAACCTGAACCCTAAAGGCTTACCCACCATACCAACTCCCTAATATATGTATCCTATAAACTGAGCCTGTGGTTTGGGGATTTACATTTACAGGGAGCCACGTCAGCTCTGGAGGGGCTCTGCATCCCCACTCCCTGACTTCCAGGCCACATTGACCAGGGCAATCCTATTCTCAGACCCCACAAATCCCAGAGAGGCCAGCCTGTTCGGCCCCAGTCTTTGGGCCTTCTCTATGAGGTAGCCCCCAGAGACCCCACTCTGGGCAGGAAATGGACCCACTGTTCCCACTCCCATCCCCCATCTCGCATTATCCTCCTTCCTGTGAAGCTGGTGGAATTCAGAACTTTGACCCTTCCCTGTGGCCCCAGCAGTGACTCAGGTTTTATGAGGGGTAGAGATTAAAAGAGACTGAGGCCCCGGGAAGCCTGACCTATCTCCAAGACCACTGGTGGCTATGACAGTGTCAGGGACAGGGTCTAAGGAGGCATAGAAGGTGGAGGGCTTAGATCAGGCGTCCCCAAACTACAGCCCCCTGAGGCCATTTATCTGGCCCCTGCCGCACTTCAGGAAGGGGCACCTCTTTCATTGGTGGTCAGTGAGAGGAGCACAGTATGTGGCGGCCCTCCAACGGTCTGAGGGACAGTGAACTAGCCCCCTGTGTAAAAAGTTTGGGGATGCCTGGCTTAGATAGTCCTTTCCCCAGGCCAGGGCTTCCTGAGAGCAAGACACAGCCAGACACCATAGGCTCTGGACTTTAGCGTCTCACTGAGGCCCCAACCTACTTCCCTGTCCCCATTAGGGAGCTCCCTTTTCCTCATGGAGCCCCTGTCCTCCTCACTGGGACTCCCCGCATATGAAGTTTGACGCCCTTGTTGACCCAGCCCTTCCAAAGTCTCTGTCCACCTGCCTCCCACTCTCCGACCTTCCTTGTCCCTGATGATGCTGACAGTAAGTGGCAAAGCCTGAGCTCTCATTCATTCACTCATTCATTCATTTAATTTCTCACTCATTCAGTGCTAATTGTGTTAAGGGAATGGGTTATACCTTGGCTAGACCCAACCAGAGTCAACTTTCTCACAAAGGGTGGCATATTAAGAAACCAGGGCCCAAGGAATTAGACATAAAAACAGGGACATTTGGAAGGCGCCATAGGCATCAGCAAAGTGACAGGAGAGCTACGTTAAAGGAAGCAGCTGATCTTCAGATCAGATATTGTCAATGACCTACCAATCAGAATTTAACATCTTTCTCAACCAACCCAACCCCTGGACAACACCCCTGATAGTCAGTCATTCCACAAGCATGTAGTCATTGGCTTCTGCCTGCATACCTCCAGGGACAGAGAGGTCACCACTTGACAGTTCACCTGCCCGGTCCCTGAACAGTCATGACTGCTAGAATGTCCTTCAAACTCTGCTGGAATGTGCCTGCCTATAGACGCCCCCTTTTGTCCTTGCTCTGAAGACATACCCCAGTGCAGTGACCCAGGATGCCTTTCCTGGGCCAGCAGAAAGGCCCATTCTCAGAGCCTTTTCTTTTGCAGGGCCCTAGACCAGAAGTGGATTTGTTGGCAGCGTGACCTGTGACCTCCAAACAAGGTGTGTGGAGCTGGGAAGGGAGAGGCTGAGGAGGGGGCGGGGGGAGTGTGGGAAAGAGCCTTGTCTAACCCAACAAGTCCTGGATTCTCCCCACTTACCTGTGAGTCACCCCCAAACTAGGCCAAACCAGTCTATAGGCCCACATGCAGGCAAACACATGCTGTGTCACATAGACGCAGGCACAGATACACAGATACCAACACAGACCCACAGTCACCCAGGCACAGAGATACCCCTAGACACCTACAAAAACATACACAACGAGAGACACACACACACACACACACGCACACACAGACACACACATTACACACACACACACTCACCCAAGAAATACAAACACACGCAGGCACTCAGAGCCACAACAGACACACAAATCACATACATACAGACAGAAACACACAAACACAACGACACACATGTGCACACATTCCAAATACACACATAGTCAATTCACAGCCACAGGCTCTCTTCCCTTTGAAATTTACCTATCCCTGAACATGGACACACGTGCTTGGATGCACATGTATCTTACACATTCCCCCTTGCAGTCCCAGCTATGTCCCACCTCTTCCTGACTCTCATATTTGCCAATCTTGGCCTAGAAAACCTTCTCCCAGGAAGGGGATGTAGAAGGATGATGTTTCTAGAAGTCACCTGCTTTCCACTCTGTCCACCTGCCTCCCACCAGTGAGCCCTAGCTTCCCACCTGAGTCTGTCATTATCTACCTGGGTTCAAAAGAGCCAGGTAGTGGCAGATAGAAACCACATACCCCCAGCTAACCCCACTTCTCTTTCCTGTCCTCCTCTCTGTGGTAGCCTCCTCCACCTGCTTCCCTCTCTCTGCAGCTCTTCTCCCCCAGCCCCTGACTGCTGGGGCATCCAAGCAGGTTTCAAAACCAGCCTGGGTCCTCCATCTCCCTCTTCCTCGGCACGGAACCAGTCACACTGACCCCCGCCCAGAGGCCCCCAGCATCCCTGATTCTGCCTCAGCTACTACAGCACTGCCCAGTCCACTGCCATGGGAGACCAGAAAACCCTGGAGCCCACACAGCAACCTCACCTAACCCTCCATTCTCTGCACAGGCCCAAAGAGGCTTCTTCCAGGCAGGACGGAGCAGTTGCTAGAGCACAGGCACTGGAATTATAGAAACCTAAGTTCAGATTCTGGTCCCTTCACTTTCTAGTTGACTTTGAGCCAGTGACTTAACCTTTCGGAGCCTCCTAGAGGGGGTGGGATTAGTCCCTACTTCCCGGGATGGTTGGGAAGATTAAATAAAATTATGCTTAGAAAACAAATTGCAAATGACACCCACCCCATCACGTGAAGAGCTCTTCAAAACCCTGCCCCAGGCTCGTTTGCTCTTCAGGGTCATCCCAGGGAGGTTCCATGTTTATCCCTCCTCTGTGAGCTTTGGGGTACACATCCTTCCACCTCTGAGCCCCCCAGGCAGATTTAGGAGAGTCATTTCAACACAAATAAAACAAAGCTTGGGAAACCTGACGCCTGCTCCTTTGGCTTTTAGCACAGAGCCAGGTGGGGTAATTACTGCTGTCACTGAAACATAATTAATAAGCATCCCTGCAATTTTGGCAGCCCCACTCTCTGGAGTTCAAAGTATATTCCTGTAACCACTTCCTCCTTCCTCACTTCTAGCTACCAAATCCACTTAACAACAAGGCCCAGAGAGGTTAAGCAACTTGCCCCAGGACACCCAGCACCTAGGCTGGGTGCCTATTCCCAGGCTGGGTCTGTGGCCTCCTGAACAGAACTGGGGAATGGTGTGTGCTGTGGAGAAGGTGACCCCCGCTTCCTGCCCATCCTCTCCCTGACAGGCTTTCCCTTTCCTCAGATGGACAGTGGGGGTGGGCAGCAGTGGGTTCCAGGAGGTAGCCTGTGGACAAAGGGAGGGAGAAGAAGGCAGGGAGGGGAGGCAGAGTTGGCTCAGGGTCCTGAATGAATGGGCCTGGAGCTGGAGAGGCCCAGGAAATAGGCAAAGTCTCAAGATAGGGCGGCCAGGCTGGTCTCCCCCTCCCATCTCCCCACAGAGATCCACCTCTACTTACAGTCTATGTGGGGACCCAGGTGTCCAGCCAGCCTGGAGCTCCTGCCGCTGGGCCATGCTCCCCTGATGCGATTGGGCTCTCAGCTGGGGTTCCTGGGGCTGGGCCGGCCAGCACCCCGTGATGGGGCGGGGCCCATGGGGAGGCTCCCACCAGCCCTCGGATTCCTCAGGGCCGCAGGGGTGTGGAGCTGGTTGGGCCGGTTCTTCGCCCTCCTCCCCAGGTACTTGCCTGTACCCCAGCAGGGTGACAGTGATGTAGTAGCGGGTCCTCCTGGAGGAGGGACATGTGTGTAGGGTCTGGGCAGGCTCTGGCAAGGCAGTCCCTGGGGTGTCAGGCTTGCCCTTTGTTCCCTCTGCCCTGGGGAAGGATGCAGGGTGGGGCAACAGGGGTGCGTCTTCCAGGTTGCTGGGTAACTCAGGTCTCAGAGGGACCTCTGGGGCTGTGGGTGGGGACTGCTGACAGGTACAGCCTGAGGGTCCCTGATCCCCATGTCCAGGAGCAGGCCCTGGGGATGGGGGGTGCCTGGCACCAGCAGGCTCTTCTGAGGCCACAGCCAGGGCCAGGTTCTCAGGCCCCACGGAGGCATGGCTGGCCAGGTCGAAGGAGCTGCCCACCGCTGGCCTCTGTAGGCGCCCCAGGGACTGAGCAGGACGCCCTGAGATGCGTTGTCGCTTCCAAATCCAGAAATCACCAGGGCCGCCTACATGGATGTCCCATTCTGAGCAGCTCTGGGCTTGGGCCTGGGGGGCAAACAGAGGCAGGCATTGAGAGAGGCAGAGTGACAGCTCCCCCTACCTCCAGGCACCCCTGGTACCCGGCACCTTTCCTGTCACAGGGAAGCTCGGCAGGGCTCTGACACCAAAGTAAGCCACTCCAGGGTGGCTGCTAAGGCCACCAGAGCCGGACAAAGGAATAGAACTCTGGGAAGGCCCTTCAGCATTTAACTTGCCCCTTCCCCTTCCACACAAGAGGAAAGCGTGGCCCAAAGAGGACGGCGACATGACTAAGCTTACACTGCACAGTGGTGAGGGCTCCACACTGCCTCCCAGGTGACAAGGCACCCAGGGCCTGGCCGGCCATGCCTCCCAAAGGGTGGGGATCCCAGCTTCCTTGCAGTCTTGAGGTGCTTCCCCAGGCCTGCAGCCATCCCAGGGCTGCCTCAAGCGCCCATGACGTCTGCCCAGCCCAGGCTACCAGAGAGACTGCGGCCACCTCTCTCATACCCTCCTAGTTTAAAACAGCACACCTGGGAGGATGTACCTGGGACATAAGGGAGCCAGAGAAGAGGGTTTCCTTGAAATGGGACACCACCTTGAAATTGGACAACACCTGACCTCTTCTGCTCTCTTCCCCTGGGGTCCAGCCTGGCTGTGGGGATAAGGGGAAAGGGCTCAGCACCCCAGACCCAGACACTGCCCCCTAAACCACCCATTTTAAAAGACCGGCTGTGTTCTTGGCAGCAGAGAAGGTCAAAATTCCTCCTAGCAGGGGTCCTTGATGCTAAATGCCTTCATTCACTCCTCTATGAAACAGATGCAGCCTCTCATTCCCCAGGGGCTGACCTCCTCAAGAGACAGGAGTACCGTGATGAACCTGGAGGCTTGGATCGAGGCAACTTTTGCTTGAATCCCAGCCCTGCTACTTCCTGTAACAGCTGCAATACCATTTGCATCTCAGTTTCCTCGTGTGGAAAATGGGTGTGATAATAACAGTACCTGCCTCCCGGGAGTATAGTACCGATGGTACAAGATAGTCCATGTAGACTGCCCAACACATAAGTAGGCAATTAAACACTGGCAATTACTCATGGTATTCAAGACCCAAGATAGACACACGGCTGCTTAAGCGACCGCCAGAGGAGGCTGCCCTCGCTCCTCCCAGGGCAGAACACTCTCTCTCTGTTCAGTTCAGGGCTCAGGTCCCCACTGCAGATGAGGAAAATGTGGCAGGAGGTTAAGCCTCTCCCCTGAGGGGCCATGCCAGGACACGGGGAAAAGTGACCAAAGATGGAAGATGGTTAGGCCAAAGAAGAAGATGGAGAGAAATGGGGCCCCTCTGCCCCCGCATCCCTCCCCAGACAATCCCAGCTTTTGGAAGTCACATTTCCTGAAAGTCCAGGCCCCATCCATGTGGGATGTTCCATATCCATCACTTTATTTCCCACAACAGCCTTGAGAGTGGGGCATTATTGTCCCCATTTTTTTTTTTTTTTTTTTTGTGAGACGGAGTTTCGCTCTTGTTACCCAGGCTGGAGTGCAATGGCACGATCTCAGCTCACCGCAACCTCCGCCTCCTGGGTTCAGGCAATTCTCCTGCCTCAGCCTCCTGAGTAGCTGGGATTACAGGCACGCGCCACCATGCCCAGCTAATCTTTTGTATTTTTTAGTAGAGACGGGGTTTCACCATGTTGACAGGGATGGTCTCGATCTCTTGACCTCGTGATCCACCCGCCTCAGCCTCCCAAAGTGCTAGGATTACAGGCTTGAGCCACCGCGCCCGGCTTATTGTCCCCATTTTGCAGAAGGGAACACTGAGGTTTCAAGTAGGGGAGCGATCTGCCAGGGTCACACCGTGGATCAGTGGCAGAGGGAGGCCTGGAGCTCCAGTTGTCTGACTTTTGGTCCAGTTTCTCACGGCCTGCTCAGCCCTCCCAGAGCTCCTGCCCTCCCCACTCCCTTTTGGATTTTCTCCTACCTTGGGGCTGACATTGCTGGTGGTACGCTGGGCTAGGTCAGAGCAGCTCCGGCGACCCCGAGACCTGGGAAAGAAACACAGGGGGAAGAGAATGAAGTAGCTGCCCCCTGTCCCAACACCATCAGCCCCAGCTGTGACTCAGAGTCCTCTCCCCCAACCTTTTCTCAGGGCCCACAGCCCAGCAGGATGAATTCCTAAAATATTTTGGGGAAGATCTATGTGGCAGCCTCCTCTCTGCTCCCTCTCCCAGCTGTCCACTTTACCCCCAGAGGCAAAGAAAGAGACAGGAATGGGCTTGGATGCAAAATGGGGACTGGGCCTGTATTGGGGCTTGGATACAGGGAAAGACAGTGCCCGATAATGCAAAAGTTGGCCATTTGCTGAGGCCCTCCTGTGTACCAGGCTTGGCACGAGGCATTGTGCCTACATGATCTCCCCCAAGCCTCACAGTTATCCTAGAAGGTGAATATTAGCGTCCCATGTTTTTTAGATACGGAAAGTGAGGCCCTGAGAGGTGAAATGACTTGCTTAGACTCCACTGCAAAGGTTGGCTGGACACCAGGGCACGAATGGGGGCCAGGTGGGAAAGCGCCTTGGCTCTTCCTCTGCACACTCTGTACCCTCAGCAATCAGCAGGGATCAGAGGCCCCTGCCTTGGCACCAGGGTCCCATTCCCAGGGCTGGTGAAAATGGAGAGCAAGTGCAGCATGGCCAAGAATCATCACACTGGCTCTGCCGGGAGCCTGAGCAGTCCCTCCCAACCCTCCCCACCCCTGACTCATTTGCACCTCTGAGTCCAGAGAGGGAAGGGCAGTGCCACCTGGGCCTATAGGGCAGGTTTCTGCCAGACAGGGTAAAGGGGGAGGGCGTGTCTTCCAGGCGGGGGCGGGCAGGGCACTGGCAGGGTGTGGACACCCCAGGGCACCCAGGCTTCCAGACATAGGGTGGCTGGGCCCTCCTCTCCTCTCTCTTTAGGGTGAGAGAGCAGTACAAACCCCTGCCCTCATTTTGCCCCCACCACACCCCCACCCCTCCTGGCTGAAGACAGCTGTGCCATGATAAGATCAGAACAAATTGCCGAGTAACTGGGCAGACACATAAACACCCATGCATGAGAGCACACCCCATGCTCTTCACGGATATAGGGCCAGTGAGCTACAGGGCTCCCTTGGATTCTCAATACTGCTTTCCCCGCCTTTCGACTAGACCTTCCACAGGATGTTTTCCCTTCTGTAGTTTTAAAAGAGCACAAGGAGCCATGCATGGTGGCTCATGCCTTTAATCCCAGCACTTTGGGAGGCTGATGCAGGCAGATCAGGAGGTCAAGAGTTCAAGACCAGCCTGGCCAACATGGTGAAACCCCACCTCTACTAAAAATACAAAAAATTAGCTGGGCATGGTGACGTGTGCTTGTAGTCTCAGCTACTCGGGAAGCTGAGGCAGGAAAATTGTTTGAACCTAGGAGGCGGAGGTTGCAGTGAGCTGAGATCGTGCCACTGCACTTCAGCCTGGGTGGCAGGTGAGACTCCATCTCAAAAAAAACAGTTAAAAAATAGAGAGCCAGGTGCAGTGGCTCACATCTGTAATCCTAGCACTTTGGGAGGCAGAAGGTAGATAGCTTAAGCCCAGGAATTTGAGACCCGCCTGGGGAACATGGTGAAACCCTGTCTCTGCAAAAAATCAGCCAAGTATGGTGGCATGTGCCTGTAGTCCCAGCTACTCAGAAGGCTGAGGTGGGAGGATCACCTGAGACTGGGGAGGCTGAGGCTGCAGTGAGATGTGATAGTGCCACTGCACCCCGGTGTGGGCAACAGAGCAACACCCCATCCCAAAAAACGAATAACTAAATAAATAAAAAATATAAGAGCACAGGGAACATTTCACATTCACATCCAAAATCGTGGTACACCGGTACATATATTTTTATGCTTCAAGATACTCATACATGCTTATTTGATCAGCCACAACACTCTAACTCACACACACACACCCCCTCAGACATCAGCTACCAGAGCACAGGCTTGAAGAGGTGAAGCAGTCTGCTCAGGGTCATATAACCAGTGGCACCTACAGCTAAGGAGCTGCCCCCCACCCCACTTCCTGCTGAGGGCAATAGAGCTTCAGAAATGTGGGCTCTGGAGTCAGACTGCTGAAGCCTGTGTCCTGGTTCCACCACATCCCAGCTGTGTGACTTTGGGCAGGTGATGTCAGCTCTCTGAACCGTCATTTCCGTATCTGAATCATGCAGAATACCTGCTTCATAGGGCTGCTGTGAGGATTACGTGAGATAATCCAGGCGAAGCTATGAAGCATGTGGCAAATAAAGGCCTACTGTTATTACTATCTAGAGCTATCTCCAGGGGTGGGGACAACAGAGGAAAATCTCTCCGTGGCATCTAAGGGCAAATGCAGTACAGTCTCAGACGGAATCTGTCAGGCTCATGACAAAGGGATATGAAGACATCAGCTGTGATGTGAGAATCAAAGTCCACAGGAGGGACTACTGCTTTTGCCTGTAAACTGTCTCTGCCGTCTGCAG
Organism: Saimiri boliviensis; assembly: GCF_048565385.1. NCBI lineage: Eukaryota > Metazoa > Chordata > Mammalia > Primates > Cebidae > Saimiri > Saimiri boliviensis. The sequence goes on from NC_133459.1 coordinate 24,598,034, forward strand.
GCTGCCTGCCTGACTTGGGAAATTGTCCACCTAAGTTGTAAAGTTTTAAAAGAACACAAGGACCGTTCCACATTCACATCCAAAATCGTAGTACATTAGCACATATATTTTTATACTTCGAGAGATACACACACATGCTTATTTGATCACTACGCTCACACACCGCGCACACACACGTTCTAGGGCCCGAGGGCGCCCACCCAGCACCCGGCCTTTCTCCATCTCCCCTCACCTATCCCGGTATGCGGCCTCCGAGGTCTCCTTCCCGCTGTGCTCTCTCCGGACCCCTAGCCCGGCCAAGAGGCCGACCAGGCAGGCCCTCGGGCCTCCACACCGCTCAGCCATGGCGAGTGAAAGACCCGGGGCTCGGGCCGTAGGACTACCTGACCGCCGGAGCTACCCGCATCCGCTGCATTTGCGGAGAAACGCCTCCTCCGGCCCGGCCCCCCTGAGCAAACAGCGGCCCCACCCGCAGCCCATGCGGGCGGTGACCCGATCCAGATGCTGCCCATGCCCTGGGGCACTCTCCAGGGCCCCCTCAACCTCATTGTTCTCCCCCGACCTCGGACCGCAGACCCAAGACCTTTGGCAAGAGCCCACGCCTCCACCCCGGGAGCCCCTGTTCTCCGCCGGGTTCGCGCTACATCTTCAAGCTCCTGGAGGCTCCAGGGCCCCATGCAGCCCCCGGTAAGCTAGCCTGGGAGCAAGACCTGCATGAAGCAGGAAAGGGAAAGTGGCCCGGGGCGAACAGAGGCCGGGAGGCGACGCTGAGCGAGGGGGCTCCAGGAGGAGCAGGAGGGCTGGACGCGGGTGGCGAGTCCGGGGGCGTGTCCGGAATGGGCGTGGTCTGCCCGACTGGGCGGAGCCTAACGCGAGTGGTTGGTGTCTCGCGCGGGGCCCAAGTTGTGACGGGGGTGGGCTTGGAACCCGGACCTTAGCTACTGGTGGGGCCGAAGTCCACTCTGCTGCCACCGTTCTGCCGCAGGTAGTGGGGTTCGCTCCTTCCTGTGGGAAGCACCTACGGCCGAGAGCGGGAATCCCTTCCCCACTCAAAAACCCACTGGGTGCGGACGGCGCCACCTCCCGGAAGTCAGCCGGAGAACCCCACTCTCCGCAAATCGCTTAATAACAGCTATCGTCGACTGTGATCCTAACCTGGGCCTCCTGCCTCCCAGGCAGTACCCTTTTCCGCCTGGCGCTGCCTCCCTGACTCGAGTGGGGATGGGGAGCACCTTGCACATTTCAGAGGATCCTCTGGGCCTGCAGGGAGAAGAGCCATCAGGCAGGTCTCAGCTCCCCAAGGTCTCTGCCACTTCCTTTCTGCCTGTAGCCCTAATCTGGCTGCAGCCTCGACGCCTTCCCTGAGCCTGGCACCCTGTTAGCCCAGAGTGTTGTGGTAACTGGCCCCGGTTCACAGAGGGCATCATGCTTCTGGGTCGTGAGTGGACGCTGATATCTTGAGTCTCCTTCCTCGATACCCCCGCGATGAGGGGTACCCCCACAATGACCATGCAGGGAGTACCGGCTGAGGGGCATGTGGCAACATAGGAATGGTGAGACCCAGGTGGTGGGGGCAGTAGGACCCTCTCAGGTGTTGGGAACAGCATAATGTACCCATGCTGGGCAGCACGGTCAGCACCCTACAGCCCACTGGAAGGCTGACTGGCTGTCAGTGAGTAGACAAGGAGGGCCTGGTCCTAGATGGGGCATGGAACCCAAGCCCAGGGGAGGCAGATGGCTGCAGGCACCCACCGCATGCACAGGTGGCACAGGCTCTTCCCAGCTGAGTCCCCTGACCTGCTCCCAGGTGAAGTGTGAAGTCTGGCAAATATACGGTGTCTTTCCCCCACTGCCCCACCCCCCCCAACTGTTGAAGTTCAGGAAGCCTCAGTGCATTAAAGAAGAAATGTTTTTAATTGTTCTGCTCCTGCCCCCTCCCCAGGGGAGTCCTGGCACTGCTCAGGGGGCTCACTGCTCTTGCTTTCCCCTGGGATGTCAAGGACACCTTGACCTCCTCTATGTCACAGCCCATGTGTTTCTCTGATGCCACCGCCAAAAGATCTAGTGCCCCCTGGCGCCACTGGGAAAGGCAGGCCGGAGGGGCCAGAGGCAGCTGAGTATGCACCAGGCCACAGGGCTGTGGGGCATGCAGCCGATTGTGCAGCTTCAGGTGGATGTGCTGAGTGAAGCGACTCCAGCAGATCCTGCATTGGAAGGGCCGGGCCCCCGAGTGCAGGCGCAGGTGGGTCTTGAGGTTGCTGGAGCTGCTGAAGCACTTGTGGCACACCTGATGGGAACAGGCACTGGCATCAGCTTTGTCTTCTGGGCTGGCTCAGGTGTTCTGCTCCCTCTCCGCATCTTGGAAATACCCATAACCCACCTCTCTTTCCCTCCAGGCCTGGAAGCTTTTCCAGTGATTTCTCCCTGGGACCCACAGTATCTAGCACATTAGAACCAGGCTGACTTGGGTTAGTGTCCTTCTTTTACTCCATGTGTGACCTTGTAAAAGTAACTTTTCCTCTTTCCGCCTTTCTCTCCTCATTGGTAACGTTGGTAATTAATACCTAGCTTCATTGATACGGTGGACTGAATGAGATAATCATGTAGAACTCTTAAGTGTGAAACTGCAGCTTCAGTGGATGTAATTAACATTTACTGGGGGCTGCTACATACCTGCAATTGGTTTCACCTAGTCTTCCCCAGGACTCTGGGGAAGCATGACTAAGTACTAGCACAACTCCTGTATTATAGTAAGAAAGCAGAGGCCGGGCGCGGTGGCTCAAGCCTGTAATCCCAGCACTTTGGGAGGCCGAGGCGGGTGGATCACAAGGTCGAGAGATCGAGACCAACCTGGTCAACATGGTGAAACCCCGTCTCTACTAAAAATACAAAAAATTAGCTGGGCATGGTGGCGCGTGCCTATAATCCCAGCTACTCAGGAGGCTGAGGCAGGAGAATTGCCTGAACCCAGGAGGCGGAGGTTGCGGTGAGCCGAGATCGTGCCATTGCACTCCAGCCTGGGTAACAAGAGCAAAACTCCGTCTCAAAAAAAAAAAAAAAAAAAAAAGAAAGCAGAGGTTCAGAGGAGTGAAGCCACTAGCCAAAGGTCACACAGAAAGTTAGAAGGAGAGCTGGGGGCCGGGCGCGGTGGCTCAAGCCTGTAATCCCAGCACTTTGGGAGGCCGAGGCGGGTGGATCACAAGGTCGAGAGATCGAGACCATCCTGGTCAACATGGTGAAACCCCGTCTCTACTAAAAATACAAAAAATTAGCTGGGCATGGTGGCGCGTACCTGTAATCCCAGCTACTCAGGAGGCTGAGGCAGGAGAATTGCCTGAACCCAGGAGGCGGAGGTTGCGGTGAGCCGAGATCGCGCCATTGCACTCCAGCCTGGGTAACAGGAGTGAAACTCCGTCTCAAAAAAAAAAAAAAAAACAAAACAAAAAACAAAAAAAAAAAAAAAAAGAAGGAGAGCTGGGATTTGAACACAGGTGGCCTGACTCTGCAGCCCAGACTCCATCCACTTTCATTTCTGCCCCTGTAAAATGGGAAAGAACCCTTACCCTTTTGACTTCCCAAGGGATGTGGCCAGCTCACGGAATGTGAAAGCTAACATCGATCTAATGGTTTTTCTACTTGGATACTCTGGGTACACTATAGCATTAACTCCTCCAACAACTCTGGGAGGTAGATAATGGGTATCCACTCTCCATGACTCCCAACTTCTTCTTCTTCCTCTTTTTTTTTTTTTTTGAGACAGAGTCTCACTCTGTCACTCAGACTGGAGTGCATTGGAGCCGTCTCGGCTCAGTGCAACCTCTGCTTCCTGGATTCAGGCAATTCTCCTGCCTCAGCCTCCCGAGTAGCTGGGACTACAGGCATGCACCACCATGCCCAGCTAATTTTTTTGTATTTTTTAGTAGAGACAGGGTTTCACGGGGTTAGCCAGGATGATCTCAATCTCCTGACCTTGTGATCCACCCACCTTGTCCTCCCAAAGTGCTGGGATTACAAGCATGAGCCACCGCGTCCTGCCGACCCCCAGCTTCATTGTTCTCTCCCCAGAGACATACATCTCAATTCCCTCCTCCAGGCCCTTGGAGTGACCTTCGGTATTACCCATTCCAAGCTGAGGGATCATTTTTAATTTTCACCACCCTTCCCATCTCCACTTGGTCAGGAGGACGGGGGAATGGAGGCTGCAGGTGCCATCCTTCCAAGGGCCTAAAACTCCTCATCAGCCTATAGGAGTACAGGGCAGGGAGAGGAGGATCTCACCGGGCACTTGTGGGGCCGCTCCCCAGTGTGCACCAGGTGGTGCTTCTGCAGGTGGGCAAGCTGGGTGAAGCTCTTCTGGCATAAGGCACACTGGAATGGGCGCTCCCCGCTGTGCACACGCAGGTGGACCTGAGTCAGACATGGGAGAAAGGCTGCCAAGTGCCCAGCACCCCCAGCAGGGCCTGAGGTCCTCTCTGAAACTCTGCCCACTTCCCTTATTGGCATCCAGGCCTCTCAATCCCTCTCCCTCCCTGTCATCTCCCTCAGGGCCCATCATCCCCAGGATACTTCTACTCTTTCTGCTGCCCTGTAGGGGAGATGGCAGTGGTCAGAAGGCCAGGTAAAAGGCACCCCAGGTGTATTGTGGAGCACTGCTATGCAAAATGTGGTCCACAGACCAGCAGCACTGGTATCACACTTTGCGAGCATGTTAGAAATGCAGGTTCTCAGGCCCGGCCCCAGACCTGCTGAATAAAAAACTCTGGGAGGGCTGGGCACACGCTCATGGCTGTAATCCAGCACTTTGGGAGGCTGAGGAGGGAGAATCACTGGAGCCCAAGAGTTCAGTACCAGCCCAAGAAACACAGTGGGACCCCTTCTGTACAAAAAATTTAAAAATTCACCAGGTGTGGTGGTATATGCCTGTGGTCCCAGCTACTGGGGAGGATGAGGTGGGAGAATCCCTTAACCCCAGGAGTTTGAGACAAGCGTGGGCAACAGAATGAGACCCCATATGAAAAAATAAATAAAAATAAAAAATAACACTGCGGCTGGGAGCTACTCTGGAGGTTGAGGTGGGAGGATCGCAAAAACTCTTGGAATCTGCATCTTTACTAGCTCTCCAGGTGGTCTAAGGCTCATGGAAGTTTAAGAACTCCTGCCCTGCAGGATCCAGTAGGGCTTTTCCCTGTAACCACAAAGTGCCCTCAACTTCAGCGCCAGCCAGCAAGTGCCCAACTTCCGGCCTTTGCTAACGCACTGTGATGCTCCCCTGGGCGCCCCCTGCTGGGCGATGCGTATGGTGAGGCCAATCGCATCGGGATTTGTGGGAATCCCATTTGAAAAAGGTTGGCCATCAGACTGTGGTCTAGACTCACCAAAATCCACCCGTTCCCTCATCCGACTGCCCAAAAAAATAAATAAGAAGCTTAAGTGGGAGTCCAGAAAGGATGGTTGTCCAGGAAAGGGCTTTCTTTGCTCAGAGCAAATGTCGAGAGACTAAACCTAACACTACCATTAAATCGGGGTAATCTTAGGCAAACGCTGCCCATTAAAAGCCTCAGTCTCCCCATTTTTTTTTAAGATGGAGTCTTGCTGTGTCGCCCAGGCTGAAGTGAGTTGCGTGATCTCGGCTCACTACAACCTCTGCCTCCCGGGTTCAAGCCATTCTCCTGCCTCGGCCTCCCAAGTAGCTGGGACCACAGGTGCATGCCACTACACCCAGCTAATTTTTGTAATTTTAGTAGAGAGGGGGTTTCACCATGTTGGCCAGGCTGGTCTCGAATTCCTGACCTCGTGATCCACCCGCCTCAGCCTCCTAGAGTGCTGGGATTATAGGCGTGAGCCACCATGCCAGCCAGTCTCCCCATTTTAATCTAAATGAGATGATCTCATAGGCAGTGGCGAGGACTTTGGTGGCCATCTTATCCTATGTCTCCACCCAAATGAACCATCCCAGGTCACTAGGCCCTAGAGGCTACCCAGGAATGCCTTCTAGCTTTGAGGTCCTTGCTTCTAGAATCAGTTGTATGGGGGGCCCTGAAGGACATCGAAGGGAGCAGCAGAGGCCAGGAGGCAGATACCTTGAGATTGGAGAGCTGCCCAAAGCTCTTGCCACATACGTTGCAGTCGTACAGGATTTTGCCATTCTCCTTTTTCAGCGGGTAAGGCAGGGCTGCAGCACCTGTCCGGGAACGCACAGGGGCCTGCCTTGCTGGAGATGCCATGCCACCACGCTTCAGGCCTGGGGAGTCGGTTGGGGCAGCTCCAGTGCCTTGATTTCGGGCCTGGGAAGGTAGGGCTTGGCCAGAGGCTTGGAAGGCCCCTGGGTAAGAAAGCAGGGTCTTCCACACAGCGCTGTGGTGCCCAGCCTCATTGACCATCATCATCAGGCTAGGCATAGCCATGGTGGGGTAGGAGGTGTCTTGGGGCAGCATGAGGAGGTGGGGACATTGGTCAGAAGGTAGGGCTCCATAAGTGACCAGGTAGGGTGGAGGCAGGAGAAGTGGGTATGGAGAGTAGAAGGTTTGGAGGCAGAATGGGAGCTCCCTGGAGATGGAGGTGGCAGGGGAGCAGGGGCAGAAAGCCAAGGGTCTGGAGCTCTTTTTATTCTGCAGTGGTGGTGGGGAAGAGCTGTCATGAGGCAAGAAGGCTTGGCAGGGGTCCCCCTCGCCAGCTCTTTCTGGCTGTTTTCCCATCTTGTCCTTATTCCATGGGTGCTTGACAGTGAGTTTCTTATCATCGGTGGATCTGGTATGCAGCCCTGGTGGCTGGTGTTCTAAGCAGGAAAAGAAAGGTGGTTAGAGCCCCACAGTCTGGGATGAAGTTCTGTTCCCCATCAAACCGCCCCCCCCCATCAAACCTGCCCAGCTCGGGACTGAGAAAGACCTCCAGCCTGCAAGCCTGCTAGCATTTCTGCAGTGCCGAATAATTTCAGGGGGAGAAAACAGTTCAAGGTCCCTATTAGACACCCAGGTTGAGAAATCAGGTGGGCAGATGGATAAATTGGGTTGTAGTTTAAAGGAAAGGTCTGATTAGCCGGGCAAAGTGGTGGACACCTGTAATCCCAGCTTTTTGGGAGGCTGAGGCAGGAGAATCACTTGAACCCAGGAGGCAGAAGTTGCAATTAGCCAAGATCTGGCATTGCACTCCAGCCTGGGCAACAGAGCAAGACTGTCTCAAAAAAAAAAAAAAGGAGTCTGAGCTGGAGACATAAATCTGGGTGCCCTGGGTACAGATAAGATCACACAAGGGTGAGACTAGATATGCTGCGTCCAAAATAGCAGCCACTGGACATGTGACTTGATTTACATTAATTAAAATTATTCTAATAAAAAATGGGCCAGGCGCAGTGGCTTATGCCTGTAATCCCAGCACTTTGGGAGGCCAAGGCAGGCGGATCATGAGGTCAGGAGATTGAGAACATCCTGGCCAACATGGTGAAACCCTGTCTCTACTAAAAATACAAAAATTAGTTGGGTGTGGTGGTGCATGCCTGTAATCCCAGCTACTTGGGAGGCTGAGGCAGGAGAATTGCTTCAAGTCAGGAGGTGGAGTTTGCCGTGAGCCAAGATCATGCCACTGACTCCAGCCTGGCAACAGAGCGAGACTCCGTCTCAAAAAAAAGAAAAATTATAATAAAAGATGAAGTTCGTCAGTTGTACCCGTCACATTTACAGTGCTCAGCAGATATGATATTGGACAGCACCAGTATAGAATGTTCCCATTGTTGCAGGGAGTTCGGCCAAACAGTGGTATTCTAGATAGATAAAGAGTACTAAAATGAAAAACCTATTAAAAAGTAAACTGTCAGCCAGGTGCAGTGGCTCATGCATGTAATCACAGTGCTTTAGGAGACTGAGGCAGGAGAATTGCTTAAGCCCAGGAATTTGAGACCAGCCTGGGCAACAAAGCAAGACCCCATCTCTACAAAAAAATAAGAAACTTAGCCGGGTGTTTGTGGCACATGTCTATGGTAGTCCCAACTACTCAGGAGGCTGAGGAGACAGGATCGCTTGAGCCCAGGAGTTGGAGGCTGCAGTGAGGTGTGGTTGTGTCATTTCGCTCCAGCCTATCTCAAAAAAAAAAGCAAGTTATCTTCTGCTTGGATCCTTATTTAGTTACTCAATCAACCTCACTGAGCTGTTTCACTCTGTGCTCTGTGCTGGCGTCCTAGAAATAAAGGACACAGCAGGAGAGTCCGTGCCCTCCAGGAGGTCATCATCACATAAGGAAGTGGTGTGTTACAACAAACCTAGAACACAGGTATAGCTGAGAGCCCACTCTTGCGGATGAAGAAACCAGACCTCGGTCTTGTGCCCAGGTCCACAGAAACAGAAAGGGCAGAACCAGAACTCCAACCCCAATTCTCTGACTCCCAGCTCAGTGCTCTTCTAAGATGCCTAACGGGCTGGGCATGGTGGCTCACGTCTATAATCCCAGCATTTTGGGTGCCTAAGGTGGGTGAATCACCTGAGGTTAGGAGTTCAAGACCACCCTGGCCAACATGGCAAAACCCTGTCTTTACTAAAAAGACAAAAATTAGCTGGGCATGGTGGTGATATGCCTGTTATCTCAGCTACTCTGAGGGGGTGAGGCAGGAGAATCACTTGAACCCGGGAGGCAGAGGTTGCAGTGACCTGAGATCACGCCATTGCACTCCAGCCTGGGCAACAGAGTGAGACTCCATCTCAAAACAACACCACCACCAAACAAATAAACAAACAAAAACCTCTCTAGGCAGACAAACCACCATCCTAACCCCCATGACCTTGGCTATGCCTACATCACCTCCCACACACATGCCTGAGAAGCCAGTGTTCAGCTCCCCTGGCTCAGGTACCACCACTCGAAAGCCTCCTGCACCCTCAGGTCAGAACTCCAAGGCCAAAATACAGAAGTAAAGTGTGCCTAAGGCTCTGTCTTCATCAGAGACACTGAGTCCTCTCCACTACCCATCCCCACACCTAGCAGTGCCCCCCACCTCCAGCCTCTGCCAGGTGCAGGTGCAGCCCTGTGCCCTGGGCTTACTCATGCTCAAGGCGTCCTCTTGGAGGCCCTGCAGGGCTGTGCTCAGGGGTGCTGGCTGTGGGGTGCACGGGTTCAGGTCCAGGTCCTGTAGACAGGCCAGCAGGGCAGACCTGCCTAGTGCCAGCGGTAAGGGACACGGCCAGCTGGCACAGGGTGGGCCATGAGCATCCACTGTGTCTGGAAGTGGTCTGCAGGCTGAGAAGACCTGGAGGGCAGGGGCAAGGGGCTTGGGGGCTGGTGACTGGGATTCCATGGGTCCCTTAGATGGCTCCCACCCCTATTTTGGTTTCCAAAGGGAAGAATAAGCGAAAACAGCCACCATACTCCATATCTGTCACTCAAACGCGTCTCCTTCCCTTATCCAAAGTTCTCTTCCCCCAGGATTTTCCCACTCACTGCAAGATTGTCCTCCTCCTGTCCCCAGGAGCCTCTCTAGCCCTCTTCTCACTCCCTGCCCCGACCCCATGCACCTCTGATCACCCTGGTCCCCAGTGTATCTCAGACCATCACTGTAATTTGAATGCACCAAGGTGAACCCAAAGAAAATCCCCATTGGAGACTATAAACTCCACAAGACGGCCCTGAGCCCCTGCTTACTAAGGTCCAAGGCCATGATCATAGCAGACAAGCCTGTTGCATAAGGCTTATTCTTATTCCCCACAGGAGAGTCTGGGCCACCTGAGGCATGGGGAGAGGGTCCCTGGCTCCTCAAGAGAACATCCCTATGATGTGCCTGGGCTAGGGAGTGCTCAGGACTAGGGAGGAGGTCTACGTCCCTTCAGACATTCCCCTTCTTCCTCCTAATGTCATCTCCTACCACAAGCAGACTACCCACAAAGGTAAAGCTGGGATTCTACCTTACCTGGTCACCTTGGAAGAGCTGGAAGTCCAGGCTGGGGGATAGGAAGCCCTCTGTACCTCCCAGGGCCTTGGGCTTGTGGCAACAACCCAATTATGCAGCTGGTTCTTCCTTCATGTCCCCATTACCTGCTGGGAAGACAGGTGAGTTACAGGTAAGCTGTGAAGGTCCTCCAAATAAGAGTCTGAGTTCCAGGACTGGCTGTCCCATTAATGTGCTGTGTGACCACAAGCTATTCACTTCCCTTCCTGGCCTCAGTTTCCCTATCTGCAAAATGGGAAGGTTGGACTAGTTGATGTGTAAGGATTCTCTGTGTTGACATTGAGAAGCCATTGATGCTCTCCTGAGAGGTGTGCGAAGATTAAATAGAGATCAGGTGCGGTGGCTCAAGCCTGTAATCCCAGCACTTTGGGATGCTGAGGTGGGAGGATCTTTTGAGGTCAGGAGTTCCCGACCAGACTGGGCAACATAGTGAGACCCCCATCTCTACAAAATAAAATATGGCAGGAGTGGTGGCTCACGCCTGTAATCCCAGAACTTTGGGAATCCGAGGTGGTTGGATCACGTGAGGTCAGGAATTCAAGAGCAGCCCAGGCAACATGGTGAAACCCTATCTCTACTAAAAATACAAAATTAAGCCAGGCTTGGTGGCTCACACCTGTAATCCCAGCACTTTGGGAGGCCAAGGTCGGAGGATCACTAGGTCAAGAGATCGAGACTATCCTGGCCAACATGGTGAAAACCCGTCTCTACTAAAAATACAAAAATTAGCCAGGTGTGATGGTGTGCACCTGTGTTCCCAGCTACTCGGGAGGCTGAGGCAGAAGAATCACTTGAACCGAGGAGGCAGAAGTTACAGTGAGCCGAGATTGTGCCACTGCACTCCAGCCTGACGGCAGAGCAAGACTCTGTCTCAAAAAAGAAAAACAAAATTAGCTGGGTGTGGTAGTGCACGCCTGTAATCTCAGCTACCCAGGAGGCCAATGCACAGGAATTGCTTGAACCCGGGGGGTGGAGGTTGCAGTGAGCCAAGATCGTGCCACTGCACTCCAGCCTGGGCAACAGAGTGAGACTCCATCTCAAAAAAAAAAAAAAAATGGGAGGCCCAGGCAAGTGAATCACCTGAGGACTGGAGTTTGAGACCAGCCTGGCCAACATGGTGAAACCCCGTCTCTACTAAAAATACAACAATTAGCTGAGCATGGTGGCTCACACCTGTAATCCCAGCTACTCAGGAGGCTGAGGCACAAGAATTGCTTGAACCTGGGAGGTAGACATTGCAGTGAGCCAAGATCTCGCCACTGCACTCTAGCCTGCAACAGAGTAAGACTCAGTCTCAAAAATAAATAAATAAATAAGCTGGTCCGAAGGTAGTGAGTTATCTCAATTGATTGTTCACAGTCAGTTACAGATTGAACTCCTTGTTCTACTCTTTCCCCCCTTCTCACTACTACACTTGACTAGTCTTTAAAAAAAATTTTTAAGTAAAAAAAAAATTAAATGCAAAAAATAAATAAGCTGAGTGTAGTAGCCTGTGCCTGTGGTCCCAGCTACTCATGAGGCTGAGGCAGGAAGATTGCTTGAGCCTGGAAGGTTGTGGCTGCAGTAAGCTGAGATCACACCACTACACTCTAGCCTGGGCAATGACAGAGCAAGACCCCGTCTCAATCAATCAACCAATCAATGGAGGTTAGCCAATCAGAGGTGAGGAGCAGAGCCGTCTTGAGAGAAGAAAGGAAGGTCCTCATGGAGGTTACTTCCACGTGAGTGCAGAGATCCGAGGGAACGTTCCAGTTTCTTCAGGACTGCAGAGAAGCCACCCACTCTGTGCTGAGAAGGGTCCCTGACTCTACCAACCAGAGGCTCCCCCACCATGGGGAACATTGCAAACTCGCGCACCCAGATGGCTCTCCTGGACAGCTGAGGACACCAGTGTCCTGTCACCCAGGCTGGCCGGCTCAACGCTCTCACCTGGAATAAAGCCTGAGTGAGTGGACCAAGACCCCAGATGCCCGACTGGCCCAACAGAAAGACAGGAGTGCCCAGCAGTCGGCTCACGCAGCACAGGCTTCTCTGCCATCTTCCACGTGAGGCCACACAGCACAGGGATCACCCCAACCCAGTGAATGCCCTAACATCCCTTCCCCGTCCCCCCAGGGATCACCCTTTGAACCCCAAACACCCCTCAGACCCTAAAACCCTCACTCCAGTGTCTCAGCCCTCCAAAACCCCTTCTTTCCCTCTTTCCTCACTCCTCCCAATGCTGCTTCAGGTCTCAAAGCAAATACCGTGGCCCCCGAAGGGCCGCTGGCTGTGGGGCTCTCCACTGGCGCTGCAGCAGTGCTCCTGGCTGGGAAGGAAGGAGGTGGGCAGCCAGGCAACAGCTGCCTGTGGCTGAGGCCCCGGTGGGAGTGAGAGATGGCAGGAAGGTGTTACATTTGAAGTTGCCACAGATAGGAAGTGGGGGCAGGCAGGCCTGGGGGCCCTGCAAGGCCTGACAAGGGGGTACTAACCGCTCAGCTTTGCCTACCTGTGGCAACTCTGGAGGACAACCTTCTGGTGTGGATTGCAATGAACTGGGGCTACTGGAATTTCAGGATGTGTATGTGAGGAGGTGGGAGGCTGTTATTTCTGTTCTCTAATAACCCAGATGGCTGGGCAGAAGGACAGAGTAGGGTTCAAAGGCTGGACAGAGTGGGGCTTCTGTGGAGGGGAGACAAGCCGAGATGGAGACAGGTATTGATGATGACAGACAGTGATGGTGACAGGTAGGGACAGGAGCAGGCAGAGACAAGAACAGGCAATATAGAAGGATATGGAATGAAACAGAGAACAGAGCAGGCCCCTGATCTCACAGAGACACAGCAAACGCATTTTTCTCCTCCTGGTCCCATCTCAGATCTCCTGACCCTAGAAAGTTCTATCTTCTAATCTAGAGGCCCCAAGAGGCAAAAGTTAAATTCAAGGGCATGGCGAGGTGCAGTGGCTCACACCTGTAATCCCAGCAATTCAGGAGACCAAGGCAGCCACATCTCTTGAGCCCAGGAGTTTGAGACCAGCCTGGGCAACAAAGCAAGACCTCATCTCTACAAAAACTACAAAACGTAGCTGGGCATGGCAACTTGCACCTATGGTCCCAGCTACTCAGGAGGCTGAGGCAGGAGGATCACTTGAGCCCAGGAATCTAAGGGTACAGTGAACTACTATAGCACCACTGCACTCTAGCCTGGGTAACAGAGAAAGACCCTGTCTCTTCAAAAAAAAAAAAAATAGGCAGGCATGGTGGCTCATGCCTGTAGTCGCAGCACTTTGGGAGGCTGGGACAGGCGGATCACTTGAGATCAGGAGTTCAAGACCAGCCTGGCCAACATGGTGAAACCCCATTGCTACAAAAATTAGCCAGGTGTGGTGGCATGTGCCTGAGTGAGCTGAGATGGCTCTGCTGCACTCCAGCCTGCACAACAGAATGAGACTCCGTCTCAACAAGAAAAAAAAGCCAGGTGTGGTGGCTCATGCCTGTAATCCCAGCACTTTGGGAGACCGAGGCAGGCAGATCACCTGAGGTTGGAAGTTCAAGACCAGCCTGACAAACATGGAAAAACCCTGTCTCAACTAAAAATACAAAATTAGCCAGGTGTGGTGGCACATGCCTGTAATCCCAGCTACTCTGGAGGCTGAGGGAGTAGAATTGCTTCAACTTGGGAGGCAGAGGTGGCAGGGAGCTGAGATTGTGTCATTGCACTCCAGCTTGGGCAACAAGAGCTAAACTCTGTCTCAAAAAAAAAAAAAAAAAAAAAGCCACTGAGTCGGCAGGTCCGTGGAGACTCCTCTCTATAGCAAAGGCTGTGGTGCCACATCCGGCTTCCAGGGCAGTGGAGGAAAGAAGGGGGTTCAGGGGAGGCTGCAGAGTCTGCACAGGGCTGGTCCGGGGTGTGATATTTGGCCATGGTCCTGTCTACTTCCAGCCTCCCTTGATCTGGTTCAAGCCTCACTCTCCAGCCTTCTCAGACCTTCTATGAGCTTTTCTAACATCTTTTTTTTTTTTTTTTGAGACGGAGTTTCGCTCTCGTTACCCAGGCTGGAGTGCAATGGCGCGATCTCGGCTCACCGCAACCTCCGCCTCCTGGGTTCAGGCAATTCTCCTGCCTCAGCCTCCGGAGTAGCTGGGATTACAGGCATGCGCCACCATGCCCAGCTAATGCTTTGTATTTGTAGTAGAGACGGGGTTTCACTATGTTGACCCGGATGGTCTCGATCTCTTGACCTCGTGATCCACCCGTCTCGGCCTCCCAAAGTGCTGGGATTACAGGCTTGAGCCACCGCGCCCGGCGTCTAACATCTTTTAAATCAATTCATTCTGCTTAAATCCTCCTAAAATGGTTTCTGTAGCTTACAACGGAGAATTCTACATTATACATGCCCAGAATAGAAGATAAAATAACAGGGTTCCGGCTGGAATTGTCCAAGGATCAGAGTAAATAGCTGCCTTTAAAAACAGCTTTCTTGCTTTGTCTGGTACTGTGCTAGGGGCTTCATAAGCTTTATCTCATTTAGTCTTCACAATAAGCCTGTGTGGTGGATTCTGTTATTAGCAACTCACCCAGAGTCATACACCAAGTAGCCAAGAGCTCTTTAGTGGCACACCTCAGACTCTGCCATCTCTTGGCCATGTCAGCTTCCCCCACTACGACAGCGACCCCCTCATTTCTGCCTCTCTTGCTTGGTCTTCTGACATGCTGTTCTCAGTTCTTGCCCTCCATCCTCAGTGGCCCCTCAGCATCCTTCAGCTTAATGGAGGGGCTTGGTTCACCAAAGCTCCATTCCCCAAAAGCGAGAGCCTTCCCAGACCCCTAGGCCACAAGGCTGCCAGCCCTACAGTCTTGGGGGAACCACAGGGAAGTGAGGGGCACCAAGTGAAGATTCCTTCCCTCCAAGGCACATCCGCACACACCATTGGCTTCCATCTGCCAGCTCCACCCACTTCTGACATCACATTCTGCTCCCAGCTCTCAGAACACTTTGCACAACCTCTTGGTAAAAAAATAAAATAAAAAAGGAAATGACCTTGGAGATTTACAGGTCTCCAATCCTGAAAGTTCCCTGACTTGGCTAGGAAATGTCCCAGGAGGTGGGCTGAGGACAGACTCCCTCAGGTTCCACGTGGAGCAGCCTCTACCTGCCAAGCCCTTCCTTGCTCCCATCTCCCAGATCCTCAGCCTACAGGCCCTGTGATGTCACAGGCCTAACTGTGATGTCACCTTGTTCTACATCCCCTGGGGAGGTAGCACAAAGGGAGGATCATGGTCTTCCGACTGGGGAACCGGAGCAGATGTCTTGACCCACACCAGAGACCCAGGCCGAGGAAAGTCTGTGGCCATCGGAGTGGGCTTGGGAAGTGTGGATAGAGGGGAGGTAGGGAGCTGAATCCAGGTGCAGAGGCGGGGAACGTTCACGAGGCCTCTGGAGGGGAAGTGCCTCCACAGTAGGGAGCCAAAGCTGGAGGGGCTGGGTCCTCGGGCTCCTGGTGCTCACTGTATACTTTCTTCTCCCTTTCGTTAGTTGCAAAATAATACATACTACCGGTAAATATTTCAAACAACAGAAAATGTAATAACAAAAAATGGAAGCGCTGCCTCCTTCTCAGTTTCCCAGTGGTCAATGCAAACTGTTTAGTGTTTACCCTGCCAGACATTTTCCTTTTTTTTGAGACGGAGTCTCTCCCCTGTCGCCTAGGATGGAGTACAATGGCAAGATCTCGGCTCACTGCAACCTCTGCCTCCCCAGGTTCAAACAATTCTCCTGCCTCAGTCTCCCAAGTAGCTAGGATTACAGAAGCCCATCACCATGCCCAGCTAATTTTTGCATCTTTAGTAGAGACGGGGTTTCACCATGTTGGTCAGGCTGATCTCGAACTCCTGAACTCGTGATCCTCCCACCTTGGCCTCCCAAAGTGCTGGAATTACAGACATGAGCCACTGTGCCCGGCTGATATTTTTCTATGAACCAACAAACAGGTAAATTAATTTTTTCAAATTGTGGAGGGTTTTGTTTTGTTTTGAGATGAAGTCTTGCTCTGTCACTCAGGCTGGAGTGCAGTGGCATGATCTCGGATCACTGCAACCTCCACCCCTCCAGTTCAAGTGATTCTCCTGCCTCAGCCTCCTAAGTAGCTGGGATTACAATTGCGCACTACCACACCTGGCTAATTTTTATATTTTTAGTAGAAACAGGGTTTCACCATGTTGGTCAGGCTGGTTTCAAACGCCTGACCTTGTGATCCACCCACCTCAGCCTTCCAAAGTGCTGGGATTACAGGCATGAGCCACCATGCCTGACTCATGGTTTTTTGTTTTTGTTTTTGTTTTTTAGAAATGAAGGAATTTACTGAAAATGAAAGTACACTCCACAGTGTGGGAGTGGGCCTGAGCATAGGAGCTCAAAGGTCCTGTTACAGAATTTTTGAGAGTTTATATACCCTCTGTTTTGGTGCCCTATGCAAATAAAGATGATGAAGTAAAGTTACAAAGTCATTTACTCGGGGTATGCCCTGTTGAGAAGATATTTCCTGTCATAGCTGATGTGTGAATCGGCCTTATGTTTTCTGCCCTCCAGAGACTGTTTTCCTGCCTCACCTCCCTGCTAGGAGATGTGATCCCCACAAATCTTTATGGAATGCAGAGGGACAGATAGTCTTTTTTCTGCAACTGCTTCATGCTGGCTTGGGGCATAGTCCGTACCTATTGGGGATCACGGAACTCTCACCCTGTTCTCTAGTGGAGCCAGCGGAGCTTCTTAATGGCCAAGGGTGGTTTCTTCACCTGGAACTGGCTGGAGCCTTTGTTGTATGATCATCTGAAGCTCGATGGTCTCCTTTTGCTGGCATGCCAGGTTTCTGGGTTCTCTCTCCCTGAGCAACCCTAGGGATCCTGCTTGACTCTTCCTCTGGGCTGGCTTACCAAAATATGTCACTGGTGGAGGATGTCCAGGTTCTTGGCATCTTGAACAAAGAATTGGACAAAAAGCACAAAGAAAGGAAGGAAGGAAGGGATTTATTGAAAATGGAAGTACACTCCACAGTGTGTACTCCACAGTGTGGCCTGAGGATAGGAGCTCAAAGGCTAAGTTGTGTTTTTTGTTTGCTTTGAGATAGAGTTTTGCTCTTGTCACCCAGGCTGGAGTGCAATAGCACGATCCCTGCTTACTACAACCTCTGCTTCCTAGGGTCGAGTGATTCTCCTGCCTCAGCCTCCTAAGGAGCTGGAATTACAGGTGCCTACCACCATGCCCGGCTAATTTTTGTATTTTTAGTAGAGATGGGGTTTCACTGTGTTGGCCATGCTAGTCTTGAACTAGCCTGACTTCAGCCTCCCAAAAGGCTGAGGATCCACCTGCCTCAGTCTCCCAAAGTGCTGAGATTATAGGCGTGAGCCACCGTGCCTGGTCTGTGTTTTTATACAAACATGGGAATATATTGATGCACATTGCTCTTCCTGGGTTTTTTTTTTTCTTCTTTTTTTTTTTTTTTTTTTAAGACAGAGTCTCACCCTCTCCCAGGCTAGAATGCAGTAGCGCGATCTTGGCTCACTGCAACCTTTGCCTCCTGGGTTCAAGCAATTCTCCTGTTTGAGCTGGGACTACAGGCATGTCATGCCCAGCTAATTTTTTTTTTTTTTTTTTTTTTTTTTGAGACGGAGTTTCGCTCTTGTTACCCAGGCTGGAGTGCAATGGCACGATCACCGCAACCTCCGCCTCCTGGGTTCAGGCAATTCTCCTGCCTCAGCCTCCTGAGTAGCTGGGACTACAGGCACGTGCCACCATGCCAAGCTAATTTTTTGTATTTTTAGTAGAGACGGGGTTTCACCATGTTGACCAGGATGGTCTCGATCTCTTGACCTCATGATCCACCCGCCTCGGCCTCCCAAAGTGCTGGGATTACAGGCTTGAGCCACCATACCTGGTGCCCAGCTAATTTTTTTGTATTTTTAATAGAGACGGGGTTTCACCACTTTGGCCAGGCTGATCTCGAACTCCTGACCTCAAATGATCCACCCACCTCAGCCTCCCAAAGTGCTAGGATTACAGACGTGAGCCACTGTACCAGACTCTTCTGGGTTTTCTAACAATCCATTGTGGGCATCGTTTCATGCCATGAACATACCTATCTGCCTCCTGCTTTTTCCTGACTATATAATGTTCCATTGCAGGGTTGTGCTGAATATGTATCATTCCCCTATTGGTGGACATAGGGGTGGGCTCTAATTTTTCCCCTTTTCCATACAAGGCTGGAAAAGACCTCCAGATGGAGTCGAGATGCAGAGTGGTTAAGAATATGCGTTCTGCTGGATTTAATCCCAACTGGGTAACCTTATGGCAAATCATTTAACCTCTGTGTGCTTCTTTCCTCATCTGTCAAATGGAGGATATAATAGCACTTGCCTCATAGAATTCTTTCCAGGGTTCCTCAGGATAATCCATGTAAAGCCTTTAAGATGGTGCCTGGCCCAAAGCAAGCACATGACAAATGTGGGTGACTATCGATATTGTACACGATGCTTTACCTAGTTAGGAAAGTGTCTGTAGGTCAGCTTCCTAAAAGTATTGAAATTGTGATGGTTATTCCTGACCTACTTTGGAAGATTGGAATTTGGGCAGCACAATTGAAGAGATTAACTACATTCAGTTTTCTTGCTTTATTTCATTAACCCTTCCCTGGTTGGGGATCACTGCTCTCATTCAGTGCAGTCTTTCCCTACCCCATCGACACACCACAATAATGATAGTTCTTGGCATATAAGCCCTCACCATTTGCCAGGAACCATGCAAAGCACTTCCACATGCTTTGTCTCACTGGATCAGCAGAGTGACTCTGAGAGATGGATGCCATTATTCCCATTTTAGAGGCAAGAAAACTGATACTCAGATAAGGAAAATGACTCACTCGAGATCGTATGACCTGACCAGGCATGGCTCACACCTATAATTTCAGCACTTTGGGAGGCCAAGGCGGGTGGATCACTAGAGGTCAGGAGTTGAAGACCAGCATGGCCAATATGGTGAAACCCCATCTCTACTAAAAATACAAAAATTAGCCAGGTGTGGTGGTGGGTGCCTATAATCCCAGCTTCTCAGGAGGCTGAGGCAGGGGAATCACTTGAACCCAGGAAGTGGAAGTTGCAGTGAGCCAAGATCATGCCATTGCACTCCAGCCTGGCTGACAAGAGCAAAACTCCATCTAAAAAAAAAAAAAAAAAAAAAAAAAAAAAAAAAAAAATCACATGACCCCAAACTGGAATGCATAGAAACAGAGAGTAGAAAGGTCTTTACCAGGGGCAGGCCTGGGGTGTAGGGAAATGGGAGATGGAGGGCAAAGGGTACAAAGCTGCAGTTACTTAGGATGAATAAGTCTAAACATGCAACACACAGCATGAGGATTATAGTTATTAATATTATATACTGAACATTCGCTAAAAGAGTAATTTTAGGTACTTTTACCGTACACACACTGCACGCGCCCACACACACAAACACAACACCCACAAGGTAACTGTGAGGTAATGGATGTGTTAAATTGCTTGATCGTAGTAATTACTTTACTGTGCATATGTGTATCAAAACATCAAGTTGTAGCTCTTCAGTATATACAATTTTAAAAGAATCACATGACCCATGTTGAGATTGCAAGTCCCAGAGGGGAAAGAGAGCTTAGGGAAGACTTGCCAGGCCTTTGAAGAGGTGAAAGGGTCACAAATACGTTTTAGTAGAAGGGGCTCCCAGAAAAATCAAGATAAACAGAGGCTATCCTGTCTTTTTGTTTTTTGTTTTTTTTTTCCTTTTTGTGGAGAACGGGGGTCTCGCTATATTGCCCAGGCAGGTCTTGAACTCCTGGGCTCAAGCTATCCTCCCACCTCTGCCTCCCTAAGAGCTGGGATTACAGGCGTGAGCCACAGCGCCCGGCACAGAGGCTATCTTGAAATGAGATGCACAATTAACGTCTGGTACCCTACAATAACTTTTTTCTCTCTCTCTCTTTCCTTCTTTCTTTCTTGTTTGTTTTTTGGTAGAGACAGGGTCTGGCTATGCTGATCAGACTGGTCCCAAACTCCTGTCCTCAAGCAATATTCCCATCTCAGCCTTCCAAAGTAATTCACATATTTATTGATTGCCAGCTATGTGTCAGGCATTGGACTGTTTTCTGGGAATACAGCCCATAGAAATATGACCCAGACCTTGAAATTACAGTCCAGCGACCAGGAAGCTTGTTGGATGTTGTGAAATGGAAAGTAATGTACATCAGAGAGAATTATTAGGAGGGTAGGGGCTGGAGGAGCAAAGCAGAGCTGGGGGTGGGGTTGGCTGACTCACACAGTAAGAAAGGGAGGCAAAGGAACCACAGCCAGAGGCCCCACTTCCTCCCTGAAAACCTCAAAAACTTCTTCAACCCATATCCATTGCCACCTCCAACCTTGAGGCCAGCCAGCTGATTTCCCAGCCAGCACAACACATTGGTCCAGGAGCTCTGTCACATGGACACTTTTGAGGGACACCAGGTAAGGACTCCATGTCAGGAAGGGAGCTGGGAGATCATGGCATATAAGTTAAGCAGCTGTGTGGGGTGTGCTTCCACTGGCAGGGCTGAGGGTGGGGCTGATGGTGCTCTTGCCTGGCTCTGCTCTGTGGTTGACACCTCCCTCCCTCTGCCTGACACCCACTTGCTTATCTCCCCGGACAGCACAGTTATCAGTCTGTCAGATGCATTTGAGTTGGTCCTTGGCTTCACACCCCAAGGTGGGGAAGAGATCGTGAGTTAAGGCATGCTGCTCTCATATTTGCAGAAGGGACCTACAGACACTCTTGCATCTTCCCCTGCACCCATCTGTGACCCTCCAATCCTTCTGTGGGCAAAAATTGCAGATGTGTCTTCAAATGATATTTGAGGTCATCACATTTATCCTCTCATCTTAACCATTTCAAGAGAATATGAGACAAGAAGAGGTCACTTTGCTTGGATTCAAATCCACCACAGCTAGTGTACTCTGAGCCACTACACGAAACTGCCTACCATGTGCATGGATGTCCTTTCCAGCCTGGTGTGGAACAAGGCAAAATTAAAGTCCACCTATATGTCCACCATTGGAGGGAAGCTACGTATTATGTGCATCTATGCATCAGAATACCATGTGGCCAGGAAAAAGCAGGAGGTAAATTTACTCAATGACTCTTACATGCCAAATCTCTTTATGATCATCTTTTTTAATGTCCCCCAAAATTCTCCAAGGTGGCCAGGCATGATGGCTCACACCTGTAATCCCAACACTTTGGGAGGCCAAGGTGGGAGGATAGCTTGAGCCCAGGAGTTTAAGACCAGCCTGGGCAACATAGCAAAATCCTTTCTCTATAAAAAATTTTTAAAATAGCCAGGCATGATGACGTGTGCCTGTAGTTCCAGCTACCTGAGAGGCTTAAACCCTGGAGGTCAAGACTGCAGTGAGCCATGATTGTGCCACTGCACTCCAGCCTGGGCAACAAAGTGAGACCTTGTCTCAAAAAACAAAACAAAACAAAAAAACTCTCCAAGGTAAGAATTTTTTTTTTTTTTTTTTTGAGACAGAATTTCCCTTTTGTTGCCCAGGCTGGAGTACAATGGCATGATCTCGGGTCGCTCAGCAACCTCCACCTCCTGAGTTCAAGCAATTCTCCTGCCTCAGCCTCCCGAGTAGCTGGGATTACAGGCACGTGCCATCACACTCAGCTAATTTTTTATTTTTAGTAGAGACAGGGTTTCTTCATATTGGTCAGGCTGGTATTGAACTCCCAACCTCAGGCAATCCACCCACCTTGGCCTCCCAAAGTGCTGGGATTACAGGTATGAGCCACTGCGCCTGGCCTAGGTAAGAATTTTTAATGTCTCTGCTTTATGGATGAGCAGACAAGCTTCATCAAGGGTATACCACGTAGTATCAACTCAAATGCCTACAGTGACCATGTAGTTAACATAAAGTGACCCAAGAATAAGTATCATACAGTTGTTTTGTAACACTCAGTTTTGGTTTCAAGGATCCAACAGGGAAGGGTGGGGACTGAGGCAAACCAGAGAGCACAAGCCATTCTTAAAGACCTGTCACTACTCAGAATAATCAGGGAACAGCGTTGCCAGAGTTCCAGCTTTTCCTGAGAATCCCAAAATCAAGAGTTGATTGTGAATCTCCATATTTTTAAAAAGAATGGTTTCAATGTCTTTTTTTTTTTTTTTTTTTTTTTTAGGTAGAATTTTCCTCTTGTTGCCAGGCTGGAGTGCAATGGCGCGATCTCTGCTCACCGCAACCTTTGCCTCCCGAGTTCAAGCAATTCTTCTGCCTTAGCTTCCCAAGTATCTGGGATTTCAGGCATGCGCCACCACGCCCAGCTAATTTTTTTGTATTTTTAGTAGAGATGGAGTTTTACTGTGTTGGTCAGCTGGTTTCAAATTCCCGACCTCAGGTGATCCACCCGCCTCGGCCTCCCAAACTGCTGGGATTACAGGCATGAGCCACTGCACCTGGCCTTTTTTTTTTTTTTTTTTCTTTTTTGAGACAGTGTCTTGCTCTGTCACTCAGGCTGGAGTGCAGTGGTGCAATCCTGGCTCACTGGAACCTCTGTCTCCCGGGTTCAAACAATTCTCCTGCCTCAGTCTACCAAGTAGCTGGGACTACAGGTGCATGCCACCACACCCGGCTAATTTTTGTATTTTTTTTTTTTTTTTGAGACAGAGTTTCGCTCTTGTTACCCAGGCTGGAGTGCAATGGCGCAATCTCGGCCCACCGCAACCTCCGCCTCCTGGGTTCAGGCAATTCTCCTGCCTCAGCCTCCTGAGTAGCTGGGATTACAGGCACGCGCCACCACGCCCAGCTAATTTTTTGTATTTTTAGTAGAGACGGGGTTTCACCATGTTGACCAGGATGGTCTCGATCTCTTGACCTCGTTATCCACCCGCCTCGGCCTCCCAAAGTGCTGGGATTACAGGCTTGAGCCACCGCACCCGGCTTAATTTTTGTATTTTTTTTTTTTTTTTTTTTTTGAGACGGAGTTTCACTCTTGTTACCCAGGCTGGAGTGCAATGGCACGATCTCGGCTCACCGCAACCTCCGCCTCCTGGGTTCAGGCAATTCTCCTGCCTCAGCCTCTTGAGTAGCCGGGATTACAGGCACGCGCCACCATGCCCAGCTAATTTTTTGTATTTTTAGTAGAGACGGGGTTTCACCATGTTGACCAGGATGGTCTTGATCTCTCGACCTCGTGATCCCCCCGCCTCGGCCTCCCAAAGTGCTGGGATTACAAGCTTAAGCCACCGCGCCCAGCCAATTTTTGAATTTTTAGTAGAGATAGCATTTCTCCATGTTGGCCATGCTGGTCTTGAACTCCTGACCTCAGGTGATCTACCTGACTGGGCTTTCCAAAGAGCTGGGATTACAGGTGTGAGAAACTGCCCTTGGCCCTCCAATGTCTTTTTCTTTTTTTTTTTTTTTTGAGACTGAGCTTCACTCTTGTTACCCAGGCTGGAGTGCAATGGCGCAATCTCGGCTCACCGCAACCTCCGCCTCCTGGGTTCAGGCAATTCTCCTGCCTCAGCCTCCTGAGTAGCTGGGATTACAGGCATGCGCCACCACGCCCAGCTAATTTTTTTGTATTTTTAGTAGAGACGGGGTTTCACCATGTTGACCAGGATGGTCTCGATCTCTTGACCTCATGATCCACCCGCCTCGACCTCCCAAAGTGCTGGGATTACAGGCGTGAGCCACCGTGCCCGGCCCCAATGTCTTAAAATAACGTGTATGCCAATCAGAATAGGTCTGTGTGTCAGATTCAGCAGCCTCTGCCCAAGGTCCCAGAGCCCAAGCCCTTTCCACATTTCTAGCTGCCTCCAAAAGCTATGACCTCCATTGTTTTTACTAAACACTTAAATAGTTAATGTCAAATTGTCACAAACTCTTCTAAAAAACAGAAGAGGAGAAAACATTTCCCAACTCATCCTATGAGGCTGATATTACCTTGCTATCAAAAACCAATGACAGGCTTGCTACAGTGGCTCACATCTGTAATCCAAGCACTTTGGGAGGCCAAGGCAGGAAAATCACTTGAGATCAGGAGTTTGAGACCATCCTGGGCAACATGTTGAAACCCCATCTCTACAAAAAAATTTAAAAATTAAAAAAAGAAAAAAAAAAAATCAGCTCAAGCCTGTAATCCCAGCACTTTGGGAGGCCGAGGTGGGTGGGTCACGAGGTCAAGAGATCGAGACCATCCTGGTCAACAAGGTGAAACCCCGTCTCTACTAAAAATACTAAAAATTAGCTGGGCATGGTGGCGTGTGCCTGTAATCCCAGCTACTCAGGAGGCTGAGGCAGGAGAATTGCCTGAACCCAGGAGGCGGAGGTTGCGGTGAGCCGAGATCATGCCATTGCACTCCAGCCTGGGCAACAAGAGCGAAACTCCGTCTCAAAAAAAAAAAAAAAAAAAAAAAAAATCATAAGAAAACTACAGACTGATATCTCTTGTGAGTGCAAATACAAAAATCTACGACAAAATATGAGCACGTGGCCAGGCATGATGACTCACGCCTGTAATCCCAGCACTTTGGGAGGCCAGCAGGCAGATCATGAGGTCAGGAGTTCCAGAGCAGCCTGATCAACATGGTGAAACCCTGTCTGTACTAAAAATACAACAAAAATTAACTGGGCATGGTGGCAGGCACCTGTAATCCTAGCTACTCAGGAGGTTGCGGCAGGAGAATCACTTGAAACCAGGAGGCAGAAGTTGCAGTGAGCTGAGACTAGGCCACTGCACTCCAGCCTGGACAACAGAGTGATACTCCATCTCAAAATAAAAATAAAAATATGAGCAAGTGGAACTCAGCAACATATTAAAAAGGTTATACGTCATGACTAAATGAGTCTTATCCCAGAAATGGTTTAACACGCAAAAACCAATTACTATAATATGGTATAGCAGTAGAATAAAAGACAAAACCCACATGATCATCTCAATAGGTGCAGAAAAATGATGTGATGGAATCTGCCATTGTTTTTTAGGATAAAATATGTTCATCAAACTAGGAATAGGGAACTTCTTCATTCTGATAACAAGCTTCTACAAAAAGCATACATCTAAGATTGAATTTAGGGTGAAAGGCAAATTGTTTTCCTCCTCAGATCTGGAATGAGACCATATCCACTCTTACCACTTCTATTAAACATTGTCCTAACACTTCTAGCCAGGGCTACTAGGCAAGAAAAAAAAAAGGCACCCAGATTGGAAATTAACAGGTAAAACTGTTTGTATATACAGATGACATAATCTTGTACATAGAAAATCCTGAAGAGGCCAGACATGGTGGCTCACACCTGTAATCCCAGCACTTTGGGAGGCCAAGGCAGGTTGATCATCTGAGATCAGGAGTTCGAGACCAGCCTGGCCAACATGGTGAAACCTGTCTCTACTACAAATACAAAAAGTAACTGGGTATGGTGGCAGGCACCTGTAATCCCAGCTACTTGGGAGGCTGAGGCCTGGCCAACATGGTGAAACCCTGTCTCTACTACAAATACCAAAAGTAACTGGGTATGGTGGCAGGCACCTGTAATCCCAGCTACTTGGGAGGCTGAGGCAGGAGAAACTTGAACCTGGGAGGCGGAGATTGCAGTGAGCTGAGATTGTGCCATTGCACTCCAGCCTGGGCAAGAAAAGTGAAAATCCATTTCAAAAAAAAAAAAAAGAGAAGATCCTGAGGAATTCACAACAACCTATTAGAACTAATGAGTTCAGCGAGGCTACAGGATACAAAACCAACAAATGGTGCTGAGAAAACAGAATACCTACATACAAAAAGAGTTGTATCCCTGGCCAGGTTCAGTGGCTCATGCCTGTAATTCCAGCACTTTGGGAGGCCGAGGCAGGAAGATTACGAAAGCTCAGGAGTTTGAGACCAGCCTGGACAACATGGCAAAATCTCTTCTCCACCAAAAAATACAAAAATTAGCTGGGTGTGGTGGTGTGTGTCTGTACTCCCAGCTACGTGGGAGGCTGAAATGGGAGGATTGCTTGGGCACGGGAGGTCAAGACTGTGGTGAGCTGTGGTTGGTCCTGGCCAACAAAACAAGACCCTATCTCAAAAAAAAAAAAAAGTTGTATAAGTTTATTTTACCGTATATAAAACTAACTCAAAATGCATGGTAGATCTAAATGTAAGAGCTAAAACTCCAAAACTCTTAGGCGAAAATATGGAAGCAAACCTTTCTGACCTTGTAGACAAAGCCTTCTTAGATACAACACCAAAAGCATAAGCAACAAAAGATAAAGTAAGAAAATTGGATTCCACCAAAATTAAAATCCTTTGTGCTTCATAAGAGTCCATCAAAGGAAGCGTTAGGATAGCTGTATTTTTTTTTTTTTTAATAAAAATAACAGAAAATAGGCCAGGCCCGATGGCTCACTGAGTGAGACTCTGTCTCAAAAATAAATAAATAAATAAAAATTTAAAATGAAATAAAATAAAGGAAAATAACAAGTGTTGTTGGTGGCCAGGCACAGTGGCTCATGCCTGTAATCCCAGCACTTTGGGAGGCCAAGGCAGATGGATCAGGAGCACAGGATTTCGAGACCAGCCTGGCCAACACGGTGAAACCACATCTCTACTAAACATACAAAAAAATAGCTGGGCGTGGTGACCTGGGCCTGTAATTCCAACTACTTGGAGGCTGAGGCAGGAGAATTGCTTGAACCCAGAAAGCAGAAATTGCCGAGAGCCGAGATCGAGCCACTGCACTCCAGCCTGGGCAGCAATGCAAGACCTCGTCTTGAAAAACAAAAACAAAAACAAAAACAAGCGTTGTACCCAGCACCACGGCGCGTGCCTGTAGTCCCAGCTACTTGGGAGACTGAGGTGGGAGGATTGCTTGAGCCCAGGAATTCTGGGCTGTAGTATGCAATGCCGATCCGGTGCCCGCACGAAGTTCAGCATCAATATGGTGACCTCCCGGGATCGGGAGACCACCAGGTTGCCTAAGGAGGGGTGAAGCGGCCCAGGTCGGAAATGGAGCAGGTCAAAACTCCCGTGCTGATCAGTAGGGATCGCGCCTGTGAATAGCCACTGCACTCCAGCTTGAGCAACATAGCGAGACCCGGTGTCTAAAACAACAACAACAATGTATGGTGGAAATGCAAAATGGTCCAGGTGCTATGGCAAAACAGTTTGGTGATTCCTCAAAGGTAAAGAATTAGCATATTCCACTTCTAGCATATACCCAAAATTGCAAACAGGTACTTAAACAAGCATGTATGCATTCATGTTCATTGCAACATTATTTGAAATAGCCCAAAAGGTAGAAACAACCCACATGCCCATTAACAGATGAATGGATAAATTGTACTGCAAACATACAATGGAATATTCATCTATAAACAGGAATAAAGTATTGATATACACTGCAACATGGAGAAACTCCAAAACATTATCTTAAAGCAAATACACTAAACACAAAAGGTCACAATTATATGATTCTTATTTTTATTTATTTATTTTTTTTTTTTTTGAGACAGAGTAAGACTCTGTTGCCCAGGATGGAGTGCAGTGTCTCGATCTTAGCTCACTGCAACCTCAACCTCCTGGGTTCAAGTGATTCTTGTGCCTCAGCCTCCTGAGTAGCTGGGACTACAGTCATGCACTAACATGCCTGGTTAATCTTTTTTTTTTTTTTTTTTTTGAGAAGGAGTTTTTACTCTTGTTGCCCCGGCCAGAGTACAATGGTGCAATCTCGGCTCACTGCAACCTCTGCCTCTTGGGTTCAAGTGATTCTCCTGCCTCAGCTCCCAAGTAGCTGGGGTCACAGGCGCACACCACCATACCTGTCTATTTTTTTTTTTTTTTTTGTATTTAAGAGACTGGGTTTCATCCTTGTTGGTTGGGATGGTCTTGAACTTCTGACCTCACGTGATTGAATGGCCTCGGCCTCCCAAAGTGCTGGAATTATAGGCGTGAGCCACTGAGCCCGACCAATTTTTGTATTTTTAGTAGAGACAGAGTTTAACCATGTTCACCAGGATGGTCTCGAACTCTTGGCCTCAAATGATCCACATGTCTTGGCCTCCCAAATGCTGGGATTAGAGGCGTGAGCCACCGCACCTGGTCAACGCAATCGTATGATTCTATTTATTTAAAATGTCCAACATAGTGAAAGCAAATTGGTCAGTGCCAGAGGCTGGGTATTTAGGGATGGGGAGAGCAGGGGAATGGAGAGAAACTGCTTAATGGGTAAGGGGTTTCACTTTGGAGGGATGGAAGTATTTGGAACTAGATAGAGGAGATGGTTTCACAACATTGTGAATGTACAAAATGCCATGAAGTGTTCACTTTAAAATGGTTAATTTTGGGCTGGGTGCAGTGGCTCACACCTGTAATCCCAGCACTTTGGAAGGCCGAGGCAGGCGGATCATGAGGTCAGGAGTTTGAGACCAGTCTGGCCAATATGGTGAAACCTTGTCTCTACTAAAAATACAAAAATTAGCCAGTCATGGTGGTGGGCGCCTGTAGTCCCAGCTACTCAGGGGGCTGAGGCAGGAGAATCACTTGAACCCAGGAGGCAGAGGTTGCAATGAGTCAAGATCGTGCCACTGCACTCCAGCCTGGGTGACCAGAGCGAGGCTCCATCTTTTAAAAAAAGGTTAATTTGGTTTTTTGAGATGGGGTCTCACTTTGCCGCCCAGGCTCAAGTGGCACAATCATGGCTGCCTGCAGCCTCAACCTCCTGGGCTCAAGCAATTCTCCCACCTCAGCTCCTGAATACCTGGAACTATAGGTATGCACCACTACACCCGGGTAATTATTTCATTTTTAGTAGAGACAAGGTCTCCCTATGTTACCCAGGCTGGTCTTAAACTCCTGAGCTCAAGCAATCCTCCTGCCTCAGTCTCCCAAACAGCTGAGATTGCAGGCATGAGCCACCTTGCCCAGCTCTAAAATGATTGTTTTTAAGTTATGTTAATTTCACCTAAATACATTCTTTTTTGAAAAAGAATGTGAAAAGACAACCCACAGAAGGAGATAAAATATTTTCAAATTATATCTGATAAGAAACTTGTGCCGGGCGCGGTGGCTAAAGCCTGTAATCCCAGCACTTTGGGAGGCCGAGGCGGGTGGATCACGAGGTCGAGAGATCGAGACCATCCTGGTCAACGTGGTGAAACCCCGTCTCTACTAAAAATACAAAAAATTAGCTGGGCATGGTGGCGCGTGCCTGTAGTCCCAGCTACTCAGGAGGCTGAGGCAGGAGAATTGCCTGAACCCAGGAGGCGGAGGTTGCGGTGAGCTGAGATCGTGCCATTGCACTCCAGCCTGGGTAACAAGAGCGACACTCTGTCTCAAAAAAAAAAAAGAAAAGAAAAAGAAACTTGTATTCAGAATATAAAAATAACTCTTGCAACTCAATAATAAAAGACAAATTACCAAATTTTTAAATGGGCAAAGGATCTGAACAGACATTTCTCTGAAGAAGATACACAATTGGTCACTAAGTACATAAGAAGATGCTCACTGGCCGGGCGCGGTGGCTCAAGCCTGTAATCCCAGCACTTTGGGAGGCCAAGGTGGGTGGATCATGAGGTCAAGAGATCGAGACCATCCTGGTCAACAAGGTGAAACCCCGTCTCTACTAAAAATACAAAAAGTTAGCTGGGCATGGTGGTGCATGCCTGTAATCCCAGCTACTCAGGAGGCTGAGGCAGGAGAATGCCTGAACCCAGGAGGCGGAGGTTGCGGTGAGCCGAGATCGTGCCATTGCACTCCAGCCTGGGTAACAAGAGCGAAACTCCGTCTCAAAAAAAAAAAAAAAAAAAGAAGAAGATGCTCACCATCATTAGCCATCAGGAAAACGCAAGTGGAAACCACAATGAGATACCATTTCACACCTACTGGGTTGACTATACTTACACAAAACAAACCAAAACAGAAAAAAAATGAATGTTAGCGAGATTGCAGAGAAACTGGAACCCTTATACATTGCTGATAGAAACATAAAATCATACAGTCACTGTGGAAAACAGATGGGGAATTCCTAAAAAAAACTAAACAGAGGCCGAGTGCCTGTAACCAGCACTTCAGAAGTTCAAAGCAAGAGGATTGCTTAAAGTCAGAAGTTTGAAACCCACCTGGGCAACAAAGTGAGACTTCATCGCTACAAAAAAAATTTTTTAATTAGCAGAGTGTGGCACGTTAGCCCCACGTACTCGGGAGACAGAAATGAGAGGCTCACTTAAGCCCCAGGAGTTTGAGGATTCAGTGAGCTATGATTTCGCCACTGCACTCTGGCCTAGGAGACAGAACAATACCCTGTCTCTGGGGGAAAAAAAAAGTTAAACAGCTGGGAGCCATGGCTCATGCCTGTTCCAAAGCAAGAGGATCATTGCTCCCACAAGTTTGAGACAAGCCTAGGTAACATAGTGAGACCCTGTCTTTACAAACAATTTTTTTTATAGGGAATCTCACGCTGTCGCCCAGGCTGGAGTGCAGTGGCTCGATCTCCGCTCACTGTAACCTCCACCTCTGGGTTCAAGCAATTCTCCTGCCTCAACCTCCTGAGTAGCTTGGATGACAGGCACCCGCCACCATGCCTGGCTAATTTTTTGTATTTTTAGTAGAGACAGGGTTTCACTATGTTGGCCAGGCTGGTCTTGAACTCCTGACCTCGTGATCTGCCTGCCTCAGCCTCCCAAAGTACTGGGATTACAGGCGTGAGTCACTGCATCCAGTAACAAATTTTTAAATTAGCCGAATGCGGCAGCACACACCTATAGTCCCAGCTACTTGGGAGGCTGAGGTGGGAAGATGGCTGAAGCCAGGAGGTTAAGGCTGCAGTGAGCTATGATTATGTCAGTACACTCCAGCCTGGGCAACAGAGTTAGACCCTGTCTTAAAAAAAAAAAAAAAAAAAAGTTAGCTGGACATGGTGGCACCATGTGCCTGTAATCCCAGCTACTCAGGAGGCTGAGGCAGGAGAATTGCCTGAACCCAGGAGACAGAGGTTGCGGTGAGCCGAGATCGCGCCATTGCACTCCAGCCTGGGTAACAAGAGCGAAACTCCGTCTCAAAAAAAAAAAAAAAAAAGTACTGATACATGTTACAATGTGAATGAACAGTGAAAACCATTATGTTAAGTGAGAGAAACCAGACACAAAGACAACATATTATGTAGTTCTATTTACATGAAATGTTCTCAATAGGAAAACCCATAGAGACAGTGGATTAGTGGTTGCCAGAGGGTGTGGGCTCTGGGGGAAAATGGAGACTGCATTTAGCATGATGATGTTCTAAAATAAATTGTGGTGATAGTTGCACAATTCTGTGACTAGACTAAAATCTATTGAATTATGCGCTTTAAATAAATGAATGGTATAATATGTGTATTATATCTCAATAAAGTTGTTAAAGCTAGAGAAAGAGGGAAATAGAGGAATATCCTGCTCTCCTGACACTGGATGCCTTCCTAGAGTTTCCCATAAATGCCTCCTGATGGAATGGGAGTTCTAAGAAATGACGGACCAGCTGAAGTTTCCATCAAAACCGGTATGTCGAGAGATCGAGCCCATCCTGGTCAACATGGTGAAACCCCGTCTCTACTAAAAATACAAAAAATTAGCTGGGCATGGTGGCACGTGCCTGTAATCCCAGCTATTTCAGGAGGCTGAGGCAGAAGAATTGCCTGAACCCAGGAGGTGGAGGTTGCAGTGAGCCGAGATCGCGCCATTGCACTCCAGCCTGGGTAACCAGAGCGAAACTCCGTCTCAAAAAAAAAAAACAAAAACAAAAACAAAAAAAACCGGTATGTCAGCATTCCCCACACCAAAAGCAGGCCCTGGGCCAGGTAATTCGATGGAAAAGCACAGGCTCTGCAGAGGCAGAAATGGTGGTTTTGTACTCAACATTCCTACCTCCCTCCTAGCGTGGCTTCCTGGATCGCACAGATGGAAAGTGAAAAACTACATTTCCCAGACTCCCTTGCAGCTAGGGCTCAGGATGTGAATGCGGATCTGCTAATCTAGATACAGTTGGGTGCGATTTGGAAGGTGGAAGAAAAGAGGTTAAAGGCTTTGCATCAAAGTCATTTCTGCAGCAGTGTCAGCAGAGGCTTGGGGTCAAGGTTTGAAGCAACCTTTCTCTCTCCTTTTTTTTTTTTTTTTGAGACGGAGTCTTGCTCTGTTGCCCAGGCTGGAGTGCAGTGGCACAATCTTGGCTCACTGCAACCTCCACCTCCCAGGGTTAAGCGATTATTCTGCCTCAGCCTCCCGAGTAGCTGGGAATACAGGCGCCTGCCACCATGCCCACCTAATTTTTGTATTTTTAGTAGAAACGGGGTTTCCGGCCGGGCGCGGTGGCTCGAGCCTGTAATCCCAGGGATTTTGGGATTACATTACTTTGGGAGGCCGAGGCAGGTGGATCACGAGGTCAAGAGATCGAGACCATCCTGGTCAACATGGTGAAACCCTGCCTCTACTAAAAATACAAAAAATTAGCTGGGCATGGTGGCGCGTGCCTGTAATCCCAGCTACTTAGGAGGCTGAGGCAGGAGAATTGCCTGAACCCAGGAGGCGGAGGTTGTGGTGAGCCGAGATCGTGCCATTGTACTCCAGCCTGGGTAACAAGAGAAAAAAAAAAAAAAAAAGAAAGAAAGAAAAAGAAATGGGGTTTCGTCATGTGGCCAGGCTGGTCTTGAACTCCTGACTGCAGGTGATCTGCCTGCCACAGCCTCCCAAAGGCACTCCAGCCTGGGCAACAGAGCGAGACCCCGTCTCAAAAACACAAAAACAAAACAAAACAACTTTAATGGAGTATAATAGATATACAAAAAAATGCTCATATTTAATGCGCACAACTTGATGAGTATGGACATATGCATATACTTGCAAAACCATCACTACATTCAAGGCAACAAACATATTCATCACCTCCAAAGGTTTCTTCATGCTGTTGTTGTTATTGTTGTTTTGTGGTAAGAACATAATAACATAAGATCTATCCTCCTATCAAAAAAAAATTGTTTTTGAGACAGAATCTCATTTTGTCTCCCAGGCTGGAGGGCAGTGGCACAATCACAGCTCACTGCAGCCTTGACCTCCTGGGCTCAAGTGATCCTCTTACCTCAGCATCCCTAGCAGCTGGGACTACAGGTGTGTGTCACCATACCCGGTGAATTTTTTTTTTTCTTTTTTGAGATGGAGTTTCACTCTTGTCACACAGGCAACATCAGTAAGTTCTAGAGTTCTGCTGTACATGACGTGTATAATGAACAATACTGTATTTTACATTTAAAAATTATTATATATCCCAACACTTTGGGAGGCCAAGGCAGGCAGATAGCTTGAGACCAGCCTGGACAACATGGCAAAACCCTGCCTCTACGAAAATACAAAAAAAATGGCTGGGTGTGGTGACTCATGCCTGTAA
The DNA here is from genome assembly GCF_048565385.1 of Saimiri boliviensis. NCBI lineage: Eukaryota > Metazoa > Chordata > Mammalia > Primates > Cebidae > Saimiri > Saimiri boliviensis. The sequence goes on from NC_133459.1 coordinate 24,631,387, forward strand.
TCTCAGCACTTTGGGAGACCAAGGCAGGTCAATCACCTGAGGTCAGAAGTTCGAGACCACTTCACCCAGCCCAGAGCCTTCCTAAAGAAGCACATAGTCTAGCAGGAAGTGCCAGCAGGCAGCATGAATCCACCCTCTCCTGTCCATCAGTGAGCTGCAGAGAGCTCCAAGGACACCCTCCCAAGGCCCCAGGGTTTTCTTTTTATCTTATCTTTTTTTTTTTTTTTTTTGAGATAGGGTCTCACTATGTTGCCCAGGCTGGAGTGCAGTGGCTATTCATAGGCGTGATCCCGCTACTGATCAGCACAGGAGTTTTGACTTGCTCTGTTTCCGATCTGGGCTGGTTCACCCCTCCTTAGGTCACCTGGTGGTCCCTGCTCTCGGCAGGTCACCATATTGATGCTGAACTTAGTGTGGACACCCGATTGGATAGTGCACTACAGCCCAGAACTCCTGGATCCTCCCACCTCAGCCTCCCAAGTAGCTGGGACTACAGGCATGCGCCACCGCACCCGGCAAGGCCCCAGGGTTTTCGCACCCTTGGAGAGGATCCCCAATCCCCATCTCACCAATGACCTCAACATTAAGATTCACTGGGCAACTTCCTCCCTCTAAAAGCCTCTAAGACCCCAATTCAGCAAGCTATCCTACCTCTGAGGGTCCCTAGCCCTCAGTACAGAGACACCTCCTCAGGTGCACCGTCTATCCTACTCTGTGTCACGATGACAGTGGGAAGGGTATGAGGCCTGGATGACTTCTAAGCCCCATCAGCCACAGCCTACCTTGGGCAAGTTATTGCGCCGCTATGAACCTCTTTCTGTGCCTGTGAAATAGGGTTGCTAATGTTAGGTAGAAAGAGCCCATTCCCCATACCCGGGACCCACATCCAGCAGGCCGCCTCTGGAGGTTAGTCTGCCCAGCAACAGGACTAGCCCATCCCCCTTGCCACATGGCTCTTCCTTCTCCTTGTTACCTAGCCCATCCCCCTTGCCACATGGCTCTTCCTTCTTCTTTGCTTAACCTCCACCAATCACTCCATGACACCTCACCTGTACGGGCTACCTCTAGAGTTCAGCCTTCCCAGCAACAAGGCAAGCCAATCATCTTCCACTTTAGCCCGCCAAAGCTTAAACCAATCCCTGCACGCCACAATATTCCCCCTCCGCCCATGCCCAACCGCCACCAATCACTTCACAACACCTCACCTAAGCAGGCCCCCTCCCTATAAAAACCCTCTCCGGCAGCTGCTGGGTGCAGCTCTTCCTTCTCCCGCTCGAGTTGCCCGCAGATCCCAATAAACCTGGACTCGGCTTAACAACTCCTCGCTCTCATTTACTTCGGGAAGGGTCTCTGCGGGTCGCACAGCTAATACCCACCTTGTTGGAAAGTTCACCCACGTAATGGATTTACTCAGGGCCTGACCTCTATTCAACAGATGGTCATTTCCACCTCCTATCCCCTCTCCTGCTATTTCCTTCCAGATTTTAGCATCTTTCAAGGCAGAAAAAGAACCTGAGCATTTCCTTCTTTTTTTGCTTGTTTTTTTTTTTTTTTTTTTTTTTAAGAGACGGGGTCTTGCTATGTTGCCCAGGCTGGAGTGCCGTGGCTATTCACAGGTGCGATCCCACTACAGATCAGCATGGGAGTTTTGGCCTGCTACATTTCCACCCTTGGCCGGTTCACCCCTCATTAGGCAACCTGGTGGTCCCCAACTCCCAGGAGGTCACCATATGGATGCTGAACTTAGTGCAGATACCCAATCAGCACAGCACACTACAGCCCAGAACTCCTGGGCTCAAGTGATCCTCTCACCTCAGCCTCCCAAATAGCTGGGACTACAGGCATGCATCACCGCGCCCGGCGAACCTGAGATTTTCTGTACTCACATCCACACCCCCACACAGTCTCACATACGTGGGTGCTGTCTGACAAAACATGTTCAATGAATAAGTCAACAACCGGAAGCCCACTGCTGAAATCACTCACTCCATTCATTGCGTCAATTTGTATGTTGAACAGATGTGTCCTAAATCTCAAACAGGTGCCAGGCCCCATGCTAGGGGGTAAAAGATATAAAGGAGAGGGGGAAAAAAAAGGAGAGGGAAACAGGGTCCCTGTCCCCAAGGGGCCCCTAAGCTGTGATGAAACAGACAAGTCAGTCAGGCATTACAGTCCTGTGCCATGACTGGACCATGGGGGCCCAAAGACAGGGTATCTTACGGGGGAAGAAGGATAAAGGTGTCAATGAAGGCTTCCTGGAAGTGGGGATGTCTGGTCCGACAGAATGGCATCTCTGCCTACATTAGTATGGAAGTTCCATGAGGGCAGAGATTTTGATTCTTTTGTTCTCTGCTGTATCCCAGCATCTCAAAGAGTACTGGCACACAGTGGGTGCTGAATGTATGTAGGATGAATGAATGGATCCAACAAAGAAGAGAAAGAGCTGGGCTGGGCGCGGTGGCTCACGCCTGTAATCCCAGCACTTTGGAAGGCTGAGGCAGGTGGATCATGAGGTCAGGAATTCAAGACCAGCCTGGCCAACATGGTGAATCCCGGTCTCTACTAAAAATACAAAAATTAGCCAGGTATGGTGGCAGGTGCCTGTAATCCCAGCTATTCGGGAGGCAGGAGAATCGCTTGAACCTGGAAGATGGAGGTTTCAGTGAGCTGAGGTTGTGTCACTGCACTCCAACCTGGGCAACAGAGCAAGACTCTGGCTCAAATATATAAATAAATAACCAAGGCCCCAAAGTCAACCAGACTCAGTTTGACGCCCGTCTCTGCCACTCTAGCTTGCACCTTGAGCAAATGGTATAACCCGCCTTAGCTTCAGTTTTCTTATCAAAATAGGAATAGCAAGAGCGTTGAGGTTTTAGGGTTGTCTTGAGGGTAGTAACAGGCTGTGCAGAGTAAAGGCCAGATGAATGGGAGCTGTTAGGAGACTCCTGGGAGATTCTGCAATGGTCTTGTGGGCTTCCAAATGTGGTACCAGCGGGATGCCACCAGCTGCCTCCACAGGAAGCTCAGGTCCTCTGAGAAGCAAAGGCCAGGAGGGGATTAGATGTGAGAGAAGTTTCTCAGGCGAAATGCCTGTGAGGGAAAATGGGCAGGGAGCTGGAGGAAGCTGGGAGAGCTGGCAGCCCACGGTGCAAGTGAGACCCCCATGGAGGAAAGTAGGAAGGAACAAAGGTTGAGCAGGAAAAGACTTAGACTATGGTGCAATTCTAAGAAGGTTTCAGCAGAACCATGGGAGAGTCTTGAATCCAAAGTGGCCTTGGTGTCTCTGCTGTGCTCAGTCACAGCCTGAGAGCAACTGTGGCAAGTGTGGCTTTGGAGAGAATGTGGCGATGGATTTCAGCCATTACAGCTGGGGCATGCACATTAAAGACAATGGCTATGTAAAAGCAAGAGCAACTATAGATTTTTGGTTTTTTTTTTAAGACAGAGTCTCACCCTGTTGCCCAGGCTGTAGTGCAATGGCACGACCTTGGCTCACTGCAACCTCTGCCTCCCAGGTTCAAGCGATTCTCCTGCCTCAGCCTCCCAAGCAGCTGGGATCATAGGCATGTGCCACCACACCCAGCTAATTTATTATTATTATTATTATTATTTTATTTTTAGTAGAGATGGGGTTTCACCATGTTGGCTAAGCTGGTCTCGAACTCCTAATCTCGTGATCCACCAGCCTCAGCCTCCCAAAGTGCTGGGATTACACACATAGGCCACCGTGCCCTGCCTATAGTTTTTATTATACATATAGTTTTCTTTTTTCTTTTTTTCTTTCTTTCTTTCTTTTTTTTTTTTTTTTGAGACGGAGTTTCGCTCTTGTTACCCAGGCTGGAGTGCAATGGCGCAATCTCGGCTCACTGCAACCTCCGCCTCCTGGGTTCAGGCAATTCTCCTGCCTCAGCCTCCTGAGTAGCTGGGATTACAGGCATGCGCCACCACGCCCAGCTAATTTTTTGTATTTTTAGTAGAGACGGGGTTTCACTATGTTGACCGGGATGGTCTTGATCTCTTGACCTCGTGATCCACCCGCCTCGGCCTCCCAAAGTGCTGGGATTACAGGCTTGAGCCACCACGCCCGGCTTTTCTTTTTTGTTTTTCTTTTCTTTCTTTTTTTTTTTTTTTTTTTTTGAGACAGAGTCTCACTCTGTCACCAGGCAGTAGGCTGGAGTGCAGTGGCACAATCTCGGCTCACTGCAACCTCCACCTCCTGGGTTCAAGCAATTCTCTTGCCTCAGCCTCCCAAGTGCCTGGGACTACAGGTGCACGCCGCCATGCCCAGCTAATTTTTTGTATTTTTAGTAGAGACGGGGTTTCACCATGTTGGCCAGGATGTTCTCGATCTCTTGACCTTGTGATCTGCCCGCCTCGGCCTCCCAAAGTGCTGGGATTACAGGCTTGAGCCACCGCGCCCGGCTCTTTTTTTTTTTTTTTTTTTTTTTTTTTTTTTTTTTTGCTTTTGAGATGGAGTCTCACTCGTTGCCCGGGCTGGAGTGCAATGACATGATCTTGGCTCACTGCAACATCCACCTCCTGGGTTCAAGAGATTCTCCACCTCAGCCTCCCAAGTAGTTGGGATTACAGGTGCCACCAGCCGTGGCTAATTTTTGTATTTTTAGTAGCTCCAGCTCCCTACCCATTTTCCCATGTTGGTCAGACTGCTCCAAAACACCGGACCTTAGGTGATCCGTCCACCTCAGTTTCCCAACATGCTGGGATCACAGGTGTGACCCACTGTGCCTGATCTACATATAACTTTCTAATACAGTTTAAAAGAAAAAAACACCACTTGCCTTGATTGTGTTTTCAGGCTTCGTGAAGTCTCCAGAAACATTTTGGAAAATCCTGGATTACTGGCTAAGGCATTACTGGGATTGTGGAAAGAGGACACTGGGCAGAGCTGGGAGATCTGGATTCTAGCCTCATTCTGTCACTGATTTGTTCTAGAAGTGTCTTCAAGTCACTTCCTTAGTTTCCACATCTTAAAATTCATGCAAGGAAGAGGGGCACCTGCTGTTCAATGCCCCCTCAGAGACCGACTCCTGGGCAGAGGATCCTATGGCCCTGGGGCTGCTTTTGTAACACCAGAGCCTCCTGGGCCTGCACCACTACCTTGTGCCCACGTGGATTTGCCAATCAGGGACCTTGTTCCCCACCACCCTCTACCCCTGCCGTTTCCTGAGCAGAGCGGGGCTCAACCTCTAGTCTTGCAGTTTCCCGCGAGCTAGCTGTCCCTGCAGCTGTTGGTGCCAGTGAGGGATGGGCTTTGAGAGGGTGGTAGGCAAGGAGAAGGTGTTACCTTTCAAAATAACCTCTGAGGGGAGACTAGTGGCCACTTTGAAGCAGACGCTCACCACCACCACCCTGTTTCCAGGAAACTCCCAAAGGCTGAGGGAAGGAGGGCCTTTGAAGAAACATAAGGACAAGAAGAACAAGTTCAGGGTCTCAAGGGCCAGCTGGGTTTGGTGGGGGATCTGGGAGCAGAATGAAGAGGAGGGGGCAGGGTTAGTGGTTCTTTGTTTTGTTTTTATTTTTCAGACAGGGTCTTACTCTGTCACCCAGGTTGGAGTACAGTGACACAATCACAGCATACTGCAACCTCAACCTCCCAGGCTTAAGCAAACCTCCCACCTCAGCCTCCTCTGTAGCTGGTGCTGCAGGTGCGTACCACCACTCCCAGCCAAGGTTAGTATTGAGAAGGTCAGAAGATCAGATTCCCAGAAAGCAGATTCTGTGTCTTCCTCGTCTGATCAGGAGTTCCCCGATGATTGAGTCCCGGTCTCACTTTGAGATGAGGAGGCCCCCCACAGGGTGGACTCTGTGCCTTCTATTAATATTAGATTGGCTAGATGCAGTGGCTCACTCCTGTCATCCCAGCACTTTGGAAGGCTTAGGCAAGCGAATCACTTAAGATTAAGAGTTTGAAACCAGCCTGGCCAACATGGTGAAACCCTGTCTTCTAATAAAAATACAAAAATTAGGCCGGGCGCGGTGGCTCAAGCCTGTAATCCCAGCACTTTGGGAGGCCGAGGCGGGTGGATCACGAGGTCGAGAGATCGAGACCAACCTGGTCAACATGGTGAAACCCCGTCTCTACTAAAAATATAAAAATTAGCTGGGCATGGTGGCGCGTGCCTGTAATCCCAGCTACTCAGGAGGCTGAGGCAGGAGAATTGCCTGAGCCCAGGAGGCGGAGGTTGCGGTGAGCCGAGATCGCGCCATTGCACTCCAGCCTGGGTGACAAGAGCAAAACTCCGTCTCAAAAAAAAAAAAAAAAAAAAATACAAAAATTAGCTGGTCATGGTAGCAGTGCCTATAATCCCAGCTACTTGGAAGGCTGAGGCAGGAGAATGCTTGAACCTGGAGGATGGAGGTTGCAGTGAGCTGAGATTGTGCCACTTCACCCTGTGCAAAAGAGCGAAACTCTGTCTCAAAAAAAAAAAAAAAAAAAAAAAAAGTCATAGTGAAGAAAGATTAAAAACTAAGGAACAGTTCCAGATTAAGAAGACAGAAATATGAAAATTTAAGAGAATGATTGATCCTAGATTGATTCTGGACAAGAAAGGACATTCTAAGAACCTTATTAGGAGAATCAGAAAAATTTGAGTAAGGTGCATAGATTGTATTGTATCATACTGATTTTGACCACTGTATTTACCGTTGATTACATTTGAAAATGTCCCCCTTTTTTTTTTTTTTGAAATACATTCTGAGATATTTAGGGATAAAAGGGCATCGTGTCTATAACTTACTATGAAATGGTTGTGGAAAAAGGACAAGATGTTGTGGAGGGGGAGGTAAATGAAGTAACTTTGTTAATATTTGGAGAATCTAGAAGAAGGGCATACAGAAATTCTTTTACCAGCTGGGCATAGTGGCTCACACCTGTAATCCCAGCAATTTAGGAGGCCAAGGCAGGCAGATCACCTGAGATTGGGAGTTTGAGACCAGCCTGACCAACACAGAGAAACTTTGTCTCTACTAAAAATACAAAATTAGCCGGGCATGGTGGTGCATACCTGTAGTCCCGGCTACTCTGGAGGCTGAGTCAGGAGAATCGCTTGAACCCGGGAGGCAGAGGTTGCGGTGAGCCGAGACTGCATCATTGTACTCCATCCTGGGCAACAAGAGCAAAACTCTGTCTCAAAAAAAAGAAAAAGGGAAAGGGAAAGGAAAGGAAAGGAATGGAAAGGAAGAAGGAAAGAGAGAAAGAGAGAAAAGAAAGAAAGAAGAAAGAAAGAAAGAAAGAGAGAGAAAGAAAACACAGATGGATCACCTGAGGTCCAGAGTTCAAAACCAGCCTGGCCAACATGGTAAAACCCAGTCTCTACTAAAAATACAAAAAATTAGCTGGGTGTGGATGAGCATGCCTGTAATCCCAGCTACTCGGGAGGCTGAGGCAGGAGAATCACTTGAACCTAGAAAGCAGAGGTTGCAGTGAACTGAGATCATGCCACTGCAGTCCAGCCTGGGCGACAAAAGCAAAACTCCATCTCAAAAAAAAAAAAAAATAGTGGCCAGGAGCAGTGGCTCACGCCTGTAATCCCAGCACTTTGAGAGGCCGAGACGGGCAGATCACAAGATCAAGAAATTGAGACTGGCCGGGCGCGGTGGCTCAAGCCTGTAATCCCAGCACTTTGGGAGGCCGAGGCGGGTGGATCACGAGGTCAAGAGATTGAGACCATCCTGGTCAACATGGTGAAACCCCGTCTCTACTAAACATGCAAAAAATTAGCTGGGCATGGTGGCGCATGCCTGTAATCCCAGCTACTCAGGAGGCTGAGGCAGGAGAATTGCCTGAACCCAGGAGGCGGAGGTTGCGGTGAGCCGAGATTGCGCCATTGCACTCCAGCCTGGGTAACAAGAGCGAAACTCCGTCTCAAAAAAAAAAAAGAAAAGAAAAGAAATTGAGACTATCCTAGCCAAAATGGTGAAACCCAGTCTCTACTAAAAATACAAAAATTAGCTGGGCATGGTTGTGAGCACCTGTAATCCCAGCTACTCAGGAGGCTGAGGCAGGAGAATCACTTGAACCTGGGAGGCAGAGGCTGTAGTGAGCCGAGATCGTGCCACTGCACCTAGCCTGGCGACAGAGCGAGACTCCGTCTCAAAAATAAATGAATGAATAAATACAATAAAATAAAATACAAAAATTAACTGGGCATGGTCGTGCATGCTTGCAGTCTCAGCTACTCAGGAGGCTGAAGTGGGAGGATTGCTTGAGCCCGGGGGCATAGGTTGCAGTGAGCCGAGATTGTGTACTCCAGCCTAGGTGAAAGAGCGAGACCCTGTCTCAAAAAAAAAAAAAAAATCTCATTGGCATACATCATTTAACTCCTTCCAAGGAGAAGCCCTGAAGCTGAAGCTAAGTCTACCTCTGTTCCAGTCATTTCTGGAAGACAAGTTTGAGTTCGATTACTCTGGAAACGCTTCAGGTCTGCTGGCTCTCTGTCCTCGACTTCTGTTTAAAAAAAAAAAAAGCAGGCCGGGCGCGGTGGCTCAAGCCTGTAATCCCAGCACTTTGGGAGGCCGAGGCGGGTGGATCACAAGTTCGAGAGATCGAGACCATCCTGGTCAACATAGTGAAACCCTGTCTCTACTAAAAATACAACAAACTAGCTGGGCGTGGTGGCGCGTGCCTGTAATCCCAGCTACTTAGGAGGCTGAGGCAGGAGAATTGCCTGAGCCCAGGAGGCGGAGGTTGCGGTGAGCCGAGATCGCGCCATTGCACTCCAGCCTGGGTAACGAGAGCGAAACTCCGTCTCAAAAAAAAAAAAAAAAAAAAAAAAAGCAATTACTTGGGAAGTGGGGGCCCTGGCTCTGCGTGTGTGTGTGTGTGTGTGTGTGTGCGCGCGCACGCGCGCATGTCTGCATGTGTGCATTCTGCAATTTAAAGGGTTAAACCTCTGACCAAAGCTGAATCCAGCCATGTACAGGCTTCTCTGTTCATCTCTCTAAAGGGGCCCTGATCTTTTCTGCTTCAAGTTCTTTACAAATTGTTCCCTCTGCCTGAAACACACCCTTAACACATACACAAACATACACACATACCCTCTTCACCTCTTTTCCATGTTTTCTTTGGTCAAGATTTAGGTATCTGTATGTCTCTGTTTCAAAGTCAGTTTCTGAGGAAAGCTTTTTTCTGATCTCCTTTCCCTTAAATTAAATCCCTGTAACTATTCGTTCACTGTAATCCTGCCCTGCTCGTGCCACAAGGCTGGGAACCTCATTTGTCTGTGTGTCTATCTTGTTCATGCCTGTATTTTTCCAGTCTGTGTCATGGTATCTGTTACATAATGGCTCTCAAACATTTCAATGAATGAATGAATGAATGAATGAACAAAGGAACTTACTGATGGTGGATGAGAAAAAGGGTCATGTGGGGTAAGGGTGTCCCCTGCTGGATATTGAGAGTACCAGGGACTGAGGACATCCTCTCTGAGCTGGAAAGAATGACTTCAAGTGGTAAATTTCCTCCCTGAGGGGCAGCGTTGGGGAACCTCGCCTTATGCCAGACTCCTAATATGTGCATCTTACCTCTATCAGCCCTTCCAGCCTTCAGAGCATCCATTGCCACCCCCAGTGGCCTGACTCCTATACCCATTCTCCCCGACACTGCAGACCACGTCAGCTAAGCTGTGGAGCTTCACAGCGACCAACTGCTCCTTCATCCTCTCCACAATGAATATCCACCCCCTTTTGGAACTTTTGCTTTGAATAAGAATAGGCCCAGAGTCCTCCATCGATCCTCTTTCCTCCTCCTCCCAAATCAATCAATCAGTAGTGATTGGCTGGGGCACTGGGGTAGAGGTGGACAAGGAAATGGTGGGTGAAGAGCACAGAAAGTTGGTGGGGTGGGGGTGGGGTAGGTGAGTGTCTTTCTGAAACAAGGTCCTGCTAAAAGTATGGCAAAACAGTGGATTTCTCTGGAGGGGAATAATTGGTGAGAAGACATCTAGAATGAGGTATTTAGAAAGGTGAATGAGGAATTCCTGACTACTGTCTTTTTTTTTGAGACAAAGTGTCCCTCTTGTTGCCTAGGCTGGAGTGCAATTGCTCAATCTTGGCTCACTGTAACCTGCGTCTCCTGGGTTCAAGCAATTCTCCTGCCTCAGCCTCCCAAGCAGCTGGCATTATAGGCGCTCGCCACCACACCTGACTAATTTTTTGTATTTTTAGTAGAGACAGGGTTTCATCATGTTGGCGAGGCTGGTCTCTCGAACTCCTGACCTCTGGTAATCCACCCACCTCAGCTTCCCAAAGTGCTGGGATTACAGGAGTGAACCACCACACCCAGCCTCTGACTACTGTCTTGACTGACAAAGGGGTGACATACCTCCAGTTTATATAAAGTGTAAGCACAATGGGAGAAGTGGGGGTTCACAGAAGATAGGACTAAGAGGAACATGGTGAGGAGCACAGGGGCTCCATGAGGGGAGTCAGGGCTCAATGCTAAGAACATGGAGGGAGCAGAGAGGGCAGAAGGAAGCCTCCTTGGCCAAAGGTAAAAAGAGGTAGTGGATGGGGGGTCAATGAGAGATAGAGGTTACTCCTCCAGTGAGGATGGGAAGAACCAGACCACACCTGTGACTCTCCATAAGGTTCCCATCCCTGGCCCCTCCCCAGCCATGCCCCAAAGTGGGGCTGGGAAAGAGTGACAGTTACTTAATGACCCTGAGTCCCGCTAGCTCTTCTGGGCAGCCTATGGTCACTGGGAGGGTAAAGGGGACTGAAGCCAAAGTCCAAGTTATTGATCTCTGGCCCCAAAGGTCAGCTTCAGGGGCAGAGGGAGTGGTGTTGCCATGGTGGGAGCCTCAAGGGACTCTACAACAGAAGGGCTATGCTGCAGCCCGGTTTTCGTGTCTGTATCCTTGGCACCCCATGATCCTACACACACACACACACACACACGCACACACACACACGCACACATCCATACACACACACGCACACATATATCCATACACACACCCCTCCATCCTGTCCTGCTTGAAATTTCTGCCTGGTAGGATGTCTCAGGACAGACTGCTGGGTGTCTAGCCTTTTGGGTGTCTAGGGAGTATGAAAGGAGAGCCTTGGATGGAATTATTTATTTACTCCTACCTCCATCCCTAAGACAAAGCCCTGAGAGTCCATGAACTCATTGGTGAATCCCATGAAAAATGCACCAATCTGCTCATCAGGAAGAAAAGATGGCCACAATTTTGCTGTGTGGCCTTGGCAAAGCATTTAACTTCTATGAGTCTTAGTTCCCTTATCCATAAAATGAAGGGATTGAATCAGATGAGCTCTAAGTTCCCTTCTGGATAAGCTACCTAAGATTCTAAGGAATTAGTAAGGACAGGGCTGACAAATAGGGGTTAGGAGTAGGAACTAGGTTAAGTTCAGGAGATTGTGAAAATTTCTTTCTTTCTTTCTTTTTTTTTTTATTTGAGACGAGTTTCACTCTTGTTACCCAGGCTGGAGTGCAATGGCGCAATCTCGGCTCACCGCAACCTCCACCTCCTGGGTTTGGGCAATTCTCCTGCCTTAGCCTCCTGAGTAGCTGGGATTACAGGCACGCGCCACCATGCCCACCTAATGTTTTATATTTTAAGTAGAGACGGGGTTTCACCATGTTGACCAGGATGGTCTCAATCTCGACCTCGTGATCCACCCGCCTCGGCCTCCCAAAGTGCTGGGATTACAGGCTTGAGCCACCGTGCCCGGCCTATTGTCAAAATTTCTTGATCAGGCACAGTCGCTCACACCTGTAATCGCAAGACTTTGGGAGGCTGAAGTGGGCAGATCATCTGAGGTTGGGAGTTTGAGACCACCCTGGCCAACATGGAGAAACCCCATCTCTACTAAAAATGCAAATTTAGCTGGGCATAGTGGCACATGCCTGTAATCCCAGCTACTTGGGAGGCTGAGGCAGGAGAATCGCTTGAACCCAGGAGGTGGAGGTTGCAGTGAGCCAAGATCACATCATTGCACACTAGCCTGGGCAACAAGAGTGAAACTCTGTCTCAAAAAAAAAAAAAGAAAGAAAGAAAAGAAAAGAAATAAATTCTTGGACTTGGAAATAAAATCTGCATTCTAATTTTGGCCATTATTAGCTGTGGAAACTTAGACAAGTCATGCATTTATTCATTCAACGAATATTTTTGGTTTTGAGATAGAGTCTCGCCTTGCATTGTTGCCTAGGCTGGAGTGCAATGGTGTGATCCCGGCTCACTGCAACCTCCACCTCCTGCGTCCAAGTGATTCTCTTGCCTCTGCCTCCCACGTAGCTGAGATTACAGGCACTTGCCACAATGCCCAGCTAAGTTTTTGTGTTTTTAGTAGAGATGGGGTTTCATCATGCTGGCCAGGATGGTCTGGAACTCCTGACCTCATGATTCACCCGTCTTGGTCTCCCAAAATGCCGGGATTACAGGCATAAGCCACCGTGCCCAGCTGCAACAAATATTTAATAAGCAATTATGTTATGTCAAGCTTTGTGCTGCTGTGTATTGACACAGTGAACAAAACAGACATACTCCCTGGCTTATGGGGTTTACATTCTAGTGGTCAGTGGGAGAGAAAGACAAATAAGCAAGTATGTATAATACAGTGGGACAAACGCTCTGTTGTAGATGTGTTGAGTACTATAAAAAACGGGAAAAGGGGCCGGCGCAGGGGCTCAGGCCTGTAATCTCAGTACACTGGGAGGCAGGAGGATTGGTTGAGGCCAGCAGTTCAAGGCCAACCTGGGAAACATAAGGAGACTTCATCTTTATAAAAACATTTCTTTAATTAAAAAAAAAGAAAGAAAGAAAATGAAATGGGGCTGGGCGCAGTGGCTCAAACCTGTAATTCCAGCACTTTGGGAGGCTAAGGTGGGCAGATCACGAGGTCAATAATTTGAGACTAGCCTGGCCAACATGGTGAAACACTCTCTCTACTAAGAACACAAAAATTAGCAAGGCGTAGTGGGGCATGCCTGTAATCCCATCTACTTGGGAGGCTGAGGTAGGAGAATTGCTTGAACCTAGGAGGTGGAGGTTGCAGTGAGCCGAGATCATGCTACTGTACTCCAGCCTGGACGACAGAGCAAGACTGTCTAAAAAAAAAAAAAAAGAAGAAGAAGAAGAAAGAAAGAAAGAGAGAATGAGAGGAGAGAAAGAAAGGGAGAAAGGGAGAAAGAATGAAAAGAAAGTAAGAAAGGAGGGAGGGAGGGAGGGAGGGAAGGGAAAGGAAAGAAGAGAAAGAAAGGAAGGAAGGAAGGAAGGCAGGCAAGGAAAATGAGGTGTCTGGGCACAGTGGTTCATGCCCATAATCCCAGCACTTTGACTGAGGCATGCAGATCACCTGAGGTCAGGAGTTCAAGACCAGCCTGGCCAACATGGTGAAGCCTCATCTTTACTAAAAATACAGAAATTAGCCGGGTGGTAGTGGCACGCACCTGTAATCCCAGCTTCTCAGGAGGCTGAGGCAGGAGAATGGCTTGAGCCTCCGAGGCAGAGGTTCTGGTGAGCCAATATCACGTCACTGCACTCCAGTCTGGACAACAGAGTGATATCCTGTCTCAAAAAAAAAATTAGTAGTAATAAAAAAGAAAATGAGGCCTGGTGCAGCGGCTCACGCCTATAATCCCAGCACTTTGGGAGGTCAAGGCAGGCAGATCATTTGAGGCCAGGAGTTCGAGAGCAACGTGGCCAGCATGGTAAAACTCATCTCTACTAAAAATACAAAAATTAGCCAGGCCTGGTGGCACATGCCTGTAATCTCAGCTACTCAGGAGGCTGAGGTGGGAGGATTGCTCGAATCCATGAGGTGGAGGCTGCAGTGAGCTGTGACCATGCCACTGCCCTCCATCCTTGAAGAGAGAGCAAGACTCCATCTCAAAAATAAAAATTAAAAAAAAAAAAGAAGAGAATGAATAGTGATCAGCAAAGTGAAAGCAAGGGAAATGGTGCTTCAGGCAGAGGAGTAATTACGGAGAAAACTTAGGGAGAGAGTCACGTTGATGGAGGCCCTAGAGTGTGCATTGTGACAGAAGTGAGAAGGGGAAGGACAAGGGGTACAGACTTGGCATTAAGCCTCGTACTGGGAGCAGAGACCTGCCTCATCTGCAAAAATTTGGTGACGACGTGGCCACCTTATCGCTCTCTTTTTCTAGCAGCCTTGTTTTCCAGGGTCTAGTGATATAATAAACGGGAAAATACTTTGTGGCCTGAAAAAGCACTGTACAAAGTAGTACCTAGACTCTAGAAAAGAGCTGAGGAACACCAGGCGGGTTGGCTCACACCTGTAACCAGTACTTTGGGAGGCCAAGGTAGGCAGATCATCTGAGGTCAGGAGTTCAAGACCCTAACATGGTGAAAGCCCATCTCTCCTAAAAATACAAAATTAAGCTGGGAGTGGTGGCTCACGCCTGTAATCCCAGCACTTTGGGAGGCTGAGGCGGGCAGATCACCTGAGTCAGGATTTCGAGACCAGCCTGACCAACGTGGAGAAACCCCGCCTCTACTAAAAATACAAAATTAGCTGGGTGTGGTGGCACACCCCTGTAATCCCAGCTACTTGGGAGGTTGAAGCAGGAGAATCGCTTGAACCTAGGAGGCAGAGTTTGCAGTGAGCTGAGATCACACCATTGCACTACAGCCTGGGCAACAAGAGTGAAACTCTGTCTCAAAAAAAAAAAAAAAAAAAAAAAAAAAAAACACACAAATTAACAGGGCATGGTGGTGCATGACTGTAATCCCAGCTACTCGGGAAATTGAGGCAGCAAAATCACTTGAACCCAGAAGGCAGAGGTTGCACTGAGCAGAGATGGCACCACTGCACTCCAGCCTGGGCAACAGAGCTTAACCCTGTCTCAGAAAGAAAAGAAAAGAAAAGAAAAGAGCTGTGGATCACTCAGGATCAAGCTGGGTAAATCTGGCTTTCAGCTAACTTCCAGAAAAACATTGGAAAATTAAACAAAATTGAGACATTGAACCTCTAAAAACTTAGGTCACAAAACTGGAGAAGGTTAGGACTGGAGTTTGAATAGAAAGGATGACCCCAGAGTCTTTGCAAAAGAGGAAGGGGACTTGTTCTATGGACCTCAGTGGATAGAAGCTACAGAGATTAGGTTGAATTCAATGGAAGAAAGAACTTTTTATTTATTTATTTATTTATTTTTGAGGTGGAGTCTCACTTTGTTGCTCAGGCTGGAGTGTAGTAGCATGATCTCCACTCACTGCAACCTTCGCCTTCTGGGTTCAAGCAATTCTCCTGCCTCAGCCTCTCCAGTAGCTGGGATTATAGGCATGAACCACTATGCCCAACTATGTGTGTGTGTGTGTGTGTGTGTGTGTGTATTTTTAGTAGAGATGGGGTTTGGCCATGTTGGCCAGGCTGGTCTATAATTCCTGACCTCAGGTGATCTGCCCACCTTGGCGTCTCAGAGTGCTGGGATTACAGGTGTGAGCCACTGCACCTGGCCAGAAGAAAGAACTTTTTTTTTTTTTTTTTTTTTTTTTGAGACGGAGTTTCGCTCTTGTTACCCAGGCTGGAGTGCAATGGCGTGATCTCGGCTCACCGCAACCTCCGCCTCCTGGGTTCAGGCAATTCTCCTGCCTCAGCCTCCTGAGTAGCTGGAATTACAGGCACGTGCCACCATGCCCAGCTAATTTTTTTGTATTTCTTAGTAGAGACGGGGTTTCACCATGTTGACCAGGATGGTCTCGATCTCTCAACCTCGTGATCCACCCGCCTCGGCCTCCCAAAGTGCTGGGATTACAGGCTTGAGCCACCGCGCCCTGCCAGAAGAAAGAACTTTTTAACAATCCCAACTATCTGTGGATGGGCAAGGCATTCACCCCAGTAAGTTCCCTGTTGCTGGAAGTTTGCAAGCTGATCTGGACAATGGTTGATGTCAAGCTTGGAGTATGAGAGAGGGTCAGCGGACCTGCAAGGTCTATTTGACTTTGAGAGTCTTGGAATCAAGGATCTTGAAATGTCCATTTCCTTTGTACCATTCTCTCTCCTTTAATAGAACAGGAGTGGAGGCTCTCTTCAGACCCTCACGATGCTGCTTGCATTCAGGAGAGGCTGGAAGGGAAAAGGGACAGCTCCATGCATCTGTCTCTGTCATTCTTCCTCCACCATGGCCGAACCACAGGGACCCAGTGGTAAGGAGAGGGAAGGGACAGACCCCTATTATTTGGAGGCTTTGAGTCCAGTTTGGCTTATACAGTTTGGTGTCATCTCAGATGCTACTGCTGAAATGCAGTGTACCCTAGTGGTTAGGAGCATGGACTGCAGCATGTAACTGACCTGGATGGGTCACTTCCTGTCAGTTACCTTGAGCAAATTAAATTGTTTAATCTCTGAGCCTTTGTTTTCTCACTTTAAAAATGGAGACAAAAGGGCCGGGCGCGGTGGCTCAAGCCTGTAATCCCAGCACTTTGGGAGGCCGAGGCGGGTGGATCACGAGGTCGAGAGATGGAGACCATCCTGGTCAACATGGTGAAACCCTGTCTCTACTAAAAATACAAAAAATTAGCTGGGCATGGTGGCGTGTGCTTGTAATCCCAGCTACTCAGGAGGCTGAGGCAGGAGAATTGCCTGAACCCAGGAGGCGGAGGTTGCGGTGAGCCGAGATCACGCCATTGCACTCCAGCCTGGGTAACAAGAGCGAAAACTCCGTCTCAAAAAAAAAAAAAAAAAAAAAAATGGAGACAATAATTCCCACATCAGGAAGTTTTGTAGGCGGATTATATGAGCTAAGGTAGGGTCTAGGTACAATGTCTGTCACACAGTAGGCACTCATACATTTTAGCTGTTAACATGCTGAAAACATTTACATTAGCCTACAGCTGGACAAAATCATCTAACACAGAGCCCATTTTATAATAAAGTGTTGACTGTCTCATGTAACTTATTGAATACTGGACTGAGAGTGAAAAACAGAATGATTGTATGGGTACTCAAAATACAGTGTCTACTGAATATGTATCATTTTGGCTCCATCGTAAAGTCAAAAAATGGTAAATTAAACCATCATAAGTCAGTGACTATCTGTATTTTATTGTTGTCATTTGCTGGGGAAATTTGAAGAAGTTATTTAAACACTCTGAACTTCAATTTTCTCTTCTGTTAAATGGGGAGAATAACACCTCACTCATAAGGTAATTGGAGGGAGCTGTGTCCAGCACACAGCAGAAGTTAACAGATGTTATTTTCCTTATTATTTATTTATTTGAGACGGTCTCACTTTGTCACCCAGGATGGAGTGCGCTGGCACCATCTCAGGTGACTGCAAACTCCACCCCTCCAGGCTCAAATGATCCTCTTACCTCAGCCTCCAGAGTAGCTGGGACTATAGGCATTCGCCACCACATCTGGCTAATTTTTTAATTTTTTGTAGAGACAAGATTTCACCATCTTGCCCAGGCTGGTCTTAAACTCCTGGGCTCAAGTGATCTGCCTGCCTGGGCCTCCCAAAGTGCTGGGATTACAGACGTGAGCCACCGCACCTGGCCCACATATGTTATTTTCAATCCTTACTCTAAAAGAAGAAAAAATGGGAGTCACGGGTTCTTCAACACTTTTTGTCCTATTCTCCATCTGTAAATGTCACAAATGCAGTGAGCACCAAGAGAGCTTGGAGGTCATAAATTCATGCTTCCATTTGACAGATGGGAAACTGACTCCCGAAGAGGAAGATTTGCTCAAGGCCCTCACAGTGAGTCAGTGACAAAGGTGGGATTGGAAACCAGAACTTTCTTATCACACCATTCTATCTCTATTGTATTGACAAAATATTAAATGACTACAGTATATCATTGAAGATTGAATGAATGGAGTAAAGGTCTCTATATACGTTCCCAGGGACTTGGAGGATTTACTGATGTGGGAACCAAACTTTGCAGCAGTTGTTCCTCAAACAAGCTACTCACTATGTCGCTACTCACTATATCCTCGACCTCCCAGACTCACGTGGCCCTCCCACCTTAGCCTCCTGAGTAGCTGGGACTACAAGCACATGCCACTATGCCCAGCTAATTTTTGTATATGGAATTTTGCCATGTTGCCCAGGTGGATCTGAAACTCGTGAGCTCAAGTGATCCACCTGCCTCAGCCTCCTAAATTGGTAGGATTACAGGTGTGAGCCATCATGCCCGGCCACAGACTGTTCTTTTAAGCCTCCCTGCTTTCATTTCAGCTGTTCCTTTACTCTGGAATGCCCTGCCCGCTCTGACTTTCAAAATTGTATACATGGGCTAACCCAATGCCACCTCCTCTGTGAAGCCTCCCATAACATATCCCATGTGTTAGCTTTCATTGTTTCCGTATTACATTATATCCCAGCCACAATCTGATACATTTGTCTAGTTATGTATCTGTCTTCTCCACCAGTTTTCTCCCCAGACAGGGGAGAGATGTGAATTATTAAATTTTTTATTTTGTTATCATGATTATTATTTTATACAGACGGGGTCTCCCTATGTTGCCCAGGCTGGTCTAGAACTCCTGGGTTCAAGGGATCCTCCTGCCTTAGCTTCCCAAAGTACTAGGATTACAGGCGTGAGCCACCATGCCCCACCAGAAATGTGAATTTGAACCTACATTCTCTGATTGAAAGGAGTATACGAGGAGTCCAGAAACCTAGCTCTTGTTACTTACTAGCTATAGGAATTTGAACAAGTTACTTGGATTTTAGATCTTGTTTTTATGTTTACAAAGTGGGATGGATGAAAGACAAGGTCTGAAAACACTAACTCCTTTCTCTCTCTCTTTCTCTCTCTCTCTCTCTCTCTCTCTTTCTCTCTCTCTCTTTTAAGAGACAAGGTCTCGCTCTGTTGCTCAGGCTAGAACAAATGTATCACACCTCATTGTAACCTCCAACTCCTGGCCTCAAGGGATCCTTCCACTCCCATTTTGGCCCCCCAAGTGCTATGATTACAGGCATGAGCCACCCATTCAGCCTACCTAAGCCTCTTTTTTTTTTTTTTTTTTTTGAGATGGAGTTTCATTCTTGTTGCCCAGGCTGGAGTGCAATGGCGTGATCTCAGATCACCTAAACCTCTGCCTCCCAGATTCAAGCGATTCTCCTGCCTCAGTTTACTAACTGGGATTACAGGCATGTGCCACCATGCCCAGCTAATTTTGTATTTTTAGTAGAGATGGATTTTCTCCATGTTGGTCAGGCTGGTCTCAAACTCCCGACCTCAGGTGATCTGCCCACCTTGGCCTCCCAAAGTGCTGGAATTACAGGCAGGAGCCACTGCGCCCAGCCACCTAAACCTCTTCTAATGGAAGTATAGATTATTCACTCTGAATGCTCATTCTAGAGTCAACCTACTAGACTTTGAATCCTAATCACTTACTCTGTGACCTTGAGTAAGCTACTTAACCCCTCTGTGTCTCACCTTTACCTATAAAATGAGAATAGAAAACCATGCCTGTCTCATAAGAGTTGTAAGGATTTGAGCAAATAATTCATATATAAAGCACTTAGCACAGTACCTGGCGCACATGGTGAGCCTTGGAAAAGAGTAAACTATCATTATTTTTTATTATTTTTGTTCTATTAACTCTGTGTTCACAGCTCAGAATCTAGAAAAGGTATCTCCAACTTTAATGACCCCAAAAGCAAGGTGAGAGTCTGTCTTCATTCTAGAAGGGTTCTACAGAGTAGAGTGATAAACAGCATGGGTCTGAAACCATCCAAAAGTAGGGGCAAAACAATAGCATGCTCAGACATGTGGGGTCCAGGAAATTGCACTCCTATTCACCCTTTCCTGGGCAGTTACTTGAAGATGTGCTTCTCAAGTGTGAAAAAAATAAAGATGTTGGCATGAGATCCAGAAAACACTGTCTCCAACCTGGAAAGCACTGAGAAGGAAGCCTTAAGGTGACTCCTGGAAAGCAGGCCAAGAGAACATCCAGAATGGAGGGGGGTCTGGGAAAAAGGACTTAATGGAAAAGGTAATATGATGGAAGCTTTGAAAACAACTGAGGGAGGCCAGGTGCGGTGGCTCACACGTGTAAGTGCAGCACTTTGGGAGGCTGAGGCAGGCGGATCACCTGAGGTCAGGAGTTTGACACCAGCCTGGCCAACATTGTGAAACCCTGTCTCTACTAAAAATACAAAAATTGGGGCCGGGCACGGTGGCTCAAGCCTGTAATCCCAGCACTTTGGGAGGCCGAGGCGGGTGGATCATAAGGTCGAGAGATCGAGACCATCCTGGTCAACATGGTGAAACCCCGTCTCTACTAAAAATACAAAAAATTAGCTGGGCATGGTGGTGCGTGCCTGTAATCCCAGCTACTCAGGAGGCTGGGGCAGGAGAATTGCTTGAACCCAGGAGGCGGAGGTTGCGGTGAGCCGAGATCGCGCCATTGCACTCCAGCCTGGGTAACAAGAGCGAAACTCCGTCTCAGAAAAAAAAAAAAAAGACAAAACAAAAAAAACAAAAATTTGCTTGTTCTCTGATCTTGCCTTTAAGTTAAAAAAAAAAAAATCATTAGGCATGGTGGTGGGTGCCTGTAATCCCAACTACTCAAGAGGCTGAAGCAGGCAGAATTGCTTGGACCCAGGAGGCAGAGGGTACAGTGAGCTGAGATTGCACCATTGCACTCCAGCCTGGGCGACAAGAGCAAAAACTCCATCTCAAAAAAAAAAAAAAAAAAAAAAAAAGAAAAGAAAAAAGAAAACAACTAAGGATATTATTTTAATGACAAACAAGATAGTAAAGGGGGAAAGGCAGTTAGAGAGTCCAGAGAAAATAGAAAGTGGTGGGAGAAAGGAAGTTTTCCTGTAGTCCCAGCTACTCAGGAGGTCGAGGTGGGAGGATCACTTGAGCCCAGGGCTTCGAGGCCAGTATGGGAAACATAGCCAGACCCCATCATCAAAAACAAAAGAAATAAAGAAAATTTTCACCTAGTATACTACTTGGCAATGCAATGAACATTTCCATAATCATGACAGTGTAAACATTGGTTATCAATTTAGTTGAAGGTGAATATTTAACTACATTGAGAGGAAGGGGATAGGGAATATGGACCCTGTAAGAGAGGAAAGGCCTCATATACCGTAACAGGAGATCAATAGATAGTATCTAAAATTGATAGGTCAAGAAACAGACATACATACATATTATTTAGAGATACAGAAATGTCCTCCAGAATAAATGGCTGAAAGAGTGGAGGCGGTGGAGAGGCCAGACGACTGTTTTTATTATAATTATTTCAATATTAATTGAACTGCATGCATTAATTACTTTACAGTATTTTTTTCATTTTTAATTATTGTAGGTGTATAGTTGGTATCCATATTTGTGAGGAACTACAGTATTTCTTTTTTTTTTTTTTGAGGCAGAGTTTCACTCTTGTTACCCAGGCTGGAGTGCAATGGAGCGATCTCAGCTCACTGCAACCTCCGCCTCCTGGGTTGAGGCAATTCTCCTGCCTCAGCCTCCTGAGTAGCTGGGATTACAGGCACGCGCCACCATGCCCAGCTAATGTTTTGTATTTTTAGTAGAGATGGGGTTTCACCATGTTGACCGGGATGGTCTCGATCTCTCGACCTCGTGATCCACCCACCTTTGCCTCCCAAAGTGCTGGGATTACAGGCGTGAGCCACTGTGCCTGGCATAGTATTCTTAAAAAGTAAAGAAGAAGAATATTGGAGTGAGCTTTACCTGGGATCCACTCCTTGTGTTCCATAAGTTGAGACAAGTCACTTAACTTCAGTAAGTCTCAGTTTCCTCTCCAGTAAAATGGGGACCATATTAGGATGTTTGAGGACTGAAAGAGACAATACACACAAAGCACTTGATGCATGCCTGGTGTATAATCAGCACTCACTAAACAGTAGCTGCAGAATCAGGGGAGAGTCAGTTAAAGGCCCAGACCAAAGTAGCATTGGGAAATGAAAGCATTTTGATATACCTGCCTCCCACCTCCATGGCACATGACAACCATTGGATACAAACAAATGGGCACCAGGTGAATGACAGTTGTGTGGGTTATGACCCACAAACCAGACTAAGGGATCGCTGGAAGGATCAGCAGTCATGAGGTAATCACAGTTGTGTATCATGAGTTCCACTGCAAGAGGACACCTGGAGAATTACAGTTCCTGGACAGTGAGCTCTAGCAGGATCATCATTTTCTCTTCCTGCCTATGCCTTGTGGGAGATGTGTCAAAAGAAAAAGATTTGGAGGCTGTCAGGGTGAGGGTCGGAGGTCAGCTGGGGTCAGGAAGTCTATTTCACTGAGGTCACTCTCGTCTCCTTTCAGTCTAATGAAGCCATTATTGGTGAAAGCAAGTGCCTGGCATCCTGCTCTGTGAAGCAGGGCCAGCATGGGGAGCACTCTGAAAGAAGGGTGGGACTCCCTTAGCTTGTTCTCCTGCCGCTACCAACTCAATAGGCCTGAGAGGCAAGAGACGCATGATCCTGCTCAATGCATGAAGCCCTGGTCCCTGAGTGGGATGAGGATGACAACATGGGGGGAAAACAGATTGTTCCTCTGTGTTATAGAAATGGGGGATCTCTCTCTCTCTTTCTCAAACACACACACACTCTCACACTTACAGAAATCATATCATCTAAAAATGTCAATGTCAGAACTGGAAGAAGAAACATTTGTCTAACAGCAAATCCCACTCTTATTTTACCCTGAAAGGATACAACTGGGTGCTTTATTTATTTATTTATTTATTTTTGAGATGGAGTCTTGTTCTGTCACCTAGGATGGAGTGCAGGGGTACAACCTTGGCTCACTGCAACCTCCACCTCTCAGGTTCAAGCAGTTCTCCTGACTCAGCTTACCAAGTACCTGAAATTATAGGCACGTGCCACCACTCCCAGCTAATTGTTTTGTATTTTTTGTAGAGACAGGTTTTCACCATGTTGGCCAGGCTGGTTTCAAACTCCTGATCTCAAGTGATTCACCTGCCTTGGACTCCCAAAGTGCCGGGATTACAGGCATGAGCCACCATGCTAAGTTTTTTGTTTTTTTTTTTTTGTTGTTTTTTTTTTTGAGATGGAGTCTCGCTCTGTCACTAGGCTGGAGTGCAATGGTGTGATCTCGGCTCACTGCAACCTCTGCCTCCTTGGTTCAAGTGATCCTCCTGCCCCAGCCTCCCAAGTAGCTGGGACTATAGGCACATGCCACCATGCCCAGCTGATTTCTGTATTTTTAGTAGAGACAGGGTCTCACCATGTTGGCCAGGATGGTCTCTATCTCCTGACCTCATGATCTGTCTGCCTCCGACCCCCAAAATGCTGAGATTACAGGTGTGAGCCGCTGTACCCAGCCAACTGGGTATTTTTCTTGAGATCAAAGAACAAATTTGCAGGCTGGGACCGGGTGTGGTGGCTCAAGCCTGTTACCTCAGCACTTTGGGAGACCAAGGCAGAAGGATTGCTTGAGCCCAAGAGTTCAAGATCAGCTTGGACATCATAGCAAGAACTTTCTACAAAGTTTTTAATTTTTTAAAATTTAGCTGGGCATGGTGGTGCACACCTGTAGCCCCAGCTACTAAGGAAGCTGAGGCAGGAAGGATTGCTTGAGACTGGGAAGTCAAGGCTGCAGCAAGCATGATTTTGAAACAGCACTCCAACTCAGACAACAGAGCAATGTCTCAAAAACAAACAAAAAAAATCAGGCTGTAACACAAACAAAAATCAGGCTGGGGCCAGGCACAGTGGCTCACACCTGTAATCCCAGCACTTTGGGAGGCTGGGGTTGGGGGCGGATCATCTGAAGTCGGGAGTTCAAGACCAGCCTGACCAATATGGAGAAACCCCATCTCTACTAAAAATACAAAAAATTAGCTTGGTGTGGTGGTACATGCCTGTAATCCCAGCTACTCAGGAGGCTGAGGCAGGAGAATCGCTTGAATCCAGGAGGCCGCAGTGAGCCGAGATCAAGCCATTGTACTCTAGCTTAGGAAATAAGATCAAAACAACCCCGTCTCAAAACAAAAAAAAGTACCTGTATTCCTGATAAATGCTTATTATTATTATCTAGAAGAATGCCCATTCTACAGAGGCAGTAAGTTTTGTTTGTATTGCTCTTTGATGTATTTTCAACAATTAGAACAATGTGTGCCACAGAAAAGTGCTCAACAAATATTTGTTAATTGTTGGTTAAATTGTTATTATTACTAAGACCTCTTGCAGCTCTTTCATGAAGTTATGAACCTGCACAAAAGGAACTTAGCAAAATGCCTTAAGGAGAGGGATGTTCTTTGTGTTGATACTAGACACTCATGTCTTCTCTAAAGAGTACATTTACCCTCCTTTTACCTAGATATTCTTACTCTCAGAAACCAGTACACAACGCCAGGCGCGGTGGCTCAAGCCTGTAATCCCAGCACTTTGGGAGGCCGAGGCAGGTGGGTCACGAGGTCAAGAGATCAAGACCATCCTGGTCAACAAGCTTAAACCCTGTCTCTACTAAAAAAATACAAAAAGTTAGCTGGGCATGGTTGTGCGTGCCTGTAATCCCAGCTACTCAGGAGGCTGAGACAGGAGAATTGCCTGAACCCAGGAGGCGGAGGTTGCAGTGAGCCGAGATCGCGTCATTGCACTCCAGCCTGGGTAACAAGAGCGAAACCCCGTCTCAAAAAAAAAAAAAAGAAAAAAAGAAAAAAAAAAAAAAAGAAACCAGTACACAAGAAGTCTACAATGCTTAGCTCTTTCAGTCTTGTCTCCCTTACTAGACTACAACTTCTTGGAAGGCAGGGAATGTTTTTTCTTTCCTTTTTCTATTTTTGTAAATCCTCAAACTACTTAGTGCGTACTATTTACTTGGGTCCGCCATCAGACTTGTGAACTAGCACAATGCCTGGATCATAGGTACCTAGTAAGTTCCACTGAGATGGGAACTCAAGAGAGGAAGAAGATTTGGTCAAGAGTCCCCACTGCCCACATGAGAAAACCCATTGAGGAAGAGGAATCAATTATGTTGGGAGCCATGCATCCCTTCCAAAATCATCCTCTGCCTCCACCTAAGCAACTTAATGAGGCCTTGAACATTTCCTGAGCTGTTCTGGGAATAGACTTAAAAGAGGCAGCCTAGGAGAATAAGTATATTTTACTCATGTATATTATTTATATTAAAACCTATTCAGGAAACTCTTTTTAGGGGACCTTTGAGGTCCAGGCACCATGCTAGGTACTGGGAAAGATGCTGGGGAAGATGCAGAAATAAAACACATGAATGGTGCCAGTCCTCAGGGAGCAAATGATCCTGTACGTTCTAGATCATAGAGACAAGCATGTGCGCAATAGCTATAACAATAGTAATAGTTTACATCATTAAGAACTAACTACATGTCAGCAGGGCATGGTGGCTCATGCCTGTAACTGCAGCACTTTGGGAGGCCGAGGTGGGCAGATCACAAGGTCAGGAGTTTGAGACCAGCCTGGCCAATATGGTGAAACTCCATCTCTACTAAAAATACAAAAATTGGCCAGGCATGATGGTGCATGCCTGTAATCCCAGCTACTCAGGAGGCTGAAGCAGAAGAATCGCCTGGGAGACAGAGTTTGCAGTAAGCCAAGATCGTGCCATTACACTCCAGCCTGGTTAACAGAGTGAGACTACGTCTCAAAAAAAAAGAAGAACTAATTACATGTCAGGCACTGTTTCAAAAGCTTTACCTACATGATCTAACTTCATTTTCACATATCTCTGAGAGCTCAGTATTCTCATTACCCCTATTGGAGAGAGGAAGAAATGGAGGCATATAGAGGTTAAGGAAGAGCTGTAAATAGTAGAGCTGACATTCATACGTGGGTAATCTTACTCTAACACCTTGTACTCATAAAAAGTGATAATAATTAAGAAAATAAGGCTGGAGCAGTAGCTTATGCCTGTAATCCCAGCACTTTGGGAAACCAAGGTGGATGGATCACCTGAGGCCAGGAGTTTGATACCAACCTGGCCAACATGGTGAAACCCCATCTATAATAAAAATATAAAAATTAGTCGGGGGGCATGGTGGGCACCTGTAATCACAGCTACTCGGGAGGCTGAGGCAGGAGAATTGCTTCAACCTGGGAGGCAGATGTTACAATGAGCTGAGATCATGCCACTGCACTCCAGCCTGGGCAGTAGAGTGAGACTTCGTCTCTAAAAATAATAATGATAATAAATAAATTAAAAACAGATTAGTTTTTCTTTTACTCTGGTCTTCTTTGACTCAAAAAATGTTATCTCTTCTTTCCTAACCTTTTACAGCAATATGAGGAAGAGATTTACCCATTTTTTCTGAAGAGGAGTTTGAGATACTGCACCACTCTCACAAAATCATATACTACTGGGTATGCCTCTCTTTCTCGCTCTTTGAGATAAGGCCTGGGTGAGTCTGTGACCCAGGCTAGAGTGCAATGGCACTATCTAATCATTGCAACCTCAGCCTCCTGGGCTCAAGCGATCCTCCCACCTCAGCCTCCCAAGTAGCTGGCATGTGACACCACATTCGGTTAATTTTTGTATTTTTTGTAGAGGTTAGTTTCAATATGTTGCACAGGCTGGTCTCAAACTCCTGGGCTCAAGTGATCCTCCTACCTTGGCCTCCAAAGTGCTGGGATTACAGGTTTGAGCCACTGCTTTAGCATTCGAAAATGCCATCTCTTTGACATTCAAAAAAACTCTTTTAGGCACGGCGCGGTGACTCACACCTACAATCCCGGTGACTCACACCTACAATCCCCGCACTTTGGGTGGCCGAGGTGGCCGGATCACTTGAGGTCAGGAGTTTAAGACCAGCTGAGCCAACATGATTTAACCCCATCTCTACTAAAAATACACAAATTAGCCAGGCGTGATAGCATGTGCCTGTAATATCAGCTACTCGGGGGCTGAGGCAGGAGAATTTCTTGAACCTGGGAGGCGGACGTTGCTGTGAGCGGAGATCACACCACGGCACTCCATGCAGCCCAGGCAACAGAGCAAGACTCCGTCTCAAAAAAAAAAAAAAAAATCTGAAATGTGTCATTGTTACCAGGGAGGGAAGCGGCATTGAGGAAAATCAGGTTTTCTGGGAAAGACTTGGAGATGGGAACTCAAGAAGGTACAGTATTCTCAAAACTGTGAGTTGGGAACTAAGAAAGCGTGACTCAATTCAGCACCGTGGACAGAGCTCCGGAGTCCTCAGGACCCTGGACAGAGAAGCAGGCCGCACATTCCCGGGTAACCGAAATCCCATCACCAGAGAACCCACCAAGCGAAGCCAGAGCGTTCTCCCCTTTCCCTCCCTTTTTTTCAGCCAGACCTCAGCCACCTGCTCCTGAATCTTAGGAACAGAGGTACAGGGAGCGAATCTATTTTAAGGGCGCTACTAACAGCGAGAGACAACGCCTTTGGCTGATGTGCTAGGAAAACTCTTGAAAAATCTAAATTAAGAGTCCTCAGCTGGGAGTGGGGCACTGCTAATAATATTTGTTAACGATATGTATTTTTTAGGCTGAGAAGCAAAGGACCACAGTTGTCCTTTTTATCCCCCGAAGTCCCACCTCCCATTCCTTACGCTCAAGTTTTCGTTTCTTGGAGAGCACTCCGTAGGAGAGAAAGGGAACTAATTTCTTGCAGTCTCTTGCTTTCCTCCTCATCTTCTCCCTCCCTACCCCCACTCATCCGGTCTCTCTGAAATACACATGTGCCCACGCCTGCGCGTGCACACACATACACACACACACACACACACACACACACACACACACGGAGCCACAGCGTGAGAAGCCTAAGAGGTTCTGCACCAGTGAGAGAAGGCTGAATGCAGAGCTAGCGGATGCCCCCGAAAGCAGGCGCTGTCCCTTTAAAAGGGTTGTAGTGGTGGAGGAGGGGAACTGGCCGGAGCTGGCATTGTCCAGTTTGAACTGAGCACCGGAAGTGAAGGGGCAGGGCCAGGGCCGTGCACTGAGCCCCGGGCCATTGTCCATCTCCGACCAGGGCAGTAGCCACCCCCACTGGCCAGCCCTCATTATTTCCTAGAAGGGGAGGCCACCTCTTTAAATGAGGAGACCCCCCCCAGTCCAGTTCCTCCACCAACCCTACTATGGGGACGGAAGCGAATTTTAGGGTAGTGACTCTGAAACAAGGAGAGCCTGGGAATCTAAGAGTTTGAGGTGTACAGAGGAAGTACCTCTACCCACCTATCCCCCCTGTCCCTCTCCCAGCAGGGGATGGGGATGGGGTGGGGGTAGGATGAGAAGGCAGCTTGTGAAGAAACAGCTTCAAGACTCTTTGGGTTCCTCCTGCTCTCCAGGAAGCTTACCTGGGGCTAACTTTAGACACACAGGTTTGGAGGGAGGAAAGAAGGAATAATTCTTTGTAAAGAATAAATTAAGAGCACTTTCTCTTTTCCAACTGGGGGAGGCCCAGAAAAACTCTGAGTCGGAAACTCCGGAAGGCAGACATTCAGATGCAGTCAGAGGCAGACAGACTTTGGAAGGCAGCGCCTTGATCAGGACAGATCAGTCCTGTGTGTCCCTGGCCTTTCCCCTGCTCCCCCATCCCGGGCTTCCTAGTGTCCAGAACTCCAGGTCTATCTAAGCACACGGGGGTGGGGGGTGAGAGCGGGTCAGCGCCAAGCAGCCGGGTCAGCTCAGAGGCCTGAGGGGGAAGAGAGGGGGAGGGGCGCTCAAGTGCTGGGGGAGGGGGAGGGCCCATCCATTTCTCCCTTGACAGGTGGTTTGTGTTTCTGATTGGCCAGCGCTGCCAGGCTCACACCTCCCTCCCCCAACTCTCTGGAATGTATAATTATCTGCGCGGGGGGTGGGGGTGGTGTGTGAGTGTGTGTGGGAGCAGTCACGTGGTTTTAAAACTACCCCCCCCACCAGGTCCCCCACCTGTATCTGCTTTGGGGACCCCTATTGAGTCCTAAGTGCAGGATCCCAAATTCTGGGGTACTCAAGACTTCTAGGACAGACAGCCCCATCTCCAGATGTGTGTATGGGGAGGGGGTGTCAAACCTCAAGGTTCTGAGAAGGGACACCCCAGAGGTGTCAGAGACCCGAGCGGTGGGGGAGGGCCGGAGCTGGAGCCGGAGGGAAAGGGAGGGGAGAGAAGAGAGAGGGGAGGGGAGGGGGCTGCCCGCGGGGGGTTGGGTCATTGTCTTTTAGAATTTGGGAGCCTTTGAAAAGCCGTGGGCCCTCCCACCGCTATTGTGCGGGGGAAGATGTAGCAGCCTCTTCTCCGAACCACCTCTTTGCCTTCGGACTTCTCTGGGGCCAGCAGCCGCCCGACCAGGGGCCCGGGGCCACGGGCTCAGCCGACTACCATGGGCTCCGTGTCCAACCAACAGTTTGCAGGTTCGAGCTCGGGACTTAGCGGGGACACCTTAGGATGCAGGGGCGGCCAGGAGCCACGTAAAAGGGAGGTGGGAAAGTGACCCCTAGGCTATTCAAAGGACCCCAAGACGGTGCGGCCTCCTGCTTCATGGGACCATCTCTGGAGGAAGGAACCTTGGTGTCCCAGTGGCGTGCGCGCCAGACTACGTGGGTGGATGGAGAAGCGAGGCCTGTCCCGCCGTGGGTCGCCGGGAAACGCGTTATGGGAAGAGGAGCAAAACTTTTGGGGCACCACTGTCCCGGTGTACGCTAGGGGAGCGCGGGAGGCGACCGGGACAGGTTTCTTCTCTTCAGTTGCCTGGTAGCTTCCCCTTCCTGGTTGTGCACTTGTGGGGCTGGACACTCGGGTGTCCCTGCCCGGGGCCCGAGACGGCCCTCCGATTCCATGCCCCCCTAGTTGAGTGCCCGGACCTCCCTATCTCCAGGTGGCTGCGCCAAGGCGGCAGAAGAGGCGCCCGAGGAGGCGCCGGAGGACGCGGCCCGGGCGGCGGACGAGCCTCAGCTGCTGCACGGTGCAGGCATCTGTAAGTGGTTCAACGTGCGCATGGGGTTCGGCTTCCTGTCCATGACCGCCCGCGCCGGGGTCGCGCTCGACCCCCCAGTGGACGTCTTTGTGCACCAGGTGAGACTGATTCCGGTAACTTTGCCCGGGGAAGGGCATCTAGGCACTCATGTCCATGGGTGGGCGCCGGGTTTGCTGTTGATTTGAGGGACATCAAGAGCCCTCGTTACGCATCTCTGTCTTTGCCTGGGCACCCCAATTCTGAGTCCCTGTTAATTATCTCGGGGGAAGTAGTGGGAGGCAGCACCAATTATCAGCACCCCCGCCCCCTTCCGGGAACCCCTCCGGCTTACCACGTGTCTATTACCTCTTTCCCCTGGGAAGGGGCAGGGGGCAGGGAGGTGACCCCATGTGGCAGAAACTAAGGTTGTATTGTGCTTGCCGGTGGGGGGAGGGCGAGCAGGCCGGCCAGAGAAGCACACGCCTGGCCTAAGCCGGGCGCCCAGCGCCTCCAACGTCTGAATGGAGCTCAGACGGCGGGAGAGAGTGAGGGCAACTGGCTACTGGACCCAAGGGGGCGTAAAGCCGAGAAGTCAGCCTCGCCCCCTTTTTAATGCAGACCCACCCGGCTGGTCACTAAAAACTGGGTTTGGCAGATCCCTGAAGGATCCATTTGGGGGATTGAAAGCTCAGGACTGAGGTCTTTGCTGTCCAGTTCCCATGAGGAAGGAAAACCCAAGGCCTTCGTTACGTTCCTGGGCCAGGCTGGGAGGGAAGTGGGTAGGTCGCAACCCCAAGTTCTCAGTTAAAGCAGGGCACCGCGGTAGGGGGTGAAATTCAGTGTCGCAGGGCAGGGGGTGGAGGGAGGCTGGCCTCTGGACCTATTCTCTGCTTGGCATTTATGGCCCCAGACAGCCATTGATTGCTGTCTTAACATTCCTGTCCTCAAACAAGGAGCCAGAGACATCAGGTCTCCCTCCTCCCAGGCTTCCCCTTCCTGAATATCTTAGAGGCATTCCAGTGGTCCTAAGGCACCAGCTACCCATAAAGACCATGGGAAGGAAGTTGCTTGCTGCCTGTGGGCCTTCCATCTTTGGAGGTTTGGGGCTGGATCTGGAAAGAAGAAATTGCTAATCCCAGATCCTGTAGGTTGACACCCAGGCCGGGCAGGGAGGGGTTACTTCGGGGAGGTTGGCTTTAGGAGATGTGGGGGAGGGGAAAGGAGGATGTGGGGATTAAGGGTTGGAGCCTGAGGGATGGCATTCTAGGGGGGAGGGGTGGGGAAGGGAGATGCTGGGTGGACTGGTTGGAGGCAGCAGGGAAGTCTTCGAGTGTAGCCTTCAGCAAGGAGCAAACAAGGGGGATGGAGGATGCAGGGAGATGGGGAGCCGCCACTTGTTCTTGGGGCCGTGGGGTCAGTGGGCTACTCAAACATCTACCAAGAGGACTGCAGCAGGATGCTTAGCTGCCTCCTTGCAGCACCCTGACCCCCCCAACCCCCCATTAGACAGCAAGTTTCCCACTGGTGGCTTTTCTCCCTTCCCTGTCTCATTTACATATGTGAATGATAACCCACAGGAAGTAATTGTGGGAGAAAGAAGGGAATTGGCCTCTTTAGATCTATTAAATCACTTTATTACAGGAACCAGCTTTGAATGGCCCTCCTCAGCAGGGTAGCAAGCTTCCCCCACTCTCCCATTTATCTGATCACAAAGAGATTAAAATCTTTCCTGGTCTGGGGACTGGACAGCTCCCCCAACTTTGAGA
Source organism: Saimiri boliviensis (assembly GCF_048565385.1). NCBI lineage: Eukaryota > Metazoa > Chordata > Mammalia > Primates > Cebidae > Saimiri > Saimiri boliviensis. Next base: position 24,662,989 of record NC_133459.1, read on the forward strand.
GGCTGGAATAAAAGAGTCAGATCCAACGCTTTCTCATCTCACATCCAAAGCCTGCCAGATAGGGAGGGGCTGAGGGGAATGTATCCCCTCATCTTCTGGGGCTCCTTGGTGATATACATACCCCGAGGAAGTTTTTTTTTTTTTTTTTTTTTTTTTTTTTTTTTCTGAGCAAATGGGGACTTGGGCCTCAGCAGGCTTCACCTTAGGATCTAGAGCAATCAGGAAACTGTTGGGTGTCATAGAGCAGGCGTTGAGTCTACAATATGCTGGGTCAGCTGTGGTGACTGGCTTGGAAATACTCCGGATTTTAGGGTCTTGGAGCATCCAGGAACCCACAGTTGAGTATATTAGCAAGAGGGAGATGAGCTGGGAGAGAATTAAGAATTTGTAACCCCCAGCTCTTCCCATTCTACTCATAAAGCACTGTGATGAGTGGAAATTCCGAGCCTTTACCTGGTAGCTCTGATAATGGTGGCATGCAGGGGAGGCTTGTTTCAGTGGTCCTCCAACTCCACCTTAGAGTTAAGTTAGACTAGTGATTCTAGTCTTCGCACTTGAGAAATTAGAGATGACTCTCTGGAAATTTAAAGGTAAAGGGGTTTAGTAAACACAGGATAAATTGCTAACTGGGGGGAGAAAAGTGTTTCCGAAGCAAAGAGTAAGAAATCTTTAACAAAACTTCCATTCTTTGGCTACTGGGGTTGGGCACCCTGGGGTTGGGGTGGGCTGGTGAGAAGGTAATTGTCCTAAGATAGCATCTACCAGAGGGAGGGGGTCAGGGAGCCCCTTTGCAAGTAAAGAGGAAGGGGGAAAGGCAATTTAAAAACATTTTCTTTCCAAAGTTGGGATTATTCAAATCCCAATGCCCTGTTAACTAACACACTTATGCTCTATCCCAATTGGATATAATGCTGTAATATCCTCAAATGTAGATGAGTGGGATAAAAAGCCCCCTCCCTAGCCAAAAACAAACAAAACAACAACAAAACATAAAGCAAAGAGATTTCTCTAACAACTTTTCCTTACGTATACATCTTTAGATCTAGAAATCTGCCTGTCTCCAGAGTTAGTGAAATAGATAGCAAGCCCTTCAATTAGGGTTTTTGACCTCAGCACTACTGACATGTTTTGAGCAGGATAATTTGCTCTGGGGAATCTGTCCTGTGCATTATGGGATGTACAGCAGTATTCCTGGCTTCTACCCACTAGAGGCCAGTTGCATCTCAGTTGTGACAACCGAAAACATCTCCATACATTGTCAAATGTTCCCCTGGGAGTCAAAATCTGATCCCCACTTGAGAAGCACAGTTATGCAGGAGCTGGAGCAAGAAAGCTAAACTGTCAACTATTTTCCTGAGATTCATCAAGGATTCAAAAATCTTCATTTTGGGCCATTTCAAGAGTTTTGGCTTAAGTTCTGTTTCCTGTGGCTCGATTTTCAAACTCTCCAGACCTGTAGAAATTTGGAAATAGGAAAAATTCTGTGCTTTCCCATTGCTCCTCAGGACCCAGATAGGTTTAAATTGGCTTTCTAGCTAAAATGCTACATTAGAAGACTTGGAGTTCAAAGAAAAGCCCGAATTTGACCAAGGGACCAAGTCGGGTTAGGAGAAAACAATACCTAGACAAACTGCTGAAACTGCCCTGAAGCCACGTGGCCTGCTTTTTCTGAAAGCCATGGGTGAGGAGGTAGGAAGAGCAACCTTCTTGAGGGTCCAAGTTAGGATGGGTTTGGTGGTGGGGGTTGCGGGGGCGGATGGCGGAATAGACGGGATCTCCTGATTTGTGACGCTGCACCTCTGATTACTCAATGAATGTCTAGTTATTGATGTACTGGTCTTATACCCCTCTCTATGTAACCCATAAGCTCTTTGCAGGGAAGAACTTAACTGCCTGGTGAATTTTCTAGTATGTGCTTGGTGGGCTGAAGGAATGCATAAACAAAGGGGGCATCTTAAGGAACCTGGTGAATTAGAAGTACACTTAGCAGTCTGGGGTCCACGTCGGCAGAGATCTTTGTCCAGAGAAAAAAACTATAGAGATGGAGGGGTGTTAACTGTAGCCGTGTGCTTCCTGGGCTGGCTAGAATATGGCCTGGACACAACATAGCACTATGAAAGTTTGTGGAGTGAATGTCGGTAGATCACAACTCTGAGCTCAGAGAGGATCCTCTTATTTTTGTTGATAGATTGGAAGCCACAGATTTAGTGGCCATCCATGAGTTATTTCTGTCTTAGTAGGAAAAGGCAGCTTAAAGATAAACTGACTTGATTTTTCAGAAAGTTGGTAGAGAGGCAGGAAGGTTAATGAAGACATTGTGGAATCTTCTGGGGTCCTCCTCCTTCCGAGACATGCTTTTAGACAATGTCTTAAGTAAAGGCCATGTTGCCATCCTGAACAAAGCTTCAAATATGGAAAGTTTCTGGCCGGGCGCGGTGGCTCAAGCCTGTAATCCCAGCACTTTGGGAGGCCGAGGCGGGTGGATCACGAGGTCGAAAGATCGAGACCATCCTGGTCAACATGGTGAAACCCCGTCTCTACTAAAAATACAAAAAAAAAAAACTAGCTGGGCGTGGTGGTGCATGCCTGTAATCCCAGCTACTTAGGAGGCTGAGGCAGGAGAATTGCCTGAGCCCAGGAGGCGGAGCTTGCGGTGAGCCGAGAACGCGCCATTGCACTCCAGCCTGGGTAACAAGAGCGAAACTCCGTCTCAAAAAAAAAAAAAAAAAAAAAAAAAATGGAAAGTTTCTACCCCGTGGTTGTTGACACTGTTGCTTGCCTTATACGTGGTTTTCAGTGACATTCACCAAGGCCATTTAGTTTCTTGAACATTTCTAATCAAACAGTCATACTCTACTGTAATTCTTGTTTTTTGGATTAACTGCCCTAAGTAAAATTACTCCTCCTGTCTTCCTGCAGGCATGAATAGCAACCACTGGCCATAAACAGTGTCAGTCTGGGAGGTCAAAGGAGTTGGGGGAGAATACATAGTTGATACAGACTTTATTTAACATGATCTCAGCGTGGAGTTATTTAATTTAGACATGAAACTAAAATCCAGGGTGAGTACTTGGCTTTTCTAAGCAGTAGAATATAAGAACTGAGTTTCTGGCCTAATACTCTAGGAAGCCTTCATTCTTATCCTTGATCAAGCAGGTGGTTGGGTGGGGGCAGACTGGGACGAGGAGAACAAGATGACTGTCCTAAGGAGCTGTGGAGATAAATCTGCCTGAATACTTGGGTTCACAGTTCAGAACCAGGTAGCTACTCAATCCCTCCTGGTCTAGGCTCCATCTGGCTTGCCTTTGGGCAAACAGGCTGAGCAACGCCATCTGGTGGAGAACTTCACGCAGGTGCTAGAGGGCCTGGCTGTGGCTGAGCAGAGATCATCAGATGGATTCCGTTCCAGACACCCCTTTCACCACTCTCCTTGACACACACACCATCCAATCAATAACTGCTCTGGGAGAACCGGTTGGTTTCCTAACCCTTACCAAATCTTACCTCCGGGAATGAAGTTGATAGAGCTGTGACATCACAGGACTGAGTCATTAAAATTACTTTCATCTGCTGCTTTTTTAAACGTGGCTACTAGAAAGTTTTCTTTCTTCTTCTTCTTTTTTTTTTTTTTTTCAGAAGGAGTTTCACTCTTGCTGCCCAGGCTGGAGTGCAATGGTGCGATCTCGGCTCACCACAACCTCCACCTTCCGGGTTCAAGTGATTCTCCTCCCTCAGCCTCCCAAGTAGCTGGGATTACAGGCATGCACCACCACGCCCAGCTAATTTTGTATTTTTAGTGGAGATGGGGTTTCTCCAAGTTGGTCAGGCTGATCTGGAACTCCCGACCTCAGGTGATCTGCCACCTCTGCCTCCCAAAGTGCTGGGACTACAGGCGTGAGCCACCACACCTGTCTGAAAGTTTTCAATTATATATGTGACTTGTATCATATTGGATTGCACTGGCAAGTTAGGCTAGCTGCACGCAGCTCAGCTCTTGCCTCTTATGGCGACTTTAACCAAGGTGCTTATTAACCCCGCTGCCTCCATGTCCTCAAGCTGTAACATGAGGGTCTTCATAACACCCTACTGCACAGGTTTGATATGAAGGCTAAATGAGTTACAACATGTATAGTGGTTAGAACACCACTTAACCCACAGTAAGCATCAATTAGCAACAGTTATTTTGGATAGTACTTGGACTGTTCAACAAATGTTTGTGCAAGCTAGGAACTTAGAACTGAGGTAGAGACCTGCATTATGTAATCTTGAACTAGAATGGCCTTGGAAGAAGAGCTGGAATGGCCTCTCACAGAAGAGCCAAGAACCCCAGCTTTAATCCACACAACTGTAGCAAGTACCCTGAAATTCTGACTCTGTTGCCACTTAGGTAGAAAGAGGGACACTTAAGTTCCTGCGTGGGTTTTTTTCTGTTTCTTTTTGTTGTTGTTGTTGTTGTTCATACTTTTTTTCTTTTGTAATGATATTTTTTTAATTCTACATTTCCTAAGTGACCCCTTAGGCTTATTCTGTCTCTAAACTTGTAAAGGCATAAATTGAAGCTGGGATGAGGTACTTGGTGTGGGTTGGATAGGGCGGGGCAGGCAGTTACTGAGGTATTAAGAAGGGATCAGAAGGCCTAAGTACTTTTAACTGGAGAGATTCCTTCCCTGCCATCAAAAAAAGAAAAAGAAATGCTTTTTGTTGTCTGATGCCACATTCCCCAACACAGTAGGCCCACGTAGGCTGCCCAGTCCTAACTTGAAGAAATTGGGAAAGGATGGTACGAGTTGTGCCTCCTCTCCCCCTCCCCTTTAAAATAATTTATCTGAATCAGTAATTCAGGATTGGACTGAAGGGACCCAAAGGGAGCGGGTCCTGTTTGGTTCTATCCATGAAGTGGGCCGTGAGCAACCCAGAGAAGGGAAGATGACCACTGATGGTGACTTTGGCAAGACTGCCTGGGGAAGGAAGGAGTTTCTATATCTACTCTCTCACTGTGACCATAACCCCAACAAGGAGAGGAAGGAAGAAACTGTTGAATGCAGGGAGGAGGGAGAGGGGGATGCCAGAGGGATCTGTGCCTTGGAACTCCAGGAATCTGACCACCAGAACCAGCCAGTGTCAACTCTTTGTTTCCTGGGGCTGGGCTCTATTGGGGGAGCTCAGGCCATGCCCCTCCCCCTAAGTTCTTTTCTTTTTGGAGGGGATGGGGAGGGGGCGTGGCCCTGCTTTGTGTGTGGTTGGGGGTGGAGTGGGGGTGGTACAAGAATTTCAGGCCCTTTTCAGATGCAGGCCCTGGGAGGCTGGCTCTGTGGGGCTGCACGCTGATTACCTATCTGATAAGAGAGGAATTCAAACTATGTGTTTTAGAAGGGGGCGGGAGAGGGGGGCAGGGAGCCACCCCTGGAGACCACCAGTTTAAATCTTGGTGTCTGCAGGGGTGGGGGGTTTACTCTGTAAAAGTCTTAAAACAGACCTGAGATGCTCCAGTGACGGAGTGAGTGACCTGAGAGGACTAGTCAGTTTCTTGTTGCATGTCCCATTTATATTATCTTCCTCTTCTCAAAATAAGCCTATGAGGTGTCCATAGAGGAGGGTGTTACTCTTCAGTACACTGGGGCTCAGAGAGGGGATATTCTTCTGAGTTTCCACATCTAGTTAGGATAAAACCAGATGCTCAGCAATTGGTTCTCTCTGTTAACTGGCCCCATCCCATCTGAAAAGGTTGATAATTGCCACTCCCTGAGGATTTATGTGTGGCGGGTGAAGTGCTAACTACTTTCCATGCATAAAACCTCATAGCACTACCATAAAATTAGTATTCACTCCATTTTATAGATGATTAAAGAAAGGACGAAACAGGCTCTCACACTCAATCAACCCTTGTTCTTAACCACTTACCTGCTGAATTACAGCTATAACTAGGAGCCTCCCAGCCTAAAGCTGAAATTGCTTGGGTCAAGAAGGCTCTTGGTCTGGCTTTTCTAGGACCTCTCAACTCACCCACTAATTGCATCTCTTGTCCCACTCAGCTCAATAAAAAATAAGTCAAATCTAACTTAAATTTACATTTTTTGAGATGGGATGTTGCTCTGTCACCCAGGCGGTAGTGCAGTGGTGCAGTCTCAGCTTACTAGAACATCTGCCTTCTGGATTCAACCGATCCTTCTATCTCAGCCTCCCAGACAGCTAGAACCACAGGCACACACCACCAGTCTGAGCTAATTTTTGTATATTTTGTAGAGACAGGGTTTCGCCATGTTGCCCAGGCTGGTCTCCCAACTCCTGAGCTGAAGCTCAGGATCCATCCGCCTCAGCCACACAAATGGCTGGGATTACAGTTGTAAGCCACCATGCCTGACCTTACAAATCTAACTTTAAACTGTGCAACAGCGAGAAAGGCCCTTTTGCCTTGGCAGCATTTTCATTTCCTGCTTTAATGTTCTGCCCCCTTCCTCACATTAAGTTAGGGATGGGTGGTCATGACATCCCTGGATGTTTCTGTGGGCATAAAACAAGTGCAAGGATCCCATATCTTTAGAATATTTCTGTAGTGGGACAGCTACAAATAATAATACATGAAATATTTACTGAACACCTGCTATTTCCACACCTGTATAATCTTCACCAGAACCTGTAAGGTTGATAGTACTGTTTTCCCATTCTCTGAAGGATCTGAGGCCCAGAGGTGAGTGACTGACCAAGGTCACACAGCCAGTAATTTGACAGAACCAGCATTACATGAGCCAGGATGTGTCTGGCTCCAGAGCCTATGGTCTTAACCAATTATCTAAAATGCAAATTTATCTTTTGCAATACTCTTTTTTTTTCTTTTGAGACAGAGTCTCTTGTCCCCAGGCTAGAGTGCAGTGGTGCAATCTAGGTGCACTGCAACCTTGACCTGAATTTTTTTTAACCTGTAGCTGAGACTACAGGTGCACACCACCATCACACCTGGCTAATTTTGTGATGCTGTAGAGATGGGGGAGGGGTATCTCACTGTATTGCTCAGGCTGGTCTCAAACTCCTGGGCTCAAGTGATCCTCCAGCCTTAGCCTCCCAAAGTGCTGAGATTACAGGCATGAACCACCACTCCCAGCCTGCAATATCATCTTAATACAAAAAATCACCCAGGCACAGCGGCTCACACCTGTAATCCCAAACTTTGGGAGGCTGAGGCGGGCAGATCATGAGGTCAGGAGCTCAAGACCAGCCTGTCCAATATGGTGAAACCTCATCTCTACTAAAAATACAAAAATTAGCCAGGTATGGTGGCAGGCACCTGTAATCCTAGCTACTGGGGAGGCTGAGGCAGAAGAATTGCTTGAACCAGGGAGGTGGAGGTTGCAGTGAGGCAAGATGGCACCACCGCACTCCAGCCTGGGTGACAGAGCGAGACCCTGTCTCAAAATGACAACAACAAAACATGAAAAATGTAAGTGATTGAGTAATCTGTGGTTCCCATCTTGCTGAAGAGCATGTTTTATCTCAGTTCCAGTTTGGAATACTCCCCCCTAAGCCACCAGCATAAAATACTAATGCTACTTACTGATGTTCCCTTGAGCCAGGACTAGGTAAGTGCACAGTGATCCCTTTTGCTCCTCCATTTTCTATGATGATTACTCTTTGTTGACATATTTGACACACTGTTGTTTTACTATAATAGATGAAGCTGTAATAAAGTCTATTCTGGGATCTGAAATGCTGTCACCTCCACTAATATCAAGTTGGTGGTATAGTAAGTGACGTGATAGAATGAGCTCTGAACTTTAAATCAGGAAGTCTGGGTTCATCTGACCCTGGCTTTGCTGCAGAACCAGCTGTATGAATAACTTCTTTTTTACTTTTTCTTGGTGGCTGCTGGCTGTTTGCTAACTGCTTTATAAGTATCAGTGTTCTTAAATTTTGGTATAAATACGTAGTGTTCCAATGGGATTATTCCATACATATTGTTCTAGCTCTTTTTTTTCTCCTTTAACAATATTATTTGGTTGTCTTTGTCAGCTGAATGATTAAAAATCTGCCTCTTGGTTCATTAATTCGTTGAAAATGTGCTAGGCATGATTTCAGGTACCAAAATGTGGCTGTCAACAAACAAGAGACTTTACATTGTTTTTAATGGCTGCATGGTATTCATTATTATGAATGTACCATATTTATTCAACCATTTCCCTTCAAAGAAACTGGTAGATTATTTCCATTTTTTTGTTTGTATGTTTGTTTGAGACAAGAGTCTTGCACTGTCACCGGGCTGGAGTGCAGTGGCGGAATTTCAGCTTACTGCAACCTCTGTCTCACGGGTTCAAGTGATTCTCCTGCCTCAGCCTCCTGAGTAGCTGGGATTATAGGTGTGCACCACTACGCCAAGCTAATGTTTGTATTTTTAGTAGAAACGGTGTTTCACCATGTTGGTTAGGATGGTCTTGATCCCTTGACCTCGTGATCTGCCCACCTCGGCCTCCCAAAATGCTAGGATTACAGGCATGAGCCACCACACCTGGCCTATTTCCTTTTTTTTGAGTCTCATTCTGTCACCAGGCTATGGGGTGCAGCGGTGCGATCCTGGCTCAGTGCAACCTCCTCCTCCAGGGTTCAAGCAATTCTCCTGCCTCAGCCTCCCGAGTAGCTGGGATTCCAGGTGTGCGCCACCACGCCCAGCTAATTCTTGTATTAGTAGAGACAGAGTTTTACCATGTTGGTCAGGCTGGTCTCAAACTCCTGACCTTGTGATCCACCCGCCTTAGCCTCCCAAAGTGCTGGGATTACAGGTGTGAGCCACCTGGCCTGGCCTCTCCATTTTTTTTTTAACCAACAATGAGATACCGAGTATATATGTGGTGCTAAGACTTCCTTCTTATATCTACTTATGTTGTGTAGTTCTTTTTTCTTACTGATTATGGTGTGTTTTTTATAGTTTTATTAGTCTGATTATCCATCTTAAATTTTTAATATTTTTCTGAACAATGAGGTTTTAAATCCTCTGAAATGTATTTTGCATATGTATCATACAAAGTGTATAGGAATCTGGCTTCCTTTGCAAATGGATTTAATTTTTATAGCAGCATTTATTGAATTATTTTCCTTACCTATTGATTTCTCCATATATTATTCTCAGATCTCTCTCTGTGATTTTCCATTTTAATCCCCTGATCCATCTGCTTGGGTTATACTGTCTTTCAGTAACATTATTTTAATATAATTTCAAACTTTAAAAAAGCTGCAAGAACAATACCCAACACTCCCACATAACCTTTACCCAGATTCTTAACATTTCATTCCATTTGCTTTGTCACTCTCTATCTTGGTACAGATAGTTTTATTCTTTTTTTTTTAACCATAAGCTGGAGACAGTTAGCACTTTTATTTCTAAATATTTCAGTGTGTATTTCCTAAGAATGGGAATATTGATCTTTTGTTTTTGAGACAGGGTTTCACTCTGTCACCCAGCCTGGAGCACAGTGGTGTGATCTCTACTCACTGTAACCTCTGCCTCCTGGGCTCAAGGGATCCTCACACCTCAGCATCACCAGTAGCTGTGACTACAGGTATGCGCCACCATGCCTGGCTAATTTTTGTATTATTTTGTCGAGACAGGTTTTTGCCATGTTGCCCAAGCTGGTCTTAAACTCCTGGGCTTAAGCAATCCACCCACCTAGGCCTCCCAAAGTGCTGGGGATTACACACATGAGCCACTGTGCCTGGCTGGGAATGTTAATCTTAGATAATTTCAGTACAGTAATCATAATCAGGAAATTAAACACGATACATTTATCTATATACTCTATGCAAATTTTTTCAATTGTCCTATTTTTTTTCCTGTTTCCAGATCTAATCTGGAATCTTGGATTGCATTGAACTGTTCAGTTCTTCAGGCTGTCTTTATGACCTTGACATTTTTGAAATCCTGTTTTACAGGAATGTCCCTCGGTTTGGATTTGTCTGATGATCCCTCAAGGTTAGATTCAGAATGTGCATTTTTAAAGTCATATGTCCTTAGTGAGGAGATACATGTGTCCCACTGTAGGCAAAGCTAAACTCAAAGAAATTGACTAGGGTATTATCTGCCAGTTTTCTCTACTGCAAACTTGCTGTTTTTCCCTTTATAGTTGCTAATCTGCTAATTATATCCAATTTAAAGTCAATTGTGATACCTGGTATTCTTGGCACTTTATATTTTCCCATAGCCTTTAGAATCGCTGAATCGTCCAATCCAAGATGGTGGTATATTTTTCATTTTTTTCTTTAATATAATTTGAGCTTTTTCCTCATATAGGCTTTTTACTTTGTTAAATATATGCTGAGGGTTTTGATGTTTTTGTTTGTTTCTGAGACAGGGTCTCACTCTGTCACGTCACCCAGGCTGGAGTGCAGTGACATAATCTTGGCTCACTACAACCTCCGGCCCCTGGGCTCAAGCGATGTTCCCACCTCCGCTGGGATTCCAGGGGTGAGCCACCGTGCCTGCCCTCTCCACCCTCTTGTTGTTGGAGCAGAGGCTCGCTCTGTCACCCAGGCAGTATTATAAGTATTCTACTTATTTGGTCTTTTGATGATGGTATAAATACTAAGGGAGGCATTATGTGAAAAATAAATGTTTCAGTGCTTTGTGGCATGACACTTTATTTTTATTTTATTTATTTTGAGATGAAGTCTCACTGTGTCACCCAGGCTGGGAGTACAGAGGCGCCATCACAGTTCACGGCTCACTGCAACCTCTATAGCGTGACACTTTAAATTTTGTAATTTTATATTTGTTGATTTCTTATAAATGCTTATATTTAGAAATTTTTCTTTTTTTTTTTTTTTGAAACAGTCTCGCTCTGTCACCCAGGCTGGAGTGGAATAGTGTGATTTCGGTTCACTGCAACATCCGCTTCCTGGGTTCAAGCAATTCTCCTGCCACCATGCTCGGCTAATTTTTTGTATTTTTAGTAGAGATGGAGTTTCACCATGTTGGCCAAGCTGATCTCAAACTCCTGACCTCAGGTGATCCACTCACTTCCTCCTCCCAAAGTGCTGGGGTTACAGACATGAGCCCCCCTGTTCTGTTTTACTAAGAACTTTAAATCTGAATCGCTACAAAGTGGCATCTGCTTATATAATTATGATTTTTGTTAATGTACTAGTAGACTTCTGTAGTTCTTAATCATAGTGACTCTTTGAGTCAGTTTCCTTACCAGTAAAATAGGAGTACCATCACATTTAATCTTCCTACCCTATAGGAATAAGTGTGTTCCTTGTCTTTTGGTGTAATAATGGGAACTAATGTTAAAATTTTCTGCATTTCCATTCACCAGAGTAAGCTGCACATGGAGGGCTTCCGGAGCTTGAAGGAGGGTGAGGCTGTGGAGTTCACCTTTAAGAAGTCAGCCAAGGGTCTGGAATCCATCCGTGTCACTGGACCTGGTGGGGTGTTCTGTATTGGGAGTGAGAGGCGGCCAAAGGGGAAGAACATGCAGAAGCGCAGATCAAAAGGAGACAGGTATGGATTGGAAGGCAGCTTATATAGTTTGCTAGGGGCATCCCCTGTCTCCCAATCCTGCCACTTTGTGGGTCTCATTGCCAGAGATGAAGGGAAACCTGTGGTTCCTGGCAGCTGTAGGTGACTGAGTCTCTGCAAATAGGTGTGAGCAAGGGCAGCAGGTGAGGATGGCACTGGGGGTAACTTAGAGCTTCCACTTGGGACAATTAACTTTGCTCTAGTCTCAGTTGTTTTTTGTTTTGAGATGGAGTCTCACACTGTTGCCCAGGCTGGAATGCAGTGGCCTGATCTCAGCTCACTGCAACCTCTGCCTCCTAGGTTCAAGCAATTCTCTGCCTCAGCCTCCCGAGTAGGTGGGATTACAGGCACTTGCCACCAATGCCTGGCTAATTTTTGTATTTTTAGTAGAGATGGGGTTTTACCATCTTGGCTAGGCTGGTCTTGAACTCCTGACCTTGTGATCCACTTGCCTCAGCCTCCCAAAGTGCTGGGATTACAGGCATAAGCCACTGCACCCAGCCCTAGCCTCAATTGTTAAGTGAAGGGAGTGATACTAACCTCATAGGATGGTTTTAAAATTAATGGAGACCATGGATTTGCAAATGATGGGACAAGATAGCATTAGCTGTATCTGTTGCTTTTTTATAAGGTCTGCAAATAGCTATTTCCTTAATCTTGCTTGGTCTTAAAGCACCTTAGCTCTGAACAGATACTATAATTTGGCTTCTTTAATTTCTCCTATATTAAGGGTATGGAAGAATCTCTCCTATCCTCCAAGTTTCAGTTCCCAGTTCGAGTCAGTAACTTCTAATTTCTGGTATCTTGGTATTTTCAAGTTGACATGAATCTGAAGAGCTCACCTAGACAATTAGATGAGGAAAGGACTTAAAGCTCATTTAGTAATAGTCCTCCTTTTGTAAGTGGGAAGTTTGGTGGCTTGGAAGGGAAATAAGTGACAGACCTGTACCAGAGCCCAGGTGTCCTCATTCATGGGAGGCATCTGGCCTCTTCTTGCTCCTTTCTCTCACTTACCATCTTGCTTTGTACTAGGTGCTACAACTGTGGAGGTCTAGACCATCATGCCAAGGAATGCAAGCTGCCACCCCAGCCCAAGAAGTGCCACTTCTGCCAGAGCATCAGCCATATGGTAGCCTCATGTCCACTGAAGGCCCAGCAGGCCCCTAGTGCACAGGGAAAGCCAACATACTTTCGGGAGGAAGAAGAAGAAATCCACAGCCCTGCCCTGCTCCCGGAGGCCCAGAATTGAGCCCCAATGGGTGGGGGCTATTCTTTTGCTATCAGGAAGTTTCGAGGAGCAGGCAGAGTGGAGAAAGTGGGAATAGGGTGCATTGGGGCTAGTTGGCACTGCTATATATTTCAGGCTGGGGTTCACACCATCACCCTTTCTTCCCTCTAGTTTGGGGGAAAGGGTGAGTCAAAGAAACTCCATCCATGCTCTGTCCAAATGCAAGTGAGGGTTCTGGGGGCGACCAGGAGGAGGGAATCACCCTACAACCTGCACGCTTTATCTGAGGCTCCATCCCCAGAATTTCCAGCTTTTGAAAGTGGCCTGGTTAGGGAAGTTGTTTTCCTTTTAAAGAAGGATTTATAATAATAATTCCCATGCCAGAGTGAAATGATTTAAGTATAAGACCAGATTCATGGAGCCAAGCCACTACATTCTGTGGAAGGGAATCTCTCAGGAATAAGGCAGTTTTTTTTTTCCACATCTTATATCCTCATACCCACTTTTGGGATAGGGTGCTGGCAACTGTCCCAAGCAGTGGGTAGTGATGACGGCCAAAAGGGTGTTTGGGGGAATAGCTGCAGACCTGCTGCTCCTACACTCACTCCGCCCCATTCTGGGTCAATGTGATTTTATTTATTTGCTCCCTTGGATACTGCACCTTGGGTCCCACTTTCTCCAGGATGCCAACTGCACTAGCTGTGTGCGAATGACGTATCTTGTGCATTTTAACTTTTTTTTTCCTTAATATAAATATTCTGGTTTTGTATTTTTGTATATTTTAATCTAAGGCCCTCATTTCCTGCACTGTGTTCTCAGGTACATGAGCAATCTCAGGGATAAGTCGGCAGCAGCTCCAGGTCTGCACAGCCGGAATACTTTTTGTTGTTTTTGCCACCGTGGAGAGCAACTATTTGGAGTGCACAGCCTATTGAACTACCTCATTTTTGCCAATGAGAGCTGGCTTTTCTGCCATCGTGTCCTCTTGAAACCCCCTCTGCCTTGAAAATGTTTTATGGGAGACTAGGTTTTAACTGGGTTGCCCCATGACTTGATTGCCTCCTACTGGAAGATTAGAAATTACTCTAAACAGGAAATGGCGGTGCAGAGGCTAGGAGAGGCTGGGCCAGGTGAAAGGCCCAGAGAGGAAGCCAAGATTAGGTGAGGGTTGTCTAATCCTAGAGCACAGGACGTGCTTTACATCCCAGATCCATTCTTCACCACATTAGATGAGGCCTACCATGCACAACAGGGTGTGTGTGTTCATAAAACCGGAGTTGGTAAGGATAAGTTTTAAGACCAGTACCCCTGTACTGAATCCTGTGCTGTCAAGGGATGGCTACATGAAGAAAGGTCTAAAATCCTTCACCTGTCAGAATCCTTGGGTTCCAGGAAGACACACGAGCAGGGCTTTGTGGTGCCTGGGGCCCGTGTCCTGCCCTGCTGCAGTAGTGATTAGTAGTGTCACGGTAGCTAAAGGAGAAAAGGGGGTTTCGTTTACATGCTGTGAGATCACCGCAAACCTACCTCACTGTGTTGAAACGGGACAAATGCAATAGAACACATTGGGTGGTGTGTGTCTGATCCTGGGTTCTTGTCTCCCCTAAATGCTGCCCCCCTCTAGTTATTGTATTTGTCTGGGCTTTGTAGGACTTCACTAATTTGGTGATTGCTAGGTGGCCTAGTTTGTGTAAATATAATGTATTGGTCTTTCTCCCTGTTCTTTGGGGTTTTGTTTACAAACTTCTTTTTGTATTGAGAGAAAAATAGCCAAAGCATCTTTGACAGAAGGTTCTGCACCAGGCAAAAAGATCTGAAACATTAGTTTGGGGGGCCCTCTTCTTAAAGTGGGGATCTTGAACCATCCTTTCTTTTGTGTTCGTCTTTACCTATCAGATCAGATCTTCTGTCCCAAAAACGTGTCTTCCACCCTGCTCTCTTTTCTGTTCACCCCCAAAAGAAAACCTACACACCCACGCTCGTACACATTTAATGCTTAGAGTGTCTCCACAACTTCTAAACAATGTATGCAAAAATCCGAAAGAAGCTAGAAACCCTCCATTCCTTGTTCCAGCCTCCTGAATCAAGACCAATACATTTGTTTTGGTGAGCCACCATGTCCGGCCAACCATTTCTTGATGTATTCATGACAAACACTTAAGACGCTGCTGTAGGCCAGGTGTGGTGCCTCACGCCTGTAGTTCCAGTACTTTGGGCGACCGAGGTAGGTGGATCACGAGGTCAGGAGTTCAAGACCATCCTGGCCAACACAGTGAAACCCCATCTCTACTAAAATACAAAAAAATTAGCCGGGCATGATGGTGTGTGCCTGTAATCCCAGCTACTCGGGAGGCAGAGGCAGGGGAATCACTTGAAACTGAGAGGTAGAGGTTGCAGTAAGTTGAGATCGCGCCACTGCACTTCAGCCTGGGTGACAGAGCAAGACTCCGTCTCAAAAAAAAAAAAAAAAAAAAAAAGACACTGCTGTATTTTAGATGGATCAAACCTACTTAATTTTTAATCCTAAAGTAGAGAGATGCAATTGGGGGCCTTCCATGTAGAAAGTGGGGTCAGGAGGCCAAGAAAGGGAATATGAATGTATATCCAAGTCACTCAGGAACTTTTATGCAGGTGCTAGAAACTTATGTCAAAGTGGCCACAAGATTGTTTAATAGGAGACGAACGAATGTAACTCCATGTTTACTGCTAGAAACCAAAGCTTTGTGTAAAATCTTGAATTTATGGGAGGGAGGGTAGGAAAGCCTGTACCTGTCTGTTCTTTTCCTGATCCCTTTCCCTCATTCCTAAACTGCAGGAGATTGAGCCCCTTTGGGCTTTGGTGACCCCATCACTGGGGTGTGTTTATTTGATGGTTGATTTTGCTGTACTGGGTATTTCCTTTCCAATTTTCTAATCATTTATTAACACATGCTGACTCTTCCCTTCCCTTCTCCTTTCCCTGGGAAAATACAATGAATAAATAAAGACTTATTGGTACTCAAACTGTCATCCCCTTGTCAGATGTTTTTTGCCTTTCCCATGATTCCCACTTTCTTGGATTGGGACTCAGAAGTCACAGAAGAACCATTAAGTTTTTCTGTTCAGCCACTTTGTTAGGAATGAACCTTGAAAGTTCAGTCCTCTTAGCACCTCATTACAGTGGATTTTTTGTTTCTAGTTAAGGCCTCTTGTCCTTTCCTTGGAAGCTTCCACATTCAAGAGGGGATTAGGGGCTTGGCATGCATAAGAATGGGGTTGCCTGTGCCACTGGCTGGGATGAAAGGATGGGGCCATGGCTTGGGGCATGAGACCCTAATAATACTTTGTCCCCTACTACTCAAAGCCTTTTACAAATCTTAATTAATTAACCCCTTGCAGCACCCCAAGGAGAGGAATGTGGAACTGGGGAAATTGAGGCCATAGGAGATTCACCGACTAGCTATAAATGCAACATTTTCTTCGAGCCAAAGTTTGTTAGCTTTTTGATGAACATCGAATTTTTTTCATATATATATCACCAGTCATCAAGCAAGAACACTGAATTTTAAACATCTATTCCCACTAAGGGAAGGATTTTAAAAAGAAAAAAACACTTAATTGGAGGCAAATCAAGTATATTAACAAAGTACAGGGAAACCGTTTAAATCCTCAGTCCTGACATCAAAGCAAGGGTAAGAAGTTTCATACATCCATTCCAGGGACTCTGGCTCCTTAATTGCATCAAAAGTCAAAGCTAACAGGAGAATCTCATGGAGGAGCAAACTACTAGTGGGCTTTGTTAAATTGTCTTGCTGCAAAATGAAGTAACTTGGGCTGAAATTTACTCCCCAGGTTGCAAAGCCGGGCATGGTGGTGTGTGGAAGAATGAAAAAGCTCAATACTATTAACTTCTACTCATCCTTAGGGCTTTCTTTGATCATGTTTCTGTGTTAAAATAGCCCCTTTCATTAGAAAGAGTGGAAGACTTCAATTAGACATCGCCAGTAAAACGTCTCTTCCTTGCCTCATTTCTTTAATAACGTAAGGTGAAATGCGACAAAAGGTTCTTATGACAATTGTGAATTTCTATTTCACTGAAAACATTCAGATGTAGGTTGTATTATGCTTTGCAAGAAATATTGATTGTATCAGAATCGATTAAGAATTTTTTCCTCTTTCAATTCTGAGAAAACTGAACGAGTTTCTTTTGTGAGCCTAAAATTCTTGCAACCCTTTTCTCGTAAAGGTTCAGTACAGAGCTAATGCCCTTAGCTTTTCTGCCAGGGTTAATTTGTTATTTTCGTTTATGTGCTGCCAAAGCGAGTACCTTTCTGTTATTTTAGAAGTCATTCTTACGGCAGAGCTTCTTCTGGCCTTAACCCTTCTCTTGAGTTCTTTGGGATGGGTCTTGGGAATCCACAAATCCTAAAATACGCGTGCCTCAAAACAGATTCATATTCTGCGCGTCTGTAAGACTGGCTGCGGCTGGGAACTTCTCCCGAGAGGATTAAATCCACTAAATAAAACACGAAACGTTAACAAAATAATTTTCAAGAATATGTGCTAGTGCTCTAATGAAGGCCGGTTTTGCGGCATTCCAAGGTAAGGACGCTGCCTTGCTCCGTTTCTCAGCGGTCTTAAGCTGCCTTCGAAGGCCAAGAAACGCCTCGATTCTTGCCCCCTGACATATTTCCCTGGCGCGTTTTCCAGAGGCCTCCCAAAGTGTGAGTCTACCGACCCCTCCGCTGACCACGCTGTGCTCAACCCCGCCTTCCCCAGCCTGTCCCCTAGCACGTGGCCTGGAGCCCGACCTCCCGCCCCTCTGAGTCACAGGAGCCTGGCTCTGACCCACACCCGCTTCCACGTCCCGCGGGACTGAGAACTGCAGACCCAAAACGCGGGCTGCGCCCCCCCGCTCCCAGCCTGCAGGCACAGGCGCAAGGCAGGCCCCACCCCTTGAGTGACGGAGGGGGCGTGCCCCAGCGCCTAAAGATGACGTATTCTTCTGGCGCCACGTCGTGAGGCAGTGCCGGCCCACTTAAGCAGTGAGGACGCGCCTAGTGGAGCGAATCAGGTGCGGGTGAACTGAAGGGGTGAACGAGAGGAGGAGAGGGTGACTGGGCGCGCGGGGAGAAGCAAAAGGACGACAGAGGGAATAATCAGGAGACCACCGAGGCGTGAAGTAGCAGGGGTGCGATAACTGAAGGGGCTACTAACGGGGAGCGCAGAGTGGGAAACAGCTTTGGGGAAGATGGAGAAGGAAGAAATGGGGTATGATCAAGATGTGGTCACCATGATATGGCAGGAAACCGACTTAGATGTTCAGAAGAAGTCAGTGCAGATACTGAGGAAATGGGAATGGGAACAAGTCCGCAAAGCCAGGAGAACCGAGAAAAGGCTTTTGCCCTCCAAAGGTCTCCTTGGCTTATAAAACTCTGAGTGGTAAAAGATTAGAGGCTTAGACAAGTGCCTTTGGATTCTAATGCTGACTGCTCTCCACAGTCCAGCTGATTTCCCAGAAGTCAGTTATAGCTCTTTACAAACCTTGGTGTCTTCTTATTTTCTTTCTTGTTTATCCAAGATTACCTGGCTGGTGTTTGGTTGTTCTGGGGTGATCTTCTGACTGGAAAAGAACTATGTCATGGATCAAGGAAGGAGAGCTGTCACTCTGGGAGCGGTTCTGTGCCAACATCATAAAGGTGAGCAATGGCCCAGAGCACCAGTTGGTCTTCTGGTCTTATATCAAAACCTGTTATTAAGGTTGAGAGATTCATGATGTTAAGTGGAATTTAGCAAGGAAACCAAAGAGTCTTAGAATGGTAACTTCCAGGTCTACATTTCTGGTAGACTTTTGTCCTAACTCTGACATTTTCAGGAAGCCCAGGCCTCTCAATATCATTGGGCAGCCTATACTGCTAAATTTTTGTTATAGAGAACTGAAATTTGTTTCCCTTGAACTTGGATCCATTGTTCCTTGTACTTTCCTGTGGATTTAAATAGGTTAATCTTTGATTTATTCTTAGATCTGACAGCAGAGCAATGGCTAAGAGTGGGCCTGGTTGCTTATGCCTGTAATCCCAGAAATTTAGGAGGCCAAAGTGGGCAGATTGTTTGAGCTCAGGAGTCGAGACCACCCTGGACAACATGGCAAAACCCCGATTCTACAAATAATACAAAAATTAGCTGGGCTTGGTGGCATGCACCTGTAGTCCCAGCTACTTGGAAGGTTGAAGTGGGAGAATTTCTTGAGCTGAGGTCAAAGCTGCAGTGAGTCATAATTGCATCACTGCACTTCAGCCTGGGTGACAGAATGAGACCCTGTCTCAAAAAAAAAAAGTTTGGGCTCTAGAGTCAGACAGACATGAATGAAAGTCCTGTTCTGTTGTATTTTGAGACAGTCTTGCTCTGTCATCCAGGTTGGCGTGCAATGGTGCAATCTTGGCTCACTGCAGCCTTCACCTCCCAGGTTCAAGCAGTTCTCTTGCCTTAGCCACCCAAGTAGCTGGAGTTAAAAGTGTGTGCTACCACACATGGCTAATTTTTATATTTTTAGTAGAGATGGGGTTTCACCTTGTTGGCCAGGCTGGTCTTGAACTCCTGACCTCAGGTGATCTACCTATCTCAGCCTCCCAAAGTGCTGGGATTACAGGCTTGAGCCACTGCACCTGGCCTGAAAGTCCTGTTCCATCATTTAGTAACCATGTGAATTTAACAATTGTAGAATTGTTACGAGAATTAAATGAGACATTAATATAAAGCACTTAGCAGTATGTCTAGCAGTTCTTAATTATTAGTAGGGTTGTCTTTCAGCCGTTTGAAGACTATGATCTCCCTTCTTCCCCAAATCTTCCCTCAGCTTTTTCTCTAGGAGTCACAGCAATATTATATCTGCCTAAGACAGGTTTGAGATTGGGGCCAGTCTGCTTGGTTTTGTTTTTCAGCCACAGGCTGTCAAGCAGCAGGTAGTAATGAATTTATGAGTCAGTAACCTTTCTACAAGCCCCACACATGCTCACACACAAATGCCAAGTGATCTCAAGCAGTCCAGGAAATGGGAAGTATCTCCTTGGGGAACCACTTCAGTGTTATGTTTGGAAGAACAAGCTGCATAACTTGAATGGATATTGGGAGACAGAAAGGCTGTTTGTGGGAGACAAAAGTAGGAAATGAAGAAGTATTGAGGAAGCAGTCAGGGAAGAGCCCACCCAGGTAAGGAAAAAAAATAGGCCAAGGAGTTCATTTTTGCTATGGTAGACAACTCAACAGCTGCTCCAAGCCAAATAAGGGTTTTGTTTTTTGCTTTTTTTTTTTTTTTTTTTTTGAGATGGAGTCTCACTTTCGCCCAGGCTGGAGTGCAGTGGCGTGATCTTGGCTCACTGCAGCCTTCGCCTCCCAGGTTCAAGCAGTTCTCCTGCCTCAGCCTTCTGAGTAGCTGGGACTATAGGTGCATGGCACCACACCCAGCTAATTTTTGTACCTTTAGTAGAGACTGGGTTTCACCATATTGGTCAGGCTGGTCTTGAACTCCTGATCTCATGATCCACTTGCCTTGGCCTCCCAAAGTGCTGGGATTACAGGCCTGAGCCACCACGCCTGGCTCCAAGTAAGTTTTGTTTGGCTCAGAAAAAATCTTCTGTTTGCATTGAAAAACAAAATTTTTATAAAAATCCTGATGTTTGGTTTTCTTGCAAAATCAGCAGATCCAACAATATTGGGCCCCAGGTCCTGTGTGTCAGCAGTTGGCTAGAGATCAGGAATGAGTGCCTTTTTTTTTGAGACAGAGTTTCTCTCTGTCACCCAGGCTGGAGTGCAGTGGCGAGATCTCAGCTCACTGCAACCTCAGCCTCCTGAGTAGCTGGGATTACAGGCTCCCACCACCACTCCCAGCTAATTTTTGTGTGTGTGTGTTTTGTTTTGTTTTGTTTTGTTTGAGATGGAGTCTTGCTCTGTCACCCAGGCTGGAGTGCAGTGGCCTGATCCCGGCTCACTGCAACCTCTGCCTTCCAGGTTCAAGCAGTTCTCCTGCCTCAGCTTCCCAAGTAGTTGGGATTACAGGAACCCGCCACCACGCCTGTCTAATTTTTATATTTTTAGTAGAGATAGGGTTTCACCATCTTGGCCAGGCTGGTGTCAAACTCCTGACCTCGTGATCTGCCCTCCTTGGCCTCCCTAAGTGTTGAGATTACAGGTGTGAGCCACCGCACATGGCCCTAATTTTCACATTTTTAGTAGAGACAGGGCTTCAACATGTTGGCCAGGCTGGTCCTGAACTCCTGACCTCAAGTGATCTGCCCGCCTTGTCCTCCCAAAGTGCTGGGATTACAGGGATGAGCCACTGCACCCAGCCCTATGAGTGCGTTTTTTTCTGTAGAAGGCACCATCTTCATTTGACTATATCCGTCAGTATTTTTCCTGGCCAGGCATGATGGCTCACACCTGTAATCCCAGCACTTTGAGAGGCCAAGTCGAGCGGATCTCTTGAGGCCAGGAGTTCAAGAGCAGCCTGGCCAATATGGTGAGACCCCTGTCTCTACAAAAAATTTAAAAATTAGCTGGGTGTGGTGGTACATTCCTGTAGTCCCAACTACTTGGGAGATTGAAGTGGGAGGATCTTTCTCATTCCAAAAGGTGGAGGTTGCAAATGAGTCGAGATCATGCCACCACACTTCATCCAGCTTGGGTAACAGAGTAAGACCCTGTCTCAAGGAGAAAGAAAAAAAATCGTTTTCCCTTTGCTCTCTAGTTGGAGACTAATTAAACCAAGCCTGTAGTTAAGAGCATATGTTTAACTCTGGAAGCAGATCGACATCAGTTTGAATCCCCATTTGCCTCTTCTTAACTGTGTGATTAATATAAGTCACTAGAACTCTCTGAGCCTGTTTTTCCACCTGTAAAATGAAGATAATACTATTTGCTTTATAGACCTGTATGATAAGATGAAGTATAAGAAGCCCAGCATAGTATTTGGCAAGTAGTAAGTGCTCAGTAAACATGTAAATAAAAATAAATAGGCCGGCTGTGGTGGCTCATGCCTGTAATCCCACCACTATGGGAGACTGATGAAGAGGATTGCTTGAGCCCAGGAGTTCAAGACTTGGGCAACACAGGGAGATCCAGTCTCTTTTTTGGGTTTGTTTGTTTTTTTTGAGACAGAATCTCGCTCTGTCACTGAGGCTGGAGAGGCTGGAGTGCAGTGGCGCAATCTTGGCTCACTGCAACCTCTGCCTCCAGGGGTCAGTCGATTCTCCTCCCTCAGCCTTCTAAGTCGCTGGGACTACAGGCACACACCACCAAGCATGGCTAATTTTTGTAATTTTAGTAGAGACAGGGTTTCACCATGTTGGCCAGGATGGTCTCAATATCCTGACCTCATGATCCACCCGCCTTGGCCTCCCAAAGTGCTGGGATTACAGGCCTGAGCCACCATGCCCAGCTGACCCCATCTCTTAAAAAAGAAAAAAGGCGCCGGGCGCGGTGGCTCAAGCCTGTAATCCCAGCACTTTGGGAGGCCGAGGCGGGTGGATCACGAGGTCAAGAGATCGAGACCATCCTGGTCAACATGGTGAAACCCCATCTCTACTAAAAATACAAAAAATTAGCTGGGCATGGTGGCGTGTGCCTGTAATCCCAGCTACTCAGGAGGCTGAGGCAAGAGAATTGCCTGAACCCGGGAAGCAGAGGTTGCGGTGAGCCGAGATCGCGCCATTGCACTTCAGCCTGGGTAACAAGAGTGAAACTCCATCTCAAAAAAAAAAAGAAAAAAGGCCAGGTAGGTGTGGTGGCCTGAGCTGGTAGTCCTGGCTACTCAGCAGGAGGCAGAGGTGGGAGGATCACTTGAGCCCAGGAGGCCAAGACTTTAGTCTGGGTGACTGAGTGCTGCCTCTAAATAAATAAATAAATAAATAAATAAATAAGTAAACTTTAATATCTTTTTACTGAGCTCAAAGCACGAAGTACCCAGTTCCCTTCGTCAGGGCTTTCATCACATAGCCCAACCTGTCACCTTGGGATGTAGTGTCTTCCTTTATCCCTGAAGAATATGAGACTTGTTCATCATTTGTCTTCATATTCCACAGGCAGGCCCAGTGCCAAAACACATTGCATTCATAATGGACGGGAACCGTCGCTATGCCAAGAAGTGCCAGGTGGAACGGCAGGAAGGACACTCACAGGGCTTCAACAAGCTCGCTGAGGTGGGTGTGTATGGCAGAGCCCAAAATGAACAGTCTGTGGAGAGACAGATTATAGCTAGAAAACCAGGCCCTGAGTTTGCTGTGGTTGAAGAGTGTTTTTTATATCTGTCTCTGTGTTTTATTGTTTCCTTGCTAGCTATACATCTCATCTTGACATTGGCCAGACATGGTTGTTCATGTCTGTAATCTAGGCACTTTGGGAGGCCAAGGCAGGAGGATTGCTTGAGCCCAGGGGTTCAGGACCAGCCTGGGCAACGTAGTCAGACCCCATCTCTACAAAAAAAATTTAAAAACTAACCAGACTTGATGGTGCACACCTGTACCCCCAGCTACTCAGGAGGCTGAGGTGGGAGGACTCCCTGAGCCCAGGGAGCTTGAGGCTGCAGTGAACAGAGATTGTGCCACTGCACTCCAGCCTGGGTGACAGAGTCACACTGTCTCAAGAAAAAAAATTGATGTTAACAAAGAAGTAATCAGCCAGTGAATTACCATAAAATACTGGAAATAAGAACAAAATTGCCTCTTATTATTATTTTAATAAATCAATAGTTTATATTCTATGCCTCATCCAATCCTTATTTTATGTTCTACATGACTTAACATTGATAAAGTTGCATCTATAGCTTCAGTAACCTTATTTTTACTAATCATTTTGGTTGGTTGTTTGGTTGTTTTTTTTTTTTTTTTTTTTTTTTTGAGACAGAGTCTTGCTCTGTCACCCAGGCTGGAGTATAGTGGCATGATTCTCTGCTCACTGCAACCTCTGCCTCCCGGGTTCAAGCGATTCTCTGCCTCAGCCTCCTGAGTAGCTGAGATTGCAGGCGCCCACCACCACATCCAGCTAATTTTCTTGTATATTTAGTAGACATGGGGTTTCACCGTGTTGGCCAGGCTGGTCTCGAACTCCTGATCTCAGGTGATCCACCACCTCAGCCTCCCAAAGTGCTGGGATTATAGGCAGGAGCCACTGCATCCGGCCAACATTTGGGGAAGTATTTATTTTCTTTTGAGATGGAATTTCACTCTTGTTGCCCAGGCTGGAGTGTAATGGTTGCCATCTCGTCTCACCTCAACCTTCATCTCCTGGGTTCAAGCAGTTCTCCTGCCTCAGCCTCCTGAGTAGCTGGGATTACAGGGATGCCCCACCAACCCAGCTAATTTTGTCTTTTTAGTAGAGAGGAGGTTTCTCCATGTTGGTCAGGCTGGTCTTGAACTGCCAACCTCAGGTGATCCACGTGCCTCTGCCTCCCAAAGTGCTAGGATTGCAGGCGTGAGCCCCCTCGCCTGGCCTGGAGAAGTCTTTTTCAAAGTGTATATATAAGCTTTCTAACTGTATGTTTCAATGACTGTAGAACATTTTATCAAGAGGATCTGATATAATTTAACTGCTCCACTATTACTTGACATTACAATAAGCATTATAAATAGTACTGTTTCAGCCTGGGGCAACATGGTGAGATCCTGTTTCTACAAAAAAAAAAAAAAAAGTTAGCCAAGCCCGGTGGTGCATGCCTATGGTCCCGCCTACTTACTGAGGTGGAAGGGTCACTTGAGCCCTGGAGGTTAAGGCTTTAGTGAACTGTGTTCATGTCACTGCACTCCAACCTGGTGACAGAGCAAGACCCTGTCTATTTAAAAAAAAAAAAAAGAAGTACTCTTTTGGATAAATTCTTAGAAGTGACATTTCTGGACTACCATTGGGTGACTACTCGTTCTGCTTTGCCAAAGCTGAGGGATTTCTTAGGACTCAGGCCTTTTACTGCTAAAACTGGGGAAAGTGCCAGGCAAACCAGTTAATCACTCTACACTGAGGTCATGAACATTTTATGGTATAATGCATATTATAAATTAGAAAATATTAAGTTTAACAAAAGAATGGAATATGACAATCTTGGTGAAACTTTTAACAATGGGAATGTGGTTTATAGTTCACAGATCCCAGTGTCCTAGCACAGAGACACAGCTTGATGCCAGGGTAGCGATTATGTTTTTCCTTTAGTGAATGGCAGTGGGGTTCTCACCAGCACCCTGTAGAAGTCTTTACATTTGTTGACTCTGGCTTCTTTTTTGTAACTGAGAGGAGTTTTGCGTAATGCTTAGAAGCTTAAGCTCTGGAGTCACTTAGAACTCATTGGCAGCCCTGTTCTGCCACTTTCTGGCTTTGTGAACTGCAGCAAGTTATGTAGCTTTCCTTTGCCTCAGTTTCTTCATCTATAAAATGGGGTTGGCAGTCTCTATCTGAGTAGATTATTTGAAGGTAAATGAGAGGGCATGATGAAAAACATGTAGTGTAGTCCCTGACATAAAGGAACTGCTCAAAAAAATTGAAATTTGTTATTAGCAACTATATTGACTGATATCAGTGGTGGATTCCAACCCAGATGTGCCTTCCACAGTAGCTGCCTTGAAAGGTCTTTAGGGGCCAGAGGCTACTCAAGTGTCAGGCTCTCACTGGTAATTTTCCTAAGGTGACAGTAGAGTTGTTTGCTTGTATGTTTGTTAAGAGGTTCAGCTTAGCTTATTCTGTTCTGTTTGAATGTCTTGAATGTCTTCTGTTGTCTGCCTTTAAACTCCAGCTCCCCATCTCTCAACACTGTTCTCCATCTTTAGTGGTACGAGATTAGAGCAACTCCAGAGGACTCCGTTTAAGTCTGAGTTTCATTTCTTTTTCTTTCTTTGTTGTGTTTTTGTTTTTGTTTTTTATTTGAAACAAAGTCTCATTTTGTTGCCTAGGCTGGAGTGCAATGATGCGATCTTGGCTCACTGTAACCTCCACCTTCCAGGTTCACATAATTCTCTTGCCTCAGTCTCCTGAGTAGCTGGGATTACAGACATGCCCCACTGCACCCGGCAGTATTTTTAGTAGAGATGGGGTGTCACCATGTTGGCCAGGCTGGTCTTGAACTCCCAACCTCAGGTAGTCTGCCTGCCTCAGCCTCTCAAAGTGCTAGGATTATACACGTGACCTACCACAGCCAGCCAGTTTTATTTCTTCTTGAGTTGTAATTTCTGTTTGTTTTAGTTTTTGTTTTGAGATGGAGTCTTGCTCTGTAGCCCAGGCTGGAGTGCAGTGGCACAATCTCGGCTCAACGTCTGCCTCCTGAGTCCTGGTTCAAGCAATTCTCCTGCCTTAGCCTCCCAAGTAGCTAGGATTACAGGCATGAGCCACCATGCCCATTTAATTTTTGGTTTTTTTTAGTAGCAATAGGGTTTCACCATGTTGGCTGGTCTGGTCTTGAACTCCTGACCTCATGATCCGCCCGCGTCGGCCTCCCAAAGTTCTGGGATTATAGGCATGAGCCACTGCACCCAGCCAAAATGCACAGATTTTAAGTTTTGACAATTGCATTCATTTATCCAACCCACACCCCTATCAAGATATAGGACATTTCCGGCCAGGTGCAGTGGTTCACACCTGTAATCCCAGCACTTTGGGAGGCTGAGGCAGACAGATCACCTGAGGTCAGGAGTTTGAGACCAGCATGGCAAAACCTTGTCTCTACTAAAAATACAAAAAGTTAGCCAGGCGTGGTGGCACATGCCTATAGTCCCAGGTACTAGGGAGGCTGACACAGGAGAATCACTTGAACCCAGGAGGCTGAGGTTGCGGTGAGCCCAGATTGTGCCACTGCACTCCAGCCTAGGTGACAAGCGAGACTCCAGCTCAAAAAATACACACACACACACGCACACACACACACAAACACAAATGTATATGTGAATATATACATACACACACACACACACACACATATATGTATATGTAGGACATTTCCATCTCTCCAAAAGGTGCCCCTTCTCAATCAACTTCTGTTCCACCTCCTCCTTTTCCTCTCTAGGCAACTACCGTTCTGATTTCTGTAACTATAAAGTCGTTTTTTCCTGTTCTTGAACTCCGTCTAATAGAATCAGACAGTTGAGTTGAAGATTTTTGACATATTCTTCAACTCTGAGCCTGTTTTATCATCTGTAAAGTAAGCATGAAAACAATAGTGTCATTTTAAAGTGGTTGTTCCAAGAATCAAATGAAATTATGTGAAAACCCTTTGCAGACTATTAAATGCTACACAGCTGTCCAATTGTTGCTTTTATTCTTTTAACTCATCAGCCTCTCAATCTACCAGAATAATGAAGTTATGCTCTGAGTAATAACAACTTGTGTTTGTATATTGTTCGTTAGCCACCTTGTAAGGGATGGATTGTGATCCCATGTTACAGGTAAGGAGACTTAAACCCAGATAAATTAAATGATTTGATTACAGTCACATAGCAAGTGCATGATGGAATCAGGGACTAGAACCTAGTTCTTTACCGTCTCAGTGCAGAGTTCTTTCTTCTAATGCACAATGCCATCAACATTCACTAAGATCACATTTTTCAGTTTCTTCAGTGGTGGTTTTCTGCTAATTTGATTCGTTAATTCTGACATAAACATTGGTGTTATCCTAGCTTTACCCAGCTTTGGGGAGGAGAAAAGTCTGTCGCCCATCTCCAACTCTGAGTCAGGACCAAAAAGTATCTCTTATTTCCCTTCCCAATCTTCCTTGTATCTTAGCTCCTTGCCTTCTCCCTTCTCAGACTCTGCGGTGGTGTTTGAACCTGGGCATCCTAGAGGTGACGGTCTACGCATTCAGCATTGAGAACTTCAAACGATCCAAGAGTGAAGTAGATGGGCTTATGGATCTGGCCCGGCAGAAGTTCAGCCGCTTGATGGAAGAACAGTAAGATGCTATCATAAGGGAGAGCATGTTTTTCCACCATCCCCAGCCTTATCCTAACCCTTGAAAGTCTTATCCGAGGCTTACTTAAGGGACTCCCAACTCTTTTTAATGTTATTTAGATATCTTGGGTGGCAAATATGAGAAATACAAGGTAGTCTTTATTTCTTCCTTTTATTTTTAAAATAAAAATGGGCCATTTATTTGAGGATATTGAGGTGTGTCCCATGATTCAAGAACAAGTACAGCTGGCCTCAAGCAAAACTGAAACCAGGAATTAAAATCTGCTAGGTAGAACCTCTGTATACATTTACTTCTAACTCTCTCTGCAGACCAGCTTTCTCTGCTTCAGAAGAACAGCCCAGAATCAACAAAATCCCTTAGTTGGGATCCCTAAATTCTATCAGATTTCTACCCCAGAGACAATAAACTATGGCCAAGGGAATAGAGTGAAAGAAAACATTGAGGAAGTCATTTTCTGCTGCACACTGATACCTAAAAGGCTGCTGTACTCCCCCTGCATAGTCTCTTGGGAGGGACAGGATGATGCATAAGAGACATTTATGGGGAAGTGTCAGTACCATTCTTAGCTATAAGTTTAGGCTTAACTTAGAGAAAAAAGCTAGAGAGGGGCAAAGAGGAAATTCAGTGGAGACTGCTTGCTTCAAAGTATGGAGCCCTTACCAGCCAGAATTGCCCCAGAAGTCTTAGTAACAACCGTTGTGTGGCCATCTCCTACCTATACCAGGAAGATGAGAGAACAGTGAGCCTAGAAGAGTGGGTTGTAGGGAGGGTAGCCAGGTTTCCTTTTGTCTATGTTAGGATGGTGAGACTCTGGGCTACAGACATTGCTCCCTGGTCCCCAGCAGAGCCTGTGCATTTCAGAGTTTACACCTAAGGAGCTGGGGATAGAGGCATGGGGGCACATCCCACATGTTCAGATTCCTCTATACTGCCCACTAATCTTCTTTTTTTTTTTTTTTTTTTTTTTTTTTGAGACAGAGTTTCGCTCTTGTTACCCAGGCTAGAGTGCAATGGCGCGATCTCGGCTCACCGCAACCTCCGCCTCCCGGGTTCAGGCAATTCTCCTGCCTCAGCCTCCTGAGTAGCTGGGATTACAGGCACGCGCCACCACGCCCAGCTAATTTTTTGTATTTTTAGTAGAGATGGGGTTTCACCATGTTGACCAGGATGGTCTCGATCTCTTTTTTTTTTTTTTTTTTTTTTTTTGAGACAGAGTTTCGCTCTTGTTACCCAGGCTGGAGTGCAATGGAACGATCTCGGCTCACCGCAACCTCCGCCTCCTGGGTTCAAGCAATTCTCCTGCCTCAGCCTCCTGAGTAGCTGGGATTACAGGCACGTGCCACCATGCCCAGCTAATTTTTTTTGTATCTTTAGTAGAGACGGGGTTTCACCATGTTGACCAGGATGGTCTCGATCTCTTGACCTCGTGATCCACCCGCCTCGGCCTCCCAAAGTGCTGGGATTACAGGCTTGAGCCACAGCGCCCGGCAAATGTTTTTTTTTTGTTTTGTTTTGTTTGTTTGTTTGTTTGTTTGTTTTTGAGATGGAGTTTCGCTCTTGTTACCCAGGCTGGAGTGCAATGGCGCGATCTCGACTCACCGCAACCTCTGCCTCCTGGGTTCAGGCAATTCTCCTGCCTCAGCCTCCTGAGTAGCTGGGATTACAGGCACACGCCACCATGCCCAGCTAATGTTTTGTATTTTTAGTAGAGACAGGGTTTCACCATGTTGACCAGGATGGTCTCGATCTCTTGACCTCATGATCCACCCACCTTGGCCTCCCAAAGTGCTGGGATTACAGGCATGAGCCACTGCGCCCAGCTTCTGCCCACTAATCTTAACTTTTGTAAAGCCCTTAATATATTTCAGGGCTTGAGCCTAAAATATATTCTCATTCATCCTATAGTCACGTTTTCCCATGATAAAGATATTAGCCCATTTTTAGAGAGAATGAAAGTAAAAACCAAAGAAGTTAAGGTATATGTCCTGAGTCACACAAGTGTCAGACAGTCAGAGCCAAGGTGCACACCTAGATCTTTCTGACTCCAGAGCTGAACTGTTGCCTATTACGCTGTGCTATGAGAGACAGACCATCTTAAATTCTTGCAAGATCAAAATGCATGGCAGTAGAGATGCTAACGAGATTGCTCTGATCAGCCAGTAGTAGAGAAAATGGTCTTCATTTATCATGAAGTCCTGGCCAAAGCAAAAAGAAACCTCAGAGGTGCTTTTTCCATTAATGTGCCACAGAACCCCAAGGGTCTGAGGAGGTGTAAAAAGAACCTAGTGGGAGTGGGGTAGAAGGTGCTGACTTGCATTTACGTATTTTATGTATTGGGCTTCTGTGTAGAATTTGATTTGAAGAAGGCTTCTTTGGCTAAAACAAAAGTGGGAAACCACTGGCCTGTTTCATCAGTTGGGAAACTAAACCCTAGTAAAGAGAAGAGATTGAGCAGGGTGGCTTATGCCTGTAATCCCAGCACTTTGGGATGCCAAGGAGGGCGGATTGCTTGAGTCCAGGAATTTGCTTGAGTCCAGCATGGCCAGCATGGTGAAACTCCATCTCTACAAAAAAAAAAAAAAAAAAAAAAAAAAAAAAAATTAACTAGACATGGTAGCACATTCCTGTAGTCCCAGCTACACGGGAGGCTGAAGTGAAAGGATCACTTGAGCCTGCAGAGACTGAGGCTGCAATGAGCTGTGATTGAACCACTATACTCCATCCTGGACAACAGAGTGAGACCCTGTCTCAGAAAAAATAAATTAGTTAAAATACAAATAAGTAAGTTAAAATTTTAAAAGAGGAAAACAAGGACTTACACATGGTCACACATCAAGTTAGTGGGAGAGCTATGCCACAAGCTAGCTGGAGGAGGTGAATCAGGGTCTTCTAGTATACTTCCTTCTATTAAGCTCCCATTTTCCAAACATGAAGCATTCAGTTTCTGCATAGCATTTCCAGGTGAGAGAAGCTGGTTGAATTCATTCTTACTGTATGCAGAGTTTGGGACTTATTGCATGGAAGCAATATAATATCATAATTAAGAAGACAAGCTCTGGAGGCTGACTCCCTAGGTGCAAATCCTGGTTCTGCATTCATCAGCTGTCTGAACATATTAACCTCCCTGTGCTTCAGTTTCCTCATCTGTAAAAGGGGAATAATAATGCTTTGTATCTCAGAGGTTAATGTAAGGATGGAATGTGCTGGTACATATAAAGCACTTAGACCAGTATCTGGCATTTAGAAAACATAGAATGTTAGCTGTCATCATTATCATACTTCACTAGAACATAACACAATTAACCAGTAATACAGCTTCTTTCCTTAAGGAGTTTATTCACTTCTCAAATGGGACAAACTTCGAAGATACATAAAATGCAGCTTCCCAACAAGGACACGTGAGGTCATGTGATGCATAGTCAAGAGTTTGGGTTCTTGCTGGACATGGTGGCTGACACCTGTAATCCTAGTATTTTGGGAGGCTCAGGCAGGAGATCACTTGAGGCCAGGATTTTGAGACCACCTTGGGCAATATAGTGAGACCCGATCTTTACAAAAAATATAAAAATTAGCTGGGCATAAAGACCCGATCTTTACAAAAATAAAAATTAGCTGGGCATCTTTACAAAAAATATAAAAATTAGCTGGCATGCCTTTAGTCCCAGCTACTTGGGAGGCTGAGGCAGGAGGATTACTTGAGCCCAGGATTTGTAAGTTACATTGAACCATGAGTATACCACTGCACACCAGCCTGAGTGAGAGTGAGACCCAGTCTCCAAAAAAGGAAAAAAAAAAAAGAATTTGGGGCTGGGTGCACTGGCTCTCGCCTGTAATCTCAGAACTTTGGGAAGCCGAGGCAGGCAGATCACTTGAGGTCAAGAGTTCAAGACCAGAACAGGGTGAAAACTTGTCTCTACTAAAAATATGAAAATTAGCCAGGCATGGTAGTGGGCGCCTGTAATCCCAGCTACTTAGGAGGCTGAGGTGGGAAGATCACTTGAACTTGGGAGGCAGAGGTTGCAGTGAGCTGAAATCATACCAGTGGACTCCAGCCTGGGAGACAGAGCAAGACTCTGTCTCAAAAAAAAAAAAAAGGTTTGAGTTCTCAAATCAGACAGGCTGGGTTTCAGTCCTGCCAGAGCACTTGATGGCTATATGACCTTGGGCAGTCCCTAGCTGACTGTCCTGTCTGAGCCTCAGCACTGAAGTAAGCTTCTTTGAGAGTCGTGGAGGGGATGCAGTGAAATAATATATGTAAAACAGTGTCTGATACACAGGAAAGCACTAAAAAAACTGGTGATCAGTTATTACCTAAGCAGCTTGCTCACTGCAGGTCAGCAGGGGCTCTATCCCAACAGTGTCTTTTTTCCCTAATCAGGGAGAAACTGCAGAAGCATGGGGTGTGTATCCGGGTCCTGGGTGATCTGCACTTGTTACCCTTGGATCTCCAGGAGCTGATTGCACAAGCTGTACAGGCCACGAAGAACTATAACAAGTAAGTTCTCAGATTTTCCTCTAGGGACCTGTTTCAATCTTAACTCCCTGCTGGCTGTAGGGAGAGATCCTGGGCCCTCCTTGGCCTGCATTGGTGTAAGGGGCAATGAGAGAGTAGGTTGAGCAGCTTAAAAACTTTCCCCTTCTGTCTGCAGGGCACACCAGACATGATTCTGCAATACCATTTTATATGTGTATATACTGACATATATACATAGTTTTTCTTTCTTTTCTGTGCCCATCCCCCCACCAAATAAATATGTGTATTTTTGCTTGACAGGATATGGGGTCAGAATACAGCAGTTCTCACCCGTCTCTGAAGACATTCTTCAAGAAATTCTTTTTCTGTTCCATTCCTTTAACCTATGAATAGGATGACCTTGGGAGGTCATACAGATGCACAGGAGAAATAGAGTTCAATAATCCAAACTCCATGATGTGAGGCTTTGAAATATTAACATGTGTTTTGGCAGTGGACTTGTTTTACATCATATCTCCTTCCTATTTTCCTTTGTTTGTGCCAGTATCACAGTGGAGTCTTCCTCTGAAAGCCAGTGTACAGTAGAAGGGAAGAGGGTTAAGAGGGCAATAGGAGCCATTTAGTGGCTGGGCACAGTGGCTTACACCTATAATCTTAGCACTTTGGGAGGCTGAGGCGGATGGATTACTCAAGGTCAGGAGTTCAAGACCAGCCTGGCCAACATGGTGAAACCCCGTCTCTACTAAACATACAAAAATTAGCCAGGCGTGGTGGTGTGCACCTGTAATGCCAGCTACTTGGGAGGCTGAGGCAGGAGAATCGCTTGAACCCAGGAGGCAGAGATTGCAGTGACCTGGGATCATACCATTGCACTTCAGCCTGGTGACAAGAGCAAAAGTCTGTCTCAAAAAAAAAAGGGAGCCATTTAGTACTTGTCTTATTATAAAATTAGTAACACGTTTATTCCAAGAAAACTTGGAAACCTCAAAAAACTCATAATTTCACCTTTCAGAGGTATCCACGGTTAACATTCAGTGCGTATTTGTTTTGCTAGGGAAAGGCTGGAAGTGCCGCTCTATAATCAGTGACTTCAGTCATCAGTCCCTGTCCCCCTTTGATAAATTATTATTTTCTTACCTCCTCAGGTGTTTCCTGAATGTCTGTTTTGCATACACATCCCGTCATGAGATCAGCAGTGCAGTGAGAGAGATGGCCTGGGGCGTGGAGCAAGGCCTGTTGGATCCCAGGTATACTGAGTTGTTTTGCATAGTAACTGATAAGGAAAACAGGCCTGGCCAGCATGGCAGCTCAAACCTGTAATTCCAGCACAGTGGGAGGCTAAGGTGGGCAGACCACTTCAGGCAGGCCAGGAGTTCAAGACCAGCCTGGCCAACATGATGAAACCCCATCTCTTAAAAAAACAGGCTGTACCAAACCTCTTTGCCATGTACTTGGCCAGAGGTCTGATTAGGGGAGCATGTGGAAAGATTTAGGGGGATCTCCCAAATTTAGAGATTAGGATTGGCTTATTACAACCTTCTTCAAACCAGAGTTCACTACACACCAAGAAACTCCAGAGAAAGAGCAAAACAGGTGACAAAGCCATGTTATTATTCCTTTACAAATTCTACCCTCCTGACCTTTTGGTAGTATTTTTTCAAGAATGACTTTTCATGAATGCAGTTGGAGGTAGAGTTATTTAGGTCTCTCATGTTATAGTTTCACACAAGATTCAGGTGTTTTTTTTTTTTTTTTTTTTTTTTGAGACGGGGTCTCTCTCTGTCGCCCAGGCTGGAGTGCAGTGGTGCAATCTCAGCTCACTGCAACCTCCTTCTCCCAGGTTCAAGCAATTCTCCTGCCTCAACCTCCCTAATAGTTGGGATTACAGGTGCCTGCCACCATGCCCAGCTAATTTTTGTATTTTTAGTAGAAATGGGGTTTCACTATGTTAGCCGGGCTGGTCTCAAACTCCTGACCTCAGGTGATCTATCCACCTTAGCCTCCCAAAATGCCAGAATACAGTCATGAGCCACCTCGCCCAGCCCAAAAAGAAAATTATTAATTGTTGTCAACATAGTAGAATCCTAATTATTAGAGCTGAAGGGACTATAGAAGCCATTTAAATATTTGGTCCCTCTCATGTTATTATTCATGTAACTTTTAGTAATATTTGTAAATCAATAGCAATAGTAAAATAATAGTAGCAAAAAATAACACAGGAGATGTGTTATGTTCTGTATTTCATTAAGTCATTAACCTTATATCTGAGAGATTGAAGGCTGTTGTCCATTTTGTAGAGAAAACTGAGCTCTGCATTGAAGTGACTTGCCCAAGGTCACTCTACTAGTAAGTGCCAGAGCTGGGACTCATATCTAAACCTGTTTGATTTTAGAGTTCTTATCCTTTACCTCTATTATGTGGGATCTTCGGAACCAGGAATTCTTCTGGTTCCCTTCCCAATTCCATTGTCCTAGGAAACTAGGATCTCAGTTCACTGCAACTTCCGCATCCTGGGCTCAAGCAATTCTTCTGCCTCAGCCTCCTGAGTAGCTGGGATTACAGGCATGTGCTACCATGCCTGGCTAATTTGGTGGCATGAGCCACCGTGCCTGGCCACTTGGTTAATTTTTTTTTTTTGAGACTCACTCTGTTACCCAGGCTGGAGTGCAATGGGATGATCTCAGCACACTGCAACTTCTGCCTCCCAGATTCAAGTGATTCTTGTGCCTCAAGTCTCCTGAGTAGCTGGGATTACAGGTTTGCACCACAATGCTAGGCTAATTTTTGTACGTTTAGTAGAGATGAGGTTTCACCATATTTGCCAGGCTGGTCTTGAACTCCTGACCTCAAGTGATCCACTTGCTTCAGCCTTCCAAAGTGCTGGGATTACAGGTATGAGCCACTGCACCTGGCCTCTTAATTCAAATTTTTTTTTTTTTTTTTTTTTTTTTTGAGACGGAGTTTAGCTCTTGTTACCCAGGCTGGAGTGCAATGGCGCGATCTCGGCTCACCACAACCTCCGCCTCCTGGGTTCAGGCAATTCTCCTACCTCAGCCTCCTGAGTAGCTGGGATTACAGGCACGCGCCACCATGCCCAGCTAATTTTTTGTATTTTTAGTAGAGACGGGGTTTCACCATGTTGACCAGGATGGTCTCGATCTCTCGACCTTGTGATCCACCCGCCTCGGCCTCCCAAAGTGCTGGGATTACAGGCTTGAGCCACCGCGCCCGGCAATTCAAATATTTTTTAAGTGTGAACTATAGGTGGGCACATTGCTGTACACAGAAGATAAAAATACGTATTTCCTGCCTCTTGGAGCTCTGGTAAAGGAAACAAACATTAATCAAGATTATACAAGTTAGCATAAAATTATAATGATGACAATTGCTATAAAGGCAGTGGTGCATGGTACAACAAGAATTTTTCTTTCTGGCCGGGCGCGGTGGCTCAAGCCTGTAATCCCAGCACTTTGGGAGGCCGAGGCGGGTGGATCACGAGGTCGAGAAATCGAGACCGTCCTGGTCAACATGGTGAAACCCCGTCTCTACTAAAAATACAAAAAAAAACTAGCTGGGCGTGGTGGCACGGGCCTGTAATCCAGCTACTTAGGAGGCTGAGGCAGGAGAATTGCCTGAACCCAGGAGGCGGAGGTTGTGGTGAGCCGAGATCGTGCCATTGCACTCCAGCCTGGGTAACAAGAGCGAAACTCTGTCTCATTTAAAAAAAAAAAAAAAAAAAAAAGAATTTTTCTTTCTGTATTTTCTTTTTGTTTTTTGTTTTGTTTTGAGACAATGCCCCACTCTGTCGTCCAGGCTGCAGTGCAGTGGTGTGATCTTGGCTCACTGTAACCACCACCTCTCAGGTTCAAGTGATTCTTCTGCCTGAGTCTCCCTAGTAGCTGGGATTACAGGGTGCCACCACCACGCCTAGCTAAATTTTGTATTTTTTAGTTGAGATGCGATTTCACCATCTTGGCCAGGCTGGTCTCAAACTCCTGACCTCAAATGACCCGCCCACCTCGGCCTCCCATATTGCTGGGATTATAGGCATGAGCCATCTCACCCGACCCTTGTGTTTGCTTTTTTACCCTACTTGCAAGCTAAACAAGAATTTATAATAAGAAGAATGGACCTGATAGGGAAGCCTCCCTGAGAAAATGGTAAGTGACCTAAGGAGGAAGAATAAGCAATAACCAGGGAAAGAGGCAGGAGAGTGAGGAGCTACTTAGTTGCTGAATGGGTGTTGGAACAATTTAAATAGAGAATACCTGGAAGGCACCTTGGATTATGGTGGTGTCAGAATGGTACTGGTAGTGGTGCTGACGTCGTAGACGGCATGAAGAGTTGAAGTAGTGGCCAGGCACAGTGGCTCATGCCTGTAATCCCAGCACTTTGGGAGGCTGAGGCCGGCAGATCATCTGAGGTCAGGAGTTTGAGACCAGCCTGGCCAACATGGGGAAACCCCGTCTCTACTAAAAATGCAAATATCAGCCACCTTTGGCGGCACACGCCTATAATCTCAGCTACTTGGGAGGCTGAGGCAGGAGAATTGCTTGAATCCGGGAGGTGGAGTTTGCAGTGAGCCAGGATCACACCACTGTACTTCAGCCTGGACGACAGAGTAAGACTTCATCTCAAAAGAAAAAGGGTTATGAAGCAGCTAAAATCAATAGGATTTAATAGACTGAGTCGGGAAAGAATGTCTCAAGGGTGTCTCCAGGGTTTTAGACTTGTATTGCAGTGGATAGTGGTGCCCTTCACCGTGCTAGGTAACCCTGAAAGAGAATCAGTATAAGGAAAGGGGTCAGGAGTTTGGTTTTGGATATCCTGCACGTGTTGAACAGAGATGTCAGGTCATCAGTTTAGAGAGGAGTTGGTATGGAGATGCCAGTGTGGAAGCCATCTGTGTGTAAGACAACTGGAGCAAAGAGGGCATAAGAAAGCTAAGGAGAGTCTGTTTATCTATTTACCTATTTGGAGACATGGTCTCATGCTGTCTCTCGGGCTGGAGTGCAGCGGGTCAATCGAACTCACTGCAGCCTGGAACTCCTGAACTCAAAGGAGCCTCTCAAGTAGCCAGTACTACAGGCGTGCACCATCTCACCCAGCTAACTTTTTATATTTATTTTTTGTTAAACCAGGGTCTTTGTTGTCCAGGCTGATCTTGAACTCCTGGTCTCAAGTGGTCTTCCTGCCCTGGCCTCCCAAAGTGCTGAGATTACAGGTGTGAGCCACTCTGCCCTGCCTACTCAGGAGAGTCTAGAGTGAGAAGAGAGAGCCTAGGATGGCGTTTCTGAGGATCTCTACCCTTTACTGGCTGGGTATAGGAGAATAAGCTTTTTTTTTTTTTTTTTTTTTTTTTTTGAGACAGAGTTTTCGCTCTTGTTGCCCAGGCTGGAGTACAATGGCGCGATCTCGGCTCACCGCAACCTCCGCCTCCTGGGTTCAGGCAATTCTCCTGCCTCAGCCTCCTGAGTAGCTGGGATTACAGGCACACGCCACCATGCCCAGCTAATTTTTAGTATTTTTAGTAGAGACGGGGTTTCACCATGTTGACCAGGATGGTCTCGATCTCTTGACCTCGTGATCCACCCGTCTCGGCCTCCCAAAGTGCTGGGATTACAGGCTTGAGCCACCGCGCCCGGCCGAGAATAAGCTTTAAAGGCAAAACAAAACAAACAAAAAAGCAGAAAGAAAACCAGGGCAGCCAGCATTACATAAGACAAGAAAAAGAGGGAGTTTGTTTTTTTTTTTGAGACGGAGTTTCGCTCTTGTTACCCAGACTGGAGTGCAATGGCACGATCATGGCTCACTGCAACCTCCGCCTCCTGGGTTCAGGCAATTCTCCTGCCTCAGCCTCCTGAGTAGCTGGGATTACAGGCACACACCACCATGCCCAGCTGATTTTTTGTATTTTTAGTAGAGACGGGGTTTCACCATATTGACCAGGATGGTCTCAATCTCTTGACCTCGTGATCCACCCACCTCGGCCTCCCAAAGTGCTGGGATTACAGGCGTGAGCCACCGCGCCCGGCTGTTTTTTGTTTTTTAATAGAGATGGGGTTTCTCCATGTTGGTCAGGCTAGGCTAGTCTCAAACTCCCGACCTCAGGTGATCCTCCCACCTCAGCCTTCCAAAGTGTTAGGATTTCAGGCATGAGCCACCACGCCTGGCCAAAAAGAGGGAGTTTGTTGGTGCAGGTTGCTAACGGGTAGGGCACCCATGGAAGCAATGGTGTCAAATGCTGTAGACAGGTCAGTTAAGATGTAGAGTGAAAATTAGCTGTCGGGAAAACAATTAAGAGACTGGTTAAGTTGGCAGAGGTAGGGGGCAGGCAAGAGGATGAGATAGAAAAGGAATATAGAAATAGAAGCCTGTTTTGGATAATTTTAAAATTCTTTGTTTGGAGGTAGTTTCATAGTTCATCATATTTTTGTGCTTTATAATGAATAAGTTTCAAATGTTCTTGTATGTATCAAATAAATAATAAGGGACAAGTATTGATGCTAGAATGAAAGAAAGCCATTTGACAAGCAGATCTAATACGGATTATGCCTAGGACTCTGATCTTGACTCCTAGTCCAGCATGCTTTACCCTCATACCACATTGCAATAATCCAGCAAGTTTTTCCATATCCTTGTCTGTTGTGCAAGGTTTAGTAACTTGCCTCTCTGGGGTTAGTTATGCAGATAGGGTGTGGGCTGGGCAGTATCACCAGGGTCAAGAGGCCGATGTCTCAATCCACCAACTCATTAAGCTTGGTGTGCTCAGACTGGGCTAATCAGGGCCTGAGGCGATACACTTTATATTATTCAGAGTTAGACAAACCCACATTTATAACAAAGTCAGTGTATTACAATTAGGTTTTATGCTTCTAATAGCTGGAATTTTCTTGATTTCTCACTATCACCATCCAACTCCTCATTTTTTCCTTCCAGGTTATATATGTGTGTGTACATATGTATATATTTTTGTTTTGTTTTGTTTTTCTGAGATGAAGTCTTGCTCTGTTGCCCTGGGTGACGTGCAGTGGTACACTCTAAGCTCACTGCAACCCCTCTGCCTTATAGGGTCAAGTGATTCTCATGCCTCAGCCTCCTGAGTAACTGGGATTACAGGTGCATACCACCACACCTGGCTTATTTGTATATATTTATTAGTGATGGGGTTTTTGTTGGCCAGGCTGATCTTAGCCTCCCAAAGTGCTGGGATTACAGGTGTGAGCCACAGTACCTGGCCTGTTTTGTTTTGTTTTGGAGACAGGGTTTTACTATATCGCTGAGGCTGAAGCGCAGTGGTGCGAATATGGCTCACTGCAGCCTAGGGCTCAAGAGATCCTTCCACCTCAGCTTCCTGAGTATTTGGGGCCATGGGTGCCTGCTACCACATCTGGCTAATTTTTTAACTTTTTTGTAGAGATAGGGTTTTTCCATGTTGCCCAGGCTGGTCTCAAACTTTTGGGCTCAAGTGATCCTCCTGCCTTAGCCTCCCAAAGTGCTGGGATTACAGAGCCACCGCACCTGACCCAGGTATATATGTATACTTTTAGCAATTAAAAGTAATAGATTGTTTTGTGAGTCTGAAAATTATAGAAGAAGGAACTAGATTAAGACCAAAGGATAGTTAATAAATTCTGTTCCACTGCGTTACCTTGAATGGGCTACTTGACTCCCTGTAGGCCTCTTGTCTTTCTTATATAACAATAGTGTTAATAATAGTAATTGCTAACACTTACTGAGCAGTTACTTTGTTCCAAGCATTAAGCTTTCCACATACATTTAATCCTTAGGCCTTATCCTGTAAGGTATATAGTGTTTTTATGCCTATTCTAAAGATGAGGATACTGGCTGGGCGTGATGGCTCATGCCTGTAATCCCAGCACTTTGGGAGGCCAAAGTGAGTGGATCACAAGGTCAGGAGTTTAAGACCAGCCTGACAAACATGATGAAACCCCATCTCTACTAAAAATACAAGAATTAGCTGGGCGCAGTGGCTCACACCTATAATCCCAGCACTTTGGGAGGCCAAGGCGGGTGGATCATGAGGTCAAGAGATCGAGACCATCCTAGTCAACATGGTGAAACCCCGTCTCTGCTAAAAATACAAAAAATTATCTGGGCATGGTGGCGCGTGCCTATAATCCCAGCTACTCAGGAGGCTGAGGCAGGAGAATTGCCTGAACCCAGGAGGCGGAGGTTGCGGTGAGCCGAGATCGCGCCATTGCACTCCAGCCTGGGTAACAAGAGCGAAACTCCATCTCAAAAAAGAAAAAATACAAAAATTAGCCAGGTGTGGTGGCACACACCGGTAATCACAGCTACCTGGAAGGCTGAGGCAGGAGAATTGCCTGAACCCAGGAGGCAGAGGTTACAGTGAGCTGAGATCGTGCCGCTACACTCCAGCCTGGGTGACAGAGTGAGACTCTGTCTCATAAATAAATACGAGAATACTGAGACATGAAGAGGAAAAGTAACTTGTGCAAGTTCACATAGTTGGCAAACCATGGGGCCAACATGTCAACCTGGCTTCAGAGCCTCTGTTCTCATTCACTGTAGTATGCTGACTTTCCTTGTAGGAAGGTTGAAATGAACAATAAGGCAGTAAAAAAGAAAAAATTAGCTGGGCATGGTGGCATGGTGGTTTATGCCTGTAATCCCAGGACTTTGGGAAGCTGAGGCAGGAAAATCACTTGAGCCCTGGAGTATGAGACCAGCCCTGGCAACATGACAAGACCCTGTCTCTATAAAAATAAAACAGTTAGCTGGGTGTGCTGGCACTCGCTTGTAGCTACTTGGGAGGCTGAGTGAGGATTACTTCAGCCCAGCAGGTCAAGGCTGCAATGAGCTGTGATTGCACCATTGCCCTGTAGCCTGGACAACAGAGTAAAACCCTGTCTCTTTCTCTCTCTCTCTCTATCTCTCTCTCTCTCTCTCTCTCTCTCTCTCACACACACACACACACATTCACTTCTGACATAAATATTTATGACACATGAAATCACATTATGAATAGTTTACACTCTGAATCATGTTTTCATTCAGTGTTATGAGTGCTTTTCCACCACCCGTGTTTTTTAATAATTCTTCATATTGCTATTTATAATGGCTATAAAATATTTCTTGCATTAAATTATTTAATCAGTCTTCTGTTTGTCAGGTATATAGGCAGTTTCTAATATTTTATTGTTACAAATAATGCCACAATTAAATCTTTGACTTGTCTGCAGTTTGGACTGTTTCCTCACGATCTGAGTTTGAAAATGCTCATTTCACCTTGTTCTTGCGAAGACTGTCAAGACTTTTTTTTTTTTTTTTTTTTTTTTTGAGACAGAGTTTCGCTCTTGTTACCCAGGCTGGAGTGCAATGGCGCGATCTCGGCTCACCGCAACCTCCGTCTCCTGGGTTCAGGCAATTCTCCTGCCTCAGCCCCCTGAGTAGCTGGGATTACAGGCACGTGCCACCATGCCCAGCTGATTTTTGTATTTTTAGTAGAGACGGGGTTTCACCATGTTGTCCAGGATGGTCTCGATCTCTTGACCTCGTGATCCACCCGCCTCGGCCTCCCAAAGTGCTGGGATTACAGGCATGAGCCACCGTGCCCGGCCATGTTTTCTGAAATTTGCCTCTTTCATTTAACATTAGATTATGAACATCTTTCCAAATCAGTGCATTTAGATTTATCTTTATTTTTATAATGCAGTTGCATAGTATTTGATAAAATCCTGGGACATAGGATGTATGTATTTAAAAAAAAAAAAAAGATATTTCAAGCAAAAGACAACAGATATTCTTGTGGGTACATCTGGTTTTAGGCCCGAGGCTAAATGACTTTCAGCAAATTATTCATCTTTGACTCAGTTTCCTTATCTATAAAACAAAGATAGAAGTACCTTATGTATCAGAACATGTGGGAAAAGGTAAAAAAATAAAGAGAAAAGAAAGACTTACCTTGTATGATCTAAAAAAATGTAAAACCTTACCTAGATGTGAAAATTCATTCATTCATTTAGCAAACATTTGTTGAGGGCCTTCTGTGTACCATGTAGTATTGGCTAGTGTATTTGATGGTATTGTATAAACTGGGAACCCTTACGTATGGAAGTTCACCAAGAAAATACTATAGAAAGAGAATACTACAGGATGTGTGCCTCTCTTTGTCTCCTCTTGCTCACTTTAGTGATATCTCTGAGTCTCTGCTTGATAAGTGCCTCTATACCAACCGCTCTCCTCATCCTGACATCTTGATACGGACTTCTGGAGAAGTGCGACTGAGTGACTTCTTGCTATGGCAGGTAGGTCATTTCCAGGTAGTAGTATGTTTGTGTTATGGGGAAAACCAATCTAGCCACAAAATGGATTAGAGTGGTCCATCCCCACTCCCAGATAGGCTGGAGACAGAGTACTTTGGGGGAAAGCTAAAATCTGGAGAAGCATCTCTAGGCTATGTCTGATAACATTTGCTGTCCATCTGTCGCTGGCTTTGCACCTTTGCAAATCCAGCTGTAGTGAAAACTTCATTGTGCTCCTATTCAAGGAATGGGACTTCTGTCTTGCATCCCTGAGCATAAGCTCTTGCCTTGGTAACCTGTCAGGGACCCTAGGCCCTCTGGGTTAGAAGCTTGTCTTGCAGTTACTCGTCCCTCTGCTTCAGGATAAAGGGCCATACCTATGCAAGCATGGTCCATGAGGGATGCAAACACTCAAGTCTCCATTCCCTGTTAACTTGGTCCCTGGATAGCACATAACTAGGGAAAGCCCTCGTTCTAGGAGAGGCTGGAGGGAGAGACTCCATTTGGAAGCAGCTCACATGATAAAGCTCCAGAAATTTTAATGTACCACAATCTTAAAAGTGAGCTAATGCTAGGCATGCTGGCTCACGCCTATAGTCCCAGCACTTTGGGAAGCTGAGGCAGGCGGATCACTTGAGGCCAGGAGTTCAAGAGCAGTCTGGCCAACATGATGAACCATTGTCTCTACTAAAAATAGAAAAATTAGCTCAGCATGGTGGCAGGTGCCTGTAGTCCCAGCTACTCAGGTGGCTAGAGTGGGAAAATCACTTGAACCCAGGAGGCGGAAGTTGCAGTGAGCCAAGATTGTGCCACTGCACTCTAGCCTGGGTGACAGAGCAAGACTCTGTCTAAAATAAATAAATAAATAAATAAGAAGTAAGTACAATGTGCACCTGTTGGTTCTGTGGCCCACTGTGCTGCTCAGATCACATTTGGGAAATTTACTGATGGGCTGAGTTTTAAGAGATTACAGAGTCAGTTACTCTGTACAAATTAGTTACATTGACAAACTAGAGGACTTCTTGGAAGAGGTCAAACTAGAAAGCAAGGAATCTCATGTCTTACAAAAAATAAGGAAAGGATAGTGGTCTGGAAAAGGGAAACAAATGACAATGTATTCTCTTGGAAAAAAATGTTGAGTTCCTTCTTTATGCTGGAAATATAGCAGTGACCAAGTCAGAAATGATCCCTACTATCTTGAAACTTATAGTTTCTTAGAAAAGACAAACTCTCTGAACAGGTCACTACAACCTTAGGAACTGATAATAGGCAGCTCACATAGCCCTGAAATATTTGAAAGAATGTCACTTTGAAAAAGAACAAACTGGTTCCAGAGAAGATACCTGGGACCTTGGTAGAAGTTGTAGAGAAGGAGACATTGGTTTACCGTAACAAGCCAAAGAGGCTATCTGACAACTAGTTATTCCTCCATGAGATACTGAATTCTT
Organism: Saimiri boliviensis; assembly: GCF_048565385.1. Classification (NCBI taxonomy): domain Eukaryota; kingdom Metazoa; phylum Chordata; class Mammalia; order Primates; family Cebidae; genus Saimiri; species Saimiri boliviensis. Next base: position 24,706,842 of record NC_133459.1, read on the forward strand.
CACCACTACAGATATCAAGCGGTGGCTGTCAAGAGTGTTCCAAAAGAGATTCTTCATCAGTGATTATTACTAAAGTATACCTGTCTCTCTACTGTACATATGTTAGCTCATTTAAACTCAATAGTACACTGAAAGTTAGGTATTCCTATCATCCAGTTTTATATTTGAGGAATCTCAGGCCCAGGTGAAATTACCCCTGCTCAAATAAATGATAAATGGTTGGAGCCAAAATTCAAAGCCAGGCATTCTGGCTCCAAAGCCCATACTCTCAACCACTGTACCCTACTGCTGCTGCTTAAAAATAACAGTGGCAGCTACCATTTGTTCATTGCTGACCTTTATCAGACAGTATGTTTCCCAGATGCCCTCTAAGGGCCAAGAGCCAATAACATAATCCAGATGTTATTTCATGGTCCTAAAATTGTCTCTTAGAAAAATCCTGGTGGAAATGTTGATCTGATCTCACCACAGGCAGGTGATCTGGCTGCCTCAAATGACTCCCCCTCCTATTAGTGAGTGAATCAGGGCCAGCAGCAGCTGCAGCTTCAGCTCAGGATGCCTGTTCCATCTCATCTCTGGGTATCTCAGTCCTGCTCAGCTTGCTTTTTCCTTGGAGGACTGACAAGGGATGCAGCCCAGCAATATGTTACTAACTCATACTCTTCCTTGTCTGCCTTTCCCAGACCTCTCACTCCTGCCTAGTGTTCCAACCTGTTCTATGGCCAGAATACACATTTTGGAACCTCTTCGAGGCCATCCTGCAGTTCCAGATGAACCATAGCGTGCTTGAGGTAAGAGTTCAGGGCTGCCCAGACTGAATGGGATGGAAGAAAAGATTAGCATTGATTGATGACCACCTTACTATATACCAGGCACTTCCTAATAAGATGATGATAATGATGATAGTAGCTATCACCTACTGACTATCTACTACTTACCAGGCACTGTGAACATTTTACATGCTACATCTCAATGTTCCCAAGACCCAATGAGGGAACCCTTATTAGCCCTTCCCTTATGTAAGTAAGCAAATCGAAGAGAAACGATTTAGTTAAGGACATGTAATCATTAAAAGGTAGGGAGAGGATTTGAGCTACCATTCTTTTTTTTTTTTTTTTTTTTTTTTTTTTTTGAGGTGGAGTTTCGCTCTTGTTACCCAGGCTGGAGTGCAATGGCGCGATCTTGGCTCACCGCAACCTCTGCCTCCTGGGTTCAGGCAATTCTCCTGCCTCAGCCTCCTGAGTAGCTGGGATTACAGGCATGTGCCACCACGCCCAGCTCATTTTTTGGATTTTTAGTAGAGACGGGGTTTCACCATGTTGACCAGGATGGTCTCGATCTCTTGACCTCGTGATCCACCCGCCTCGGCCTCCCAAAGTGCTGGGATTACAGGCTTGAGCCACCACGCCCGGCCTGAGCTACAATTCTTTTATCTTTTAAAGACTCAGGAAAAGGCTTCTCAGAGAAATTGGCCATTATTCCTTTAAAGTATTAATCTAATAAAAGATTGTAGCAGTATGAAGGGATTAAGAACTAAATAGCATTGTCTTTCCATTGTGTAAAACTATGTTGTGTCAAGACTTGAAGTTCAACTTTCAATGTTTATCACCAAATCTAACAGGTTTTGTTAGCAGGTAGCATCACCTGTATATAATTAGGTCTCTTCATAATAATGGTGGTGTGGGTTGGTGGTAGCTAACATATTGAGGATCTGCTAGGGCACTTAGGTGATTTCATGTAAGTTTTCTTATTTAACTTAACCCAGCAGGTCTGATATCCTCATTTTTCACATATGGAAACAGGGGGGCAGAGAGACTTAAGTAACTGTCCCAAGAACCTGACTTTTATTTTATTTATTTTTTTGAGATGGAGTTTTGCTCTTCTCGCCCAGGCCCAAGTACAGTAGCGTGGTCTCGGCTCACTGCAACCTCCACCTCCTGGGTTTGAGCTTTTCACCTGTCTCAGCCTCCCAACTAGCTGGAATTACAGGTGTATGCCACCATGCCTGGCTAATTTTTCTATTTTTAGTAGAGACAGGGTTTTGCCATGTTGGCCAGGATGGTCTCAACTCCTGACCTCAGGTGATCTGCCCACCTTGGCCTCTCAAAGTGCTGGGATTACAGGCGTGAACCACCACACCTGGCCTAAGGAACCTGAATTTTAAAATCAAAGCTGGTGCTGCTTCTTGAGTCTGGAGAGCTAATACCAGGAGGAAATAATGATATGAGTCAGGGATTCTTAATCTCCTTGGTATTGGGGTCCCTTTGGAGAATCTAATGAAAGCCACAGACCATCTCCCTAGAAAAATCGCAGAACACTCAAATATGGAATTTTGCATAGAATTGCAAACTTGCCATGGAAACACATAGAATACTTTTTTTTTTTTTTTTTTTTTTGAGACTGAGTTTCATTCTTGTTGCCCAGGACAGAGTGCAATGGCGCCATCTTGGCTCACCGCAACCTCCACCTCCCGGTTTCAAGCGATTTTCCTGCCTTAACCTCCTGAGTAGTTGGGATTACAGGCATGCGCCATCACGCCCAGCTAATTTTGTATTTTTCGTAGAGATGGAGTTTCTCCATGTTGGTCAGGCTGGTCTCGAACTCCGTACCTCAGGTGATCCACCCGCCTCAGCCTCCCAAAGTGCTGGGATTGCAGGTGTGAGCCAGCGCACTTGGACACACTTAGAATACTTTAGAGGGGTTCACATAACCCCTGAAATCTGTCCCTGAATCCCAAGTCCTGAACTCCTGATGTAAGTCAATCAAATCACAAAGATTTGATAATGTATTTCATTACTTAGTCTTAGAATATGAGGAATTTGAAAGAAGTTTAGAATTAGTGAAAAGGAAAACAGCAAAGGCATAATTACCCACTGTCAGTGGGGAATAAATATCAGATTTTTCCATATGACCAAAGCCCCCTCTAAAAACTAAAACTTTACCCTTTTTTGATGGAAAAGTTTCTAAAATGTATCTTGTACATAATTCATTTACATCTACTTCATAGTAGGCACTTGCTAATAATGATGATGTTAGGATAATCACATTCTTTTTTTTTTTTTTTTTTTAGAGACAGGGTCTCACTCTGTTGCCCAGGCTGGAGTGTAGTTGTGCAACCTTGGCTTACTACAGCCTTGACCTCCCAGCCTCAAGTGATCCTCCCACCTCAGCCTTCCGAGTAGCTGGGACTACAGGTGCACACTATCATGCCTGGCTAATTTTTGTATATTTTGTAGAGATAAGGTCTCACTATGTTGCCTAGGCTGGTCTTGAACTCCTAGGCTCAAGCAATCCTCCTGCTTTGGCCCCCCCAAGTGCTGGATGTGTTATGTTATTCTAGACATGAGCCATCATGCCTAGCCATCATATTTTAATGATAACGATAATAGTAATTATTATCTTTAAACATTTCAGTGTACAACAATATCTTTGAGGGGTAGGAATGTTTGCTGTAAGTTATATGGTCTCAAAATACCCGGGTTTGGGATTTCATGTATATTTTTCTGTGTCTTCCCACTTTCATTTTTTACTGCTGTCAACAGTTAATTTTGACAGTATCTCTCCTCTTCCTTCGTATTTACTGTTTTAAATTGGCTATAGACAAGAAAAACAGTTAGTCAAGCTTGTTGGAATTACGTATGTAAAATGAGTGAACTGGCTCTGTATGAAGACCAGAGGAGCATGGTGCATGAGTTTTTGTGTTTTTATCTCTAATTTGGCTGCTCAGAAGTCTTTTATAGTAAGTTCACGTTTTTCAGATACTTTGCACATGGTTGTCAGAGGAGTTAACTCAAGTTTCATTCATTCCATAAGTATTTATTAAATAGTATGAATCAGGCACTGTATTAGGCACAGGAGAGTCAACAGTTAGCCAGTGAGACAAGATCTCTACCTTTGTGGAACTTGTATTCTTGAGGAGACAGAAATAAGAAAGTAAACAAATATATAAGTTCTGATTATAATAAGGCAATGAAGAATACAGAGTGATGAAGAATACAGATGATGCTAGAAAGTAATGAAGAGAATGCAAAGAGACTGAGGTTTAAGTTTGGGTCTTAGAAGAACAAAAAAGAGGTCAGTGTGCCAAGGGAGAAGGGCATGAAATGAGGCTAGAGTCAGACCTTGGCTCATACAGAGCCTTGTAGGTCATGGTAACAAAGCTGAAGGTCTTTAATCAGGGGATGACAAGATCTGAGTTGCATTTTGTAAAACTCATTCAGAGTTTTCAAGGGGCTGGAGTCAAAGCCAAGAGACAGAACTCCTGCAGTAGTCCAGGTGAAAGAGGATATACCTCGAGGTAGGGTGGTAGCAGTAAGGAAGAGGAAGAGTTAAGCCGGGATAAAAACAAACGTTAAAACAGAAACAAGTGAAACTAACTATATCAAGGTGGTAACATAACCCTCCAGGAAAGGAATTAATTCAAGTTACCTGAATACAGTTCTCTGCTGTTCATCTCTAGTGGAATCTCTTCTCAGGATAATACAAACTGCAACATTAACACAAACTTAAACATTACTTAAGATGTTAACATAACACAACATAACACAAACTTAAACATTACTTAAGAGGTTTGTTATTCTGGGCGCTGTGGCTCACACCTGTAATCCCAGTACTTTGGGAGGCCAAGGTGGGTAGATCACCTGAGGTCAGGAGTTCGAGACCAGCCTGACCAACATGGTGAAATCCTGTCTCTAAAAAAATACAACATAATTAGCTGGGTGTGGTGGTGGTCTATAATCCCAGCTACTTGGGAGGCTGAGGCAGAAGAATTGCTTGAACCCGGGAGGCAGAGGTTGCAGTGAGCTGAGATCGTGCCATGGCACTCCAGTCTGGGTAACAAGAGTGAAACTCCATCTCAAAAAAAAAAAAAAAAAAAAAAAAAAAGAGGTTTGTAGTTAGTGGGAATGTTGATAGTGTAATTGTGAAACTCTTGTTTCTTGTAGAATAAAACAAGTAAGTACAAATAAATGTTATTAAGAACCAAGACATATAGGTGGCCTTAGCAATTGGGTGTATGTTTCTGCTATTTCCTGGAATGGGGTGAAGGCGTTTGAGGTCAATCCATTTGTACCTATGAATCATATTTGCAAACTTCTTTTTTTTTTTGAGACGGAGTTTCGCTCTTGTTACCCAGGCTGGAGTGCAATGGCGCGATCTTGGCTCACCGCAACCTCCGCCTCCTGGGTTCAGGCAATTCTCCTGCCTCAGCCTCCTGAGTAGCTGAGACTACAGGCACGCGCCACCATGCCCAGCTAATTTTTTGTATTTTTAGTAGAGACGGGGTTTCACCTTGTTGACCAGGATGGTCTCGATCTCTTGACCTCGTGATCCACCTGCCTTGGCCTCCCAAAGTGCTGGGATTACAGGCTTGAGCCACCGCGCCCGGCCTCAAACTTCTTTTTTTTTTTTTTGAGACGGAGTCTCGCTGTGTGGCTGGAGTGCAGTGGTGTGATCTCGGCTCACTGCAACCTCCATCTCCTGGGTTCAAGTGATTCTCCTGCCTCACCCTCCCATTTAGCTGGGACTACAGGCACATGCCACCACACCCAGCTAATTTTTATATTTTTAGTAGAGACAGGGTTTTGCCATGTTGGCCAGGCTGGTCTTGAACTCCTGACCTCAGGTAATCCTCCCGCCTCCTAAAGTGCTAGGATTACAGGCATGAGCCAGTACACCTGGCCTATATTTGCTAACTTATTGAGCTCTTATATGTCAGGCATCCTTTCATTAAATTATATGAACTGCTTTAAGGCAGATTCTATTATTATTGCCTCCATTTTTAAAGCAAAGAAACCAAAGTTATAATAGAGATATTGATTATTTTGAAGACTTCTCCAGCAGGAGCTCCTGGAGGTCCTGGCCAGGCCTTCTCCACCCTGGAGCCTTCAAAGCTCTGTTTCTAGAAATCGTATCACCTTAGCAGATGCAGTAAAGGGAGAATCCAGACTAACAGCATCCTCACCAGTCTGTTCTCAGACCAGAGAGGTCTTTCCAGGCTTTTCTCATGTCTTCCTTTTACAGATACTGTATCGTGGCTAAACTGGACTCTTCACAGTTCCTTGTTCCATGCCCTTCAGTTTCCTACCTCTATGTCTGTGCTCTTGCCCCATCACCCAAATTCCCATTATCAAAATTTGAGCTGCTCTGTCGCTAGGCCCTGCCCAATATATCCCTGTTCTTTTCGGGAAGCCAGGGCAGGGGGCTTCTGGATCTAGAGTAGCTTAGTGGGAGGAAGGCAGCTGGTGGATCCTAAGGGAAGCGGGGACGTGGCTACAAGTTGTTAGGAGCCAGACCTTGGTATCTGAATGGACCATGACCGTCTGCAGATGGTCACCTAGCCAGTCTTAGAAGCTGGCAAAGGGAGATCTTGACTGTGATGTAGTAGGACTTGTCAGCTAGGAGACAGGGACAAATAGGCAATCAGGCCAGGGAAGGGGTGTGTAGCAGAGCAGCTGATCCTCAATCACAAGTGGGATGGATAGTAGGTCCATGAGAGGTCATTGATGGAGATGAGTAAAAAGTGTTTTTCCATCTCATCTCCAAGGATGACATTAGTGAGGGAAAAGACCAATATTCCCATGAAGCTTCCTATAGTACATTTGTCACAATTTAAACAGGCTGGATCAAACATTATATTTCTTGTCCTCTTCAGGTCGTCACTGTCTTCTCCTCAGGATAAGTTAAAAGCTTGAGTTATTTATTTATTTATTTATTTATTTATTTCTGTGGAAATGGGATCTCACCATGATGCCGAGGCTGATCTCGAGCAGCTGGGCTCAAGCAATCCTCCCACCTTAGCCTAAAAGCTTGAGTTACTGTCTCAGACATACATGACTGAATCTTGGCACTGCCTACATAGCTATGTGACTGTACAGTTACTTAACCCCTCAGAGTATCATTTTCCTCACCTGTAAAATGAGAGAAGTAGCAATTACAGTAATACCTTCCTTGCAGGTTTGTGATAGGGGTTCAGTAAGCTAACACATGTCAAGTGCTGAGTGCAGTGCCTGGAACAGAGTTCATTTCCTGAGAATGGTGGCCAATATTGTTCCCCACATGTGTGTCTCTGGGCCTTTCATCAGACTCCTGTCTCTGGAAAAGCACCCTGCACATCCTGTCCCTAGTACAACTCCCTAGGCAAGGAGACTCTGAGGGTGCTTCAGAACATGTTTCTGGTAGGAGGTACTCTGTCTGCCTGAGGGCAGCCCTCAGAAGTGCATTCCTCATGCTGCTGACCTGGACTGGCTGGTTACAGCTTGAGGAAGAACTTTTCATTGGCTAATAAATGTTTTGAGGGCAAGGACCTGCATCCTCTCTCCAGGCGCCAGCAGAGTGGTAGAGGACTTTTGGATTTAAGTACTGGAGGGAGTTTGCATCTTGTTCTCTGATTCTACCAAGGAGAGAATAAGAGCAGAGAGGCGTGGCTGGGCGCGGTGGCTCAAGCCTGTAATCCCAGCACTTTGGGAGGCCGAGGCGGGTGGATCACGAGGTCGAGAGATCGAGACTGTCCTGGTCAACATGGTGAAACCCCGTCTCTACTAAAAATACAAAAAACTAGCTGGGCGTGGTGGCGCATGCCTGTAATCCCAGCTACTTAGGAGGCTGAGGCAGGAGAATTGCCTGAGCCCAGGAGGCGGAGGTTGCGGTGAGCCGAGATCGCGCCATTGCACTCCAGCCTGGGTAACAAGAGCGAAACTCCGTCTCAAAAAAAAAAAAAAAAAAAAAAGAGCAGAGAGGCATAATGCCCAGGAAGAATTTATATTCATAGGTTAGAACCACATTTCTCAAAGTGAGCTTCTTGGAGCCCTGGCACCAAGATGGGATAGGTTCTGTACAAAAAGTCTCTAAGGAAGCCAGGCATGGTGGCTTACGCCTGTAATCCCAGCACTTTGGGAGGCTGAGGTGGGTGGATCACCTGATGTCAGGAGTTGAAGACCAACCTGGCCAACATGGTGAAACCCCATCTCTACTAAAAATACAAAAATTAGCCGGGGGTGGTGGCACGTGCCTGTAATCCCAGCTACTTGGGAGGCTGAGGCAGGAGATCACTTGAACCCGGGAGGTGGAGGTTGCAGTGAGCCAAGGTCGTGCCATTGCACTCCAGCCTGGGTGACAGAGTGAGACAACCATCCCCCCGCCCCAAAAAAAAGGCCTCTAAAGAAAGAATTAATGCCCTCAACACTTATCCCTGATTGGTCATTATACAAGGAGAGTAGACAAATGGTCGGGGAGATAAAAGTTGACCTCTGGGACTTCTGTTAGCTTAGGTTTCCCAAAGGTAAGTACTTGAGAAGAACTGAAAACACCTCTGAGATTGAAAAGGTAGACTCAGACCATGTGGAGGCTGGATAGACAGTTGTCCAGATACAGGTCACCAGCTTTTACACCCCTAGAAAGTACAGCTTATACACAGGCACAAGATACACATCACATTGTCCTCTCAGGAAGTTAAATTAGTGGAAAAGCCAAGGGAACTTCAGTCATCTCAGCCTCGCTGTAATTTTTGTAAAATGACAAGCAGGTACCCTCCCAACTCTGCCATCCTAAAAACGAACTGCTAATTCTTGGCAGACAGGGGCCAGGCTCTGCCTGAGCTACAGCCCCCAATGCTGGCACTCACTCTGACCCCATGTGGAAGAAGCCTGCGCCTCATGAAGTGCCTTTAGCTAGCTCTGTATCTAGCTCTGTATCTCCTCCCTCTGTAACTGAGTGTCCCCTATCCTTTCTGTCCTGCTAGAACTTAGCCTGCTTAGCCCAGTCCACAAGTGGTGGTGATAGAACAGCTCTCAGTTAATAGCCAAGCAGTAGGCTGGAAATTCATTATCTCATTTTTCCTCAAACAACCCAGTGAGGTGGGTACTCTTGTCCCTGTTTTGCAGAGTAAGAAATAGCCTTAGAGAGGTGAAGGGGGGCCTTAGGAACTTCTCAAATCCCGGTGCTCCAGGTGGACTTACTCTGGCCTCAACAGGCTCTTCAGTTTCCTGCATTTTTGTCCATTACGCTCACTGCTGGACTATCCTCCCCACCCCCCATACACCTCACCTGTTTGAATCCTCCTCATTGGTTAAAGAGCCAGCTCAAATTCTGTCTGTTCATGAAGGTCACTGCTCCATGACCTTCAGCCACACTTGCTTTCTCCTCTGAGCTTCCATGACCCTTACCACATTCTATTTTGTATCGTGGTGCTCTGTGTGCATGGCTTTATGATCAGCTTGTAAGCACCTGGATTGCTCGGACTGTGTCCTGCACATCTCCATATCCTGAAAAAAAGTCCTGTATGTAGCACCCTGGGAGCCTTCTGACCAAGGCCAGGAAGAGGCCCTTCCAACAAGATGGAGAGCTTTAGCAGCAAGTGCTCAAGCCCAAAGTCGTCATAGCTCCACATGTAATTCATTGTAATAGCAGAAGAGAAGTACCCATGAATGCCTGGGATTGTTCAAGAGTGGAGAGGGGGAAATAGTCCAGAATTCTCATTTGTCATCCTTATTCATGCAGTAAACCGTTATTGGTGAGAGACAGCAAATCACTTCCCTGCTCCATGTCTGTCTCCAGCAGAAAGTACCTCCTTCACAGCTTCATTGTGAGGGTCAAGTGAGGCAACAAATGAAGTGCTTGTGCACATGTAAGATATTCTTTAAATCATGAAGACAGAGCAGTCAAGGTGCTTACAGGCTGATTAGGACAAAAACATGTATACAGGTTTACTGAAATACAAGGTAGAACGTGGGAAGGATCATCAGGGTATAGGATACCATAGGTAAATGGAGTTTCTCATACATGGAATAGGTTTGGCAGGAGGAGCTCTGGTGCAAAGGCTTTGCAGGTCAGTTAGACTGGCAGAAACAGAGAGGATCCGCAAGGCATAGGAAAGCCTTGATTCTGCTCCAAAAGGATTTTCCCCTCTCCTGTGTCAGGAGTATCCTCACCGCTCTCATGTGGTTAGTAAGTTGAGTGTTTCACATGTATAGGGCACCCTATACATGTACTAGAGAGGAAGAAGCGCCCTGTACCTGCTCTGTAGCACTTAGGGTGGTAAGTGCTGCCAGGGAGTATGATCACCACCTGGTGTCAGAGCTGGTTCTAAGAGGCCTGGAGGCTCTCAAACCTCCAAGGGCTTATTTTCCAACAGAAAGAGTGGACTATGGACACTAACACTCTACTATGCAGAATGCAATAAGTGGCTTAAGAGAGTTGAACCTGTTTCTCAGAATATTCTTAGGAGGACTGGAAGGATCAGGCTGGTCTTCATACAGGAGGCAAGTCTGGAGCTCTGAAAAATAGCCTAGGGAGTTGGGAGGATGGTACCCTCAGAGGAAAACCTGGGGAGATCAAAGGAAGTGACCCAATGGATATGCCTCAGACAAGAATAGGACCTTTCTTGCAGCAGAGAACAGACAATAACAACTTGTAAAAATGCTGTTTCTAAGAGCCTGCTAATATGCTAGAGAGGATTTTGCATATATTATCGCTAATCCTTAAAACCACTCTTCAAGGTAGGCACAACCCCCACTTTACAGATGAAGAAATGAGGTTAGGACAGGATTTGCCCAAAGCCACAAAGCCAGTTGATGGAGAAATCAGAAGTCAGACCCACGTTTGCTTGGTTCCCTTCCAAGTGCATGAGAAAAACTTTAAGAAATACAGATGTTTCCACACAAAGCAAACCAAGATGGACCCAGAATTGCCACTGCCCTGCCTGTACAACATGAGCACCACCCACTGGATACCTACTCCCAAGCCTTTTCAAATCTGGTACTTTCCACTGTTTCAGGCCACTTGGCCCACCTGATGCCCTACCCCCTACCTCCTCCATCCCAGTTTCACCCACACCTAAAAATGACATCCCCACCCAATCCCCACTTTTCTCTAGCAGAAGGCCCGAGACATGTATGCAGAGGAGCGGAAGAGGCAGCAGCTGGAGAGGGACCAGGCTACAGTGACAGAGCAGCTGCAGCAAGAGGGCCTCCAAGCCAGTGGGGACGCCCAGCTCCGAAGGACACGCTTGCACAAACTCTCGGCCAGACGGGAAGAGCGAGTCCAAGGCTTCCTGCAGGCCTTGGAACTCAAGCGAGCTGACTGGCTGGCACGTCTGGGCACTGCATCAGCCTGAGTGAAGCTGGCCACCTGCCACTCTGCCCTGCCCTCTGCCTCCAGGGCCCCACTCCCCTTCCTTTTCTTGGTGAAAGGCACCTCCTTTCCTGATAATGAGTTGTGTTCCCTTTGCTTAGCCAGGGAGCCCTCCAGGCCAGGTCTGCTGTCCATAGATACCTTTGGGCTGCCTGGGACAGTGGCTCCTGGGGAAGATTGAGGGTAAAAGTCTCCCACGAGTACACTAAACCAGGCTCTGGTCACCAATAGGCTTGGAGAGCAAAGGGCCACAACTCAGCTGCCTGTCTCCTAGATGCACTTTCTTTTTCCACCAGCACATCCTTCAACACAGAATTTCAGGGAAGAGTTCTCCCCCAAACCCTAGCTCTTTACCCATCCATTTTTAGCCTTCCACCCAACTTCCACAAAAGATTTGGCTGTACCTTGGATCTGCTAGTAAATAACTAATAGGAAGCCAGTTATTTGGGTAAGGAAAAAGTGGGCGGGAGAGACAGAAGGAAAATTTGCCCATCTGCTGCTCCTCCCCTTTGGCTCTCCACCTGGGATTTGCTATTGAATCTCTACCCCCTCCCACCACAAAGTGCTGATTGCTCACTGAAAGACTGAGCGCCCCCAATGGTGTGCGGAAGCCAGGCGGGTGATTACAATCCAATTACCTATTGTCGACTCAGCCCACACAAGCTTTTCTCCTCCTCTTGCAGGGCATAGGGCCAGGCTCCACTCCCAAGAGAGACTGGCCCCCTCCATGGTACAGGGTAACAGAAGGGCCTGTAGGCCCTGGTGAATCAAATCCAGCACAGGCCTTCTCCCTGTAACATAACAGGACTGAGCAGAACCAAGCACTTCTAGCTGACTGCTCCCCACCCTCACCATCTCAAACTCTGATTCCTACTTCAGTCTTCGAGGTTTCTCTCAGCTTTTTGACCTGGCTCCCTAAGTAGGCCCTGAGATGATTTATTCTCAGCATGGCAAAGCATGTTCTAGGTCCTCTCTGTGAGGGTCAAAGCTGTGTCCTTTCCCTTACCTCCCTCTGCCAGGCCTTGCTGCAGAGCCGCTGAGAGAATTAGTGCCTTTGAAGAGCTGTCTGCCTGAGCAACTCTGTTTCAGGTGCCCCAGACTGACAAGTACCAGCCAGCAACACCAACCAAATGCTACTCTGTTTAGTAAAGTCCGTTTTACTTTTTCTTTTTTTTTTCTTTCTCTTTTTTTTTTTTTTTTTTTTGAGGTGGAGTCTCACTCTGTCCTGGCTAGTCTCGAACTCCTGACCTCAGGTAATCCACTGGCCTCAGCCTCCCAAAGTGCTGGGATTACAGGCATGAGCCACCGTGCCAGGTTTCCCATTTTACTTTCTGCAAGCTCTTTCCCTACCAGCTCCCTCTAGGGGAGAGGTGGAATCTTGCAGGCGGCAGTGCGAGCATACACCAAACCCCTAACTTTCCTATATCCCAGCCCCCCTCTTCCCTTTTCAGTACTGGGATACCTGGCGGCAAGAGACCCCTTGGTTATTGTCCATGCTCCCATAATCAAACATAAATGCCAGACACTGCGATTGAGTAGCCAATCAATGTACCCTCTGGCAAGCCCCCATCCACACCTGGCACTCCCCACTACCAATCCCTGGCACAAAGTTCCTGGAAAGCAGGTGCTGTACATTTTCCATCTTTACAATGGGGCTGTTGACAGCCATAATTAGGGAGGCATGAATTATGCGGCTATAATGCAGAGCCCTACAATTAAGGCGGGAATGAGGGGCTGGAGGCAGCAAACGGAATCTGCCCTGAGTATGGCTGTTGAGTCCTGTCTCCTGGGTCTGACTTTCCGTAATATGATTGGGGTACAGTAGAGGTGATTAATGGGGCTGGCATCTCTCTTTGGCCTGAGGTTCTCTATTCTGGGAAAGGTACACAGGGTGGAGTAGGGAGAAGCTGCCCCAGGAGGTGATGTAGGGGTGGAAAGAAGAGGCGAAGAGGTCGTCGTAGCCCAGAAACACGAGCTGCAAAATAGTTGAACTCGTGGTTGCTTTAAACAGGTATTTGTATAAGGCAGGTTCAACCCTTGCCTCAAGAAATCAGATGGGACCAATTTAAGTGTTCTTCCACCTGTGAGCCAAGCCCCCATTTGAGGACATCTACCATTTTCTGTGTTCTGGGTCTCAAATAGAATTTTTTAAGATTCTTAGATGTAAAACTTGTTTGCTAACTGCAACGGAAGAACACCTTGTTTTGCTGCTGCAATTGCCTACCCTCCCTCAGGTGCGCCTGGCTAGCTCCCAAGACTCTGGCTTTGGACTAGGGGGCACTGGAAAAGCCCTTTTGCCATCACACCACCTGTTCCTCTACTTGTTTCCTAATCCCCGGGCGCTTTCCTCCATCCTCCTTTTCCTCGCGCAAGTGAAAGGCAGCCAGCTTGACAGTATGGAAGGAGGGATTTCGCCAGCTGCGACTGCAGTGCCCAGGCTTGGTGGCCGCGTCGGGTGGGGACAGCTGGGCTAAATGTCTCCGAGATGGGTAGAGTGTAGGGGGAGGGGAGTGCCGGTAGACCTTCGCGGCCGCTCTCCACCATTCTGTGGCGGAGTCTGGAGGTTTGAGAATACAGGGACCTTAAGGGAACCACCCGACAGGCGTTAGGGGATGGGGGCTTCGATAGCATTTGGGGAGGCGGCTGCGCAACGGGTGCTGAAAGGACAGCTCCTACCTGCCCCACAGCACCCAAAAGGCACCTCCGCATGGAAAGTCTCCGCCTGAAACCCCTAGCCCACCTCGAGTGGACGCTTTTTCAGGTGAGGTGCACGAACTGCTCTCCCGAAGTGGCAGCTCGGAAGGATGCACGTCCGGCTGCGCAAAGCTGGCTTCCCCGCCTTTTTTCCACTTCGGCATCAGCCTGGTCCCTGGGAACTGCAGCCTGTTCCTCCAGCCGCGCGCTTTCTCCTGTCTCCAGTGGAGCAAGGCAGTGCAGCCAGGCCTCGCAAACCCCTCTTCTGGGGCCCCCAGCGGGAGCAGGAAGGAAAGCCGCTGAAATGTGCCCTGAGTGTCGCACGGCTTGGAGAAGTGGGTTGCTGGGTTGCATAAGGTGGAAGGAACTTGCTAGTTTGCAAAAGCCAGCTCTTGGCGGGAGCCGGAACCCAGAGCCCGCCGACTTGCGCACCCCTCCTCATTTACTGCCTTCCACGCGCGCCTCCCCGACTGCGCCCCCCAGCCCCTCGGCGCGCCGCCGTCTCGCGCGCACTGCCCCCCCACACCCCCCTCCTCACTCCCTCCAGAGGAGGTGAGTTTAAACCCCGCCCACGTGACCCCAGCTGGGCCAATGAACGGCGGCGGGAGGTGAAATCCGGTTCTAACCGGTCCGGGGCTCCCAGCGCTATAAAAACTTTATAAACCCCCCGGAGCCTGAGCAGTGTGAAGAAGAAGAGGCGAGAGCGACCCCCGGACCGACCAAAGCCCACGCGCCGCTGCATCCCGCGCTCAGCGCCTACGTCCCGCCGCCGTCGCCACCATGCCCAAGAGAAAGGTACGTGGCGCGAGGGCCCCAGGCGCCGGGCCGCCACTGCCACCGCCGCCGCCACTGCCACCGCCTCCCTGGCGCAGGGCGCGAGAATCGGCGCCAGGCAGGAGCCAGCGCTGCCGCCCCGCGCGGGGGCTCGAGGCGATGCCGGGCGGCTCGGGGCTAACCCTGAGCAGCAGCTCGGCTGCCCGCGGGCGCCAGAGGCCATATTGGAGGAGCGGCGGCCGCGGCGGGAGGAGCCATGTTGGCGGCTGTTTATCCCGCTCCCCTCGGGCTCGGCGCCCCCGCCCGTGCCCCCTCCCCCATCGCCAGGGCCCCTTCCCTCCCCTCCCTGCGGGCGGGCAATTCAAACCCGAAAGGGCGGGAAGGCGGCGCTCGGGGTTGGCGGGCGGGGGAACTTGCTGCCGCCAAAAAACTGCCGCCGTGAGGGGGCGGGGCCTCTCTCCCTCGGGGCGGGGCTTGTGCTGTGTGGCCCCGCCCCTCTCCCACGTTCCCGGCGCACGAGACGCGCGCTGCCGCCGCCTACGAGTTCCCCGGGCTGCGCGCGCCTCCCTCTCCCGCCCTCGACGGCTGCCATGGCAACGGCGCTGGGCTCCGCCTCCGGAGGGGGTTTGTTTGCGCCATCTGCAGCTGTTGCTTCTGCCTGGCGCGGTGGTGCGGGTTCGGCTGCCCTTCCCGGCCGCGTTCCGGCTCAGCCCTGGCTTCACGGGATCGGCTCCCGCGCGCTTTTCGGTCTTAATACGAACAGAGGGCTCACTCGTTTGTTTATGTCCCAGAAAAGTTGTGTGGACGACTGCTTTAGTCTTGTTAGGGCTCTGAAGTTCAGGAAATAACTAAGGATCACCTCAAAAGTTGCGGTTTTTTGTTCTTGTTTCTTATAGGCTGAAGGGGATGCTAAAGGAGATAAAGCCAAGGTGAAGGACGAAGTAAGTCATTCTCTCTTTAAGGGTCCAAACCTTGAGTAGCAGAGGCCACTGGACTCGATGCTTAACCGTAACCTGTGTCCTGAATTTACACTCCCGTAATCCAGAGCAAATTGATACCAAAATTTCAAAGCGATTTACTTGTCCTATTTCTAACTTTCTCGTTGTCTTTCATAGCCACAGAGAAGATCCGCGAGGTTGTCTGCTGTAAGTGTATGCTTTGAATTTTCGTATTTGTTCCTGAAACTAAATATCAAAAAAAAAAAAACCTTTGCTTCCCATGAATTATGGTTAGTTCCTGATTTTGAATGATCGCCTCTTGGGACTCTTGCCCCTTTGGGGTTTGCTGGTTTTGAAATTCTGATGGCTGTTGGCCAAAGTGGGACATTTGAGTGGGCTTCTGGAGATCCAACATTCTAAAAGAAAGCCAGCCACAAAAACTTGAGGAGAAACTTCTCTACCCTTGGTACTTTGGTTGTACCCTGGTCCTTTTGGTTGCTTGATCGGTCGTGGGTGGTTTTCTTCGGTCCACTGTACTGATGTTTACTTTTTCCTCTCTTCCTGCCAAAAAAAGAAACCTGCTCCTCCAAAGCCAGAGCCCAAGCCTAAAAAGGCCCCTGCAAAGGTAAGTGCTAACATTGGAATTGATCACTTTCACAGAATTAGGACTGTCCTTAGTGCCTTAACTTAATTAGCATAATGGTACCACCATTAATGGAGGTTACAAACTGTCAGTAGCTTGCCTCATCCTAGGGATTCATAACGTTGGTTTCCTGATGAAGAACTCTGTCATTAGTTTGTAGGAACATCTGCATTTTTAAATATTAAATATTTTAGGGTTTAAGCTGATTTATCCTGTTACTTACACTTAGGAAATTTTAAGTATTAAAGATTATTGCGAGTTACGGATAATTTAACCTAGTTTTGATCGGTTCTTGTCAACAGGCGAGGGTTTGTGTGTGTTTTATCTTCAGTAAACAATCCTACCTTGTGCAGAACTTTGCAGACCATACCCTGGAAATAAGAAATGGGGAGAAACAGTTCTATTTTTTCCCCTTTTTCAGAAGGGAGAGAAGGTACCCAAAGGGAAAAAGGGAAAAGCTGATGCTGGCAAAGAAGGGAATAACCCTGCAGAAAATGGAGATGCCAAAACAGACCAGGTACAGCTGCTGTTTCACTCTTTTTAGTTGCTGATTTCAAAGATTTAATTACCCTTTTATTTTGTCACTCCAAATGTACTGTGTGGTCCAGAGTCTGCTTGTGGCTTTCCTGTTAACTTAAATCCTGGATTCTTGCAGTCTCTACTGTCAGCCGAAGGGCACTATGTTTTATACTATGTAAGGTTTTCAAGCTAGGAGTAACCTCGGATCTCTAATTCTGGTATTCCTCCTTCCCCAGTTTTACAGTAAGGCCCAGAGGAGAGGTGACTTAGCAAAGTTATTTAGTAAGTCATTCTCAGAAGAAATACTCAGTCTCAGTACCTGAAACCTGAACTTTGGCCTGGGAGCAAAATGATGCTGTAGGTGGAATGTAAACAAAGATAGTTTCAAAATCTACACATTGCGCTAATTTGTCTGTTTTCTTTTAGGCACAGAAAGCCGAAGGTGCTGGAGATGCCAAGTGAAGTGTGTGCATTTTTGATAACTGTGTACTTCTGGTGACTGTACAGTTTGAAATACTATTTTTTATCAAGTTTTATAAAAATGCAGAATTTTGTTTTACTTTTTTGTTTTTTTTTTTTTTTTTTAAGCTATGTTGTTAGCACACAGAACACTTCATTGTTGTTTTGGGGGAAGGGGCATATGTCACTAATAGAATGTCTCCAAAGCTGGATTGATGTGGGGAAACGCCTTTCCCTTCTAGTTTTGAGAGACTTCCTCTTGGCTCCCAGGAGGAGGGATTCCCTGACTTTGACACACATGGCCACCTTGGCACACAAAAGCCTTGTGGTATGGAAACACAAATTCGCTTTTATGTCCTCTTCTCCCTTTCCGTCTTTCAGCATAGACTTAACTCCCTTAAGCCCAGGCATCTGTTGGGACCTGACTCCCAGTCATTGGTTACCAGTGTCAGGCAATCTGGACTTGCCAGTGATGCCACTGAGATGGCACCTGTCAAAAAGCAGTGATTCCATTTCTAGATTGTGGATCTTCAGATGAATTCTGCCATTTTCATTTCACTTCCTGAAAGTCAGGGTCGGCTCGTGAAAAGTTGTTAAACAACATGCTAAATGTGAAATGTCAACCCTCACTCTAAACTTTCCCTGTTCAGAGCATCAGATGAAGACTTCATTGGGTTTTATAGTGGCTTTCTGATTTTTGGTAGTCCATCAAAGAAGGGAGTTTGAAAGTTGTTGTATACTGTTAATGATTGTCTGCCCATGTCCTGCCTGAAATACCATGATTGTTTATGGAAAGTATCTTTAATAAAGCTGGATACAGTTTGGCTTGGAATGCTGCCTCTGATCTTTTCCCACAAGTGGGGTAACCTGGTTTATCCAAGTTTCTTGGAAGAGAGTGTGTTCTGCTTTGAGGTATTTCGTATACAATCTAAGGATCTTTCACTAATTTATAGTCAGTTTCTTTCTTTTTTTTTTTTTTTTTTTTTTTAAAGACAGGTTTTCATCATGTTGGTCAGGCTGGTCTTGAACTCCCAACCTCAGGTGATCCACCCACCTTGGCCTATAGTCAGTTTCTAAAACAGTGCTAGATGGAGTTAGGGAGGATTCCAGGAGTATCCTTCCTACTGGTGGTGAAAGGCTGAGAGAAGGGAAGTGATTTCTGTACTTCGTTATGCAGCATTCCCTGCAATGTTTGTTTTTGCATAACTCTGCATGAAGTGTATCAAGTGCAGATTTTTGATAGATCTGAGGTTTTGGCTTGGTAGCTGACAGCAAGGAGCCTCTTATTTCCATCTGCATCTGCAATCTATAAAATTAGCAGATTAATAGACTTATGTCGGAGAGTGGCCCTGTGTCACATAATTGGCCATTTGTAAGGCAGATGACACTTTGCTCCTAAGTAGACCTGCAAACAAAGACATGATAGGGTCTTTTCTGATTCCTTTAGTTTGGAGTTGCTGCGGAGAAACCCCCTTTCTCTTAAGTGAAATGGCAAGAAGTTATTTGTTAGAACGTGGAAGTTGAATTTGCTTTTACAGACCTTGGGACTGTATTGTTGGACAGGAATAAAGGTGAGTTGGAGACCGCAGTTGCCATGTCCATCCCCTTAGTCAAAAAAGTATAGTTGTTAAACTCTTGATGAGGTTTTTCGTGTATTCTCTCTCAAGTATTGAGATGTTTGTATAAGTATCACTCATGGATGAGGAAGCAGGCACAGATGAAGAAATTTATTTCAGGTTATGTGTACGTCTGATGAGCAGCGGAGTCAGGATTCCAACCCTCAAGTAGACAAGTCACCTCTGACAGATTCAGGATAAAGTAACATTTGTCTATTTAGGCATTTACCAGCCATTTACTTTGATAATTACTGAAGTCATTCTAGGTTGTAGGTAGGTAATTTTTAATCTAGAAGTGGTGTCCTCTTCCAGAGGAAACCTAAAGATGTCTTAGAGTGGTCAGGGGGTAGTGTAGGCTGGTATTTGAGCAGAGGTTGCAGGATTTGATAGAGCTGGGGTTCTTTGTTGGTGACAAGTCTGCCAAGCCCTGGGCTATACCAGCAGCCCTGCCTGATGTTCTTTAATCTTTGGGTCAGTCCCGTGAGATAACAGATATAGCCCCATTTTGCAGTTGAGAGTGAGATTCAGATGTGAAGCAACTGGCTGAGGTTAAACTTGATAGTCTTTATTTTCTGGTCCTCTTGTTTCCAAATAATTAGGATGAGTAGGGTAAGCTTGAACTTTTTGGGTTTTTTTCTTTTTTTTCCTTCCTGGAAAATACTGATTTAACTGGCTCTGGACCATGAAAGTAGCTGGGCCTAAAACCAAACCAGACATTAAATTGTGGTAAGGACCATTCTCCCATAGTAGCATGCCCAGTGCCAGCCCTGTCTCCAGGCCCGTTCTTAAGATCTCGAGAAAAGTCACCAGTAACCTGCATATGATGCTTTGGGCTCTAAGTAGAAGAACAGTAAAATAGCACAAACTAGAGGACTCATCTCCTGATCAAGTCCCGAGGGTCGGGCAGCTGTGGAGACCCAGATGGATCTTCCCATCTTTCTGCTCTACTACCCTCGGCATGTTCTCCAACCACATTACCTTCAAGTCAGTTGCTCTAGGCATCATAACTTGCCATACCAATGGCAAGAGGCCAGAGGACTACTGGTTTTTCCTCTAAGAATAACAAGGAAGCCACAGTGGCTCAGGCCACTTGTCCTGGCACATGAGGAGGTGTGGCTACACTTTCCAGGCCTGCCTGGACAACATAGAAACATCTCATCTGTTGAAGTTTTATATATATATATATATATATATACACACATACATATTTTGGCCAGGTGCAGTGTTTCACACCTGTAATCCCAACACTTTAGGAGGCTGAGGCGGATCACCTGAGATCAGGAGTTCGAGACCAGCCTGTCCGACATGGTGAAACCCTGTCTGTTCTAAAAATATAAAAAATTAGCCGGGCATGGTGGTGGGCACTTGTAATCCCAGCTGCTCAGGAGGCTGAGGCAGGAGAATCCCTTGAACCTGGGAGGTGGAGGTGGCAGTGAGCTGAGATTGTGCCACTGCACTCCAGCCTGGGTGACGAGAGAAACTCCATCTCAAAAAAATAAATATTTCCTCCCACAAGCCCACAGCAGCCTGTGTTTCACTGGGCAGATCTGGATTGCCTGTCCACTCCTAAATCAATCATTACAAGAGGAATGAAACCACAGAATCTGCTTAGACCAGTCAGGGTTGTTGGAATTAAGCAGAAGAGGGATGATAATAGAAGAAGAAAATGGCCGGGCGCGGTGGCTCAAGCCTGTAATCCCAGCACTTTGGGAGGCTGAGGCGGGTGGATCACGAGGTCAGGAGATTGAGACCATCCTGGTCAACACGGTGAAACCCCGTCTCTACTAAAAATACAAAAAATTAGCTGGGCATGGTGGCGCGTGCCTGTAATCCCAGCTACTCAGGAGGCTGAGGCAAGAGAATTGCCTGAACCCAGGAGGCGGAGGTTGCGGTGAGCCGAGATCGCGCCCTTGCACTCCAGCCTGGGTAACAAGCGAAACTCCGTCTCAAAAAAAAAAAAAAAGAAAATGGCTATTCTGTGGACAGCCTGCTGCATGGTCTCTTCAGGCATGGCCTCATTCACTGCAGCAGTTAACTGCTGAGAATTGCCCGGCCCCATTTTTAAATTGAGAAATAATCATAAACCATTAAGTCACCATTTTATTTTATTTTATTTTATTTTATTTTATTTTATTTTATTTTATTTTATTTATTTATTTTGAGACGGAGTTTCGCTCTTGTTACCCAGGCTGGAGTGCAATGGCGCGATCTCGGCTCACCGCAACCTCCGCCTCCTGGGTTCAAGCAATTCTCCTGCCTCAGCTTTTGTATTTTTAGTAGAGACGGGGTTTCACCATGATGACCAGGATGGTCTCAATCTCGACCTCGTGATCCACCCGCCTCGGCCTCCCAAAGTGCTGGGATTACAGGTTTGAGCCACCGCGCCCGGCCTTATTTATTTTTTGAGACGGAGTTTCACTCGTTACCCAGGCTGGAGTGCAATGGCGCAACCTCCACCTCCTGGGTTCAAGCAATTCTCCTGCCTCAGCCTCCCGAGCTGGGATTACAGGCAGGTGCCACCACGCCCAGCTAATTTTTGTACTTTTAGTAGAGACGGGGTTTCACCATGTTGACCAGGATGGTCTCGACCTCGTGATCCGCCCACCTCGGCCTCCCAAAGTGCTGGGATTACAGGCGTGAGCCACGGCGCCTGGCCCATTTTATTATTATTTTAAGAGATGGAGTCTTGCTGTGTTGCCCAGGCTGGTATTCAACTCCTAGGCATGAAACAGTCCTCCTACCCTGGCTTCCCAAAGTGCTGGCACTGCACACACAGCCAAAATTCACCATTTTAAAGCATATACTGCAGTGATTTTAGTACATTCACAACATTTTGCAACTCACTTCAAATTCTGGAATTATTTTTTTTTTTTTTTTTCTGAGATGGGGTCTCTCTGTGTCACCCAGGCTAGACTGCAGCGGTATGACCTCAGTTCATTGTTCACTGCAGCGTCTACCTCCCAGGCTCAAGCAATCGTCAGCCTCCCAAATAGCTAGGACCACAGGCACACACCATGCCTGGCTATTTTTTTGTGTTTTTGGTAGAGACAGGATTTTGCCATTTTGCCTAGGCTGGTCTTGAACTCTTGACCTCAAGTGATCTGCCTGCTTTGGCCTCCCAAAGTGCTGGGATTATACGATGAGCCACACTGCCTAGCCTCTGAATATTTTCATCACCCCAAAAAAGTTCCATGCCCATTAGCAGTTGACTCTCTATTTCCTCCTCCCAACATCCCTAGATAATCACTACTTGCTGTCTCTGTAGAACTTTTCTGAATATTTCATCTAAATGGAGTGAAACTGGCTTCTTTCACTTAGCATGTTTTCAAGGTTCATCCACATCATATGTATTTGATAACTTGTATTGCCAAATAACATTCCATTGTATGGATATATCACATTGGATAAATCACATCTTATTTACCTATCAGTTGATGTACATTTGGGTGATTGCTACTTTGGGGCTATTGTGAATAATGCTGCTAGGGATATCATATAGAAGTTTTTGTAGACCTACGTTTCTAATTCATTTGGGCATTTGTGTAGGAATGGAATTGCTGGGTCATATGGTAACTCATGCTTTTTTCTCTTTAAAAATATTTTTTTTCAGATGGAATTTCATTCTTGTTACCTAGGCTGGAGTGCAGTGGCACAATCTTGGCTCACTGCAACCTCCACCTCCCGGGTTCAAGCGATTCTCCTGCCTCAACCTCCCAAGTAGCTGGAATTACATGCACCCACCACCATACCCAGCTAATTTTTTGTATTTTTAGTAGAGACAGGGTTTCACCATGTTGGCCAGCTGGTCTCAAACTCCTGACCTCAAGTGATACTTCCACCTTGGCCTCCCAAAGTGCGGGGATTACAGGTGTGGGCCACTGTGCCCAGCCTCATTTACTTTCTTTTAAGGGACAGGTTTGCAGGCCAGGTACAGTGGCTCACACCTGTAATCCCAGCACTTTGGGAGGCCAAGGTGGAAGTATCACTTGAGGTCAGGAGTTTGAGACCAGCCTTGCCAACATGGTGAAACCTTATCTCTACAAAAATACAGATATTAGCCATGTATGGTGGTGTGTGCCTGCCTGTAGTCACACACTACAAAGGCTATAGTGAGCTATGATTGGCCACTGTACTTAGGCCTGGCCAACGCAGCAACCCTGTCTCTTTTTCAATTTAATTTTTGACACAGTCTTGCTCTGTCACCCAGGTTGAAGTGCAGTGGTGTGATCTTGTCTCACTGCAACCTGTGCCTCCCGGGTTCAAGCGATTCTCCTGCCTCAGCTTCCCAAGTAGTTGGGACTACAGACATGTGCCACCACAGACATATGCCAGCACACCTGGCTAATTTTTGTATTTTTAGTAGAGATGGGGTTTCACCATATTGGCCAGGCTGGTCTCAAACTCCTGACCTCATGATCTGCCTGCTTCAACCTCCCGAAGTTTATTACTGGCATGAGCCAAGGCACCTGGCCGGCTTTTTTTTTTTTTTTTTTTTTTTTTTAAACAGTCTTGCCCTGTTGCCCAGGCTGGAGGGTAATGGTGGGATCTTGGCACACTGCAACCTCTGCCTCCCAGGTTCAAGCAATTATCCTGCCTCAGCCTCCCAAGTAGCTGGGATTACACACACCTGCCATCACGCCCAGCTAATTTTTGTGTTTTTGTAGAGACGGGTTTCACCATGTTGGCCACCAGGCTGGCCTTGAACTCCTAACCTCAGGTGATCTGCCCACCTCAGCCTCCCAAAGTGCTGGGATTACAGGTGTGAGCCACTGTGCCCGGCCTGTATATCTTTTTAAAGAAGTGTCTATTCATATCCTTTGCCCAGCTTCTAATTAGGGTGTGGGTGTGGGTGTGTGTTTAACATTCTCCTTAGAAAAGTATTGTTTCTGGATTGAGTTGTAAGAGCTCCCTTTCCTTTTTTTTTTCTTTTCTTTTTTTTTCTTTTTGAGACAGAGTCTCATTCTGCCGCCCAGGCTGGAGTGCAGTGGCATGATCTTGACTCACTGCAACCTCTGCCTCCTGAGTTCAAGCAGTTCCTCCTGCCTCAGCCTCCTGAGTAGCTGGGATTACAGGTGCCCACCACCATGCCTGGCTAATTTTTTTGTATTTTTAGTAGAGATAGGTTTTTGCCACGTTGTCCAGGTTGACCTCGAACTCCTGACCTCAGGTTATCTGCCTTCCTTGGCCTCCCAAAATGCTGGGATTACAGGCATAAGCTACCTTTTCTTTTCTTTTCTTTTCTTTTTTTTTTTTTTTTTTTGAAGACTTAAAACTAAGGCAGCTGGGCGCGGTGGCTCACGCCTGTAATCCCAGCACTTTGGGAGGCTGAGGCAGGCGGATCACGAGGTCAAGAGATCGAGACCATCCTGGTCAACATAGTGAAACCCCGTCTCTACTAAAAATACAAAAAATTAGCTGGGCATGGTGGCGCGTGCCTATAATCCCAGCTACTCAGGAGGCTGAGGCAGGAGAATTGCCTGAACCCAGGAGGCGGAGGTTGCGTTGAGCCAAGATCGCGCCATTGCACTCCAGCCTGGGTAACCACAGCGAAACTCCGTCTCAAAAAAAAAAAAAAAAAAAAAAAAAAAATAAGGAAGATGCCAGTTTTATTTAAACATAAAATGTGCACATAAGCTGTCTACTCATTTTCTTCGCTGCGCAGACTGGCATTGGGGTTGGTGACTCTGATGGCCAGCTGGGCAGCTCTTTCCACGATGGCTTTGCGGTTCTTGGAGGAAACATTGTTAGCAATCTCAGCACAGTAAGATTTGTTGCACATCAGCAGCACTTCCAGCTCCTTGACGTTGTGGACCAGGAACTTCCAGAAGCCACTGGGCAGCATGTGCTTTGTTTTCTTGTTGCTCCCATAACCAATGTTAGGCATCAAGATCTGGCCCTTGAACCTTCTACGAACCCTGTTGTCAATACCTCTGGGTTTCCGCCAGTTACGCTTAATTTTGACGTATCGGTCCGACTGGTGCCGGATGAACTTCTTGGTTCTCTTTTTGACGATCTTGGGTTTCACAAGGGGTCTAAGGGCGGCCATGATGCCGAGGAATTCGCTGCTACGTCCGTAGGCAGCGCCGAGGAAGAGAGCAAGCTACCTTTTCTTTATTTTGAGACAGTGTCTTGCTGTGTCCCCCAAGCTAGAGTACAGTGGCAAGGTCTTGGCTCACTGCAACCTCTGCCTCCCAGGCTCAAGAGATTCTTGTGCCTCAGCTTCCCAAGTAGCTGGGATTACAGGCATGCACCTGTATTACAGCATGCCTGGCTAATTTTTGTTTTTTAATAGAGATGAGGTTTTGCAACGTTGTCTAGGCTGATCTTGAACTCCTGACCTCAAGTGATCCGTCCACCTCAGCCTTCTTAAGTACTGGCATTGCAGGTGTGAGCCACAGCGCCTAGCCTCAGAGTTACATATATATGTGTTTTGTTTTTTATTTTTTAGACGGGCTTATGGTGTCTCCCAGGCTACAGTGCAGTTGTACAAACATAGTTCACTGCAGTATTGATCTGGGACCAAATGATTTCCCCTTGTAGCCAGGACTACAGGCACATACCACCACACCCAACTAGTTTTTTTGTTTTGGGGGGCTTTTCTGAGGCAGAATCTCAACTCTGTCACCCAGGCTGGAGTAAGTGGTGCGATCTTGGTTCACTGCAAACTCTGTCTCCTGGTTCAAAGTGATTGTTAGCTCAGTCTCCCAAGCAGCACAGCTGGGATTACAGGTGTGTACCACCATGCCCAACTAATTTTTTCTTTTTTAAGACTGAGTCTTCCTCTGTCACCCAGGCTGGAGTACAGTGGCATGATCTCAGCTTACTGCAACCTCTGCCTTCCAGGTTCAGGCAATTCTCCTGCCTCAGCCTCCTGAATAGCTGGGGTTACAGGTGACTACCACCATGCCCTGCTAATTTTTTTTTTTTTTTAAGACGGAATCTTGCTCTGTCACCAGGCTGGAGTGCAGTGGTGCGATCTCAGCTCACTGAATCTCCTCCTTCTGGGTTTAAGGGATTCTCCTAGCTCAGCTTCCCAAGTAGCTGGGACCACAGGAGGGTGCTACCACACCCAGCTAATTTTTGTGTTTTTGGTAGAGACGGGGTTTCACCATGTTAGCCAGGATGGTCTCGATCTCTTGACCTGTGATCTGCCTGCCTCAGCCTCCCAAAGTACTGGGATTAAAGGCATGAGCCACCGTGCTCAGCCAGGCCCAGCTAATTTTTGTGCTTTTAGTAGAGAGAGGGTTTCACCCTGTTGGCCAGGCTGGTGTTGAACTTCTGACCATAGGTGATCTGCCTGCCTCGGCCTCGAAAAGTGCTGGGATTATAGGCTTGAGCCACTGAGCCCAGCCTTTTTTTGTTTGTTTTCTTTGAGATGGAATTTTGCTCTATCACCCAGGCTGCAGTGCAGTGGCTTGATCTCAGCTCACCCCAACCTCTGCCTCCTGGGTTTAAGCAAGTCTCCTGCCTCAGCCCGAGTAGCTGGGATTATAGATGTCTACCACCATGCCCAGATAAGGTTTGTATTTTTTTTTAATTTTTAATTTTTTTTAATAGAGGGGGTTTCTCCATGTTGGCCAGGCTGGTTGGTTTCAAACTCCTGACCTCAAGTGATCTGCCTGCCTTGGCCTCCCAAAGTGCTGGGATTACAGGTATGAGCCACCATACCTGGCCTAATTTTTGTTTTTTGTTTGTTTGTTTGTTTGTTTTCCAGCTGGAAGTGCCATGGTGATCCTCAGGGAAGAGCCTTAAGCTGAGGGATTTTTTTGAATGGATAATTTTTGTATTTTTTAGTAGAGATGGGATTTCACTATATTGACCAGGCTGGTTTTGAACTCCGGACTTCAGGTGATCCACCCACCTCCCAAAGTGCTGGGATTATAGGCATGAGCCACCACACCTGGTCTAATTTTTGTATTTTTAGTAGAGACAGGATTTCTCCATGTTGGCCAGGCTGGTCTTAAATTTCTGGTCTCAAGTGATCTACCTGCCTCGGCCTCCCAAAGTGTTGGGGATTACTGGCATGAGCCACCACACTGAGCCTGAGTTCTTTATATATTTTCCATATTAGATCTTTATAAAATCCATAATCTTCTCATTCTGTGTGTTGTCTTCTTTTTTTTTTTTTTTTTTTTACTTTTTGTTTTGTTTTTGGAGATAGGGTCTCACTTTGTCATTCAGCCTGGAGTGCAGTGGCATGAACACGGCTCACTGCAACTTTGGTGTCTGAGCTCAGGTGATCCTCCCACTTCAGCCTCCTGAATAGCTGGGACTACAGACATGACACCCAGCTAATTTTTTTATGTTTTTGTAGAGATGGAGTCTAACCGTGTTGCCTAGGCTGGTCTTGAACTCAAGTGATCCTCCTGCCTCAGCCTCCTTAAGTGTTGAGATTACAGGAGTAGCCACTACACCTGGCCATACTCCACTTTCTTAATACCATCCTTTGACAAACCAAGTTTTTAATTTTGATGAAGTCCTATTTACTTATTTTTGGTTACTTGTGTTTTTAGTGTTATATCTAAGAAACCATTACCTACTCCACAGTCACGAAGATTTACACCTGTGTGCTCCATGAGTTAAATAGTTCTAGCTCTTCATTTTAGGTCTTTGATGTATTTTGAGTTGATTTTTGTATAGTGTGTGAGGTAGGAGTCCAAGCATTTCCTCCCTTTAAAAACTTTTCTAATGAGAACACATGGACACAGGGAGGGGAATATCACACACTGGGGCTTGTCAGGGGTTGGGAGGCCTGGCTAGAGGAGGGATAACATTAGGAGAAATACTTAATGTAGATGACGGGTTGATGGGTGCAGTGAACCACCAAGGTACACGTATACCTATGTAACAAACCTGCACGTTCTGCACATGTATCCCAGAACTTAAAATATAATAAAAACTTTTCTGATGCCTGGTGCGGTGGCTCACGCCTGTAATCCCAACACTTTGGAAGGCCAAGGTGGGCGGATCACAAGGTCAAGAGATCAAGACCAGCCTGGCCAACATGGTGAAACCCCGTCTCTACTAAACAAACAAACAAAACTACAAAAATTAGCTGGGCGTGGTGGCGCGCGCCTGTAGTCCCAGCTATTCGGGAGGCTAAGACAGGAGAATTGCTTGAACCCAGGAGGCGAAGGTTGCTGTGAGCCAAGATCGTGCCACTGCACTCCAGCCTGGTGCCTGACAACAGAGCAAGACTGTCTCAAATTTAAAAAAAAAATTAAAAACAAAGAAAAAAAACCCCACAACTTTTCTGGACCTCTTTCTGGGCTAGAACTTCTAGTTTACTTATTTTTATTTATTTATTTGCTGTGGAGTCTTGCACTGTCTCCAGGCTGGGGTGCAGTGTCACGATCTCAGCTCACTGCAACCTCTGCCTCCTGGGTTCAAGCGATTCCCCGACCTCAGGCTCCCGAGTAGCTGGGACTACAGGTGTGTGCCACCATGACCGGCTAATTTTTTGTATTTTAGTAGAGATGAGATTTCACTGTGTTAGCCAGGATGGTCTTGATCTGACCTCATGATCTGCCCACCTCGGCCTCCCAAAGTGCTGAGATTATAGGCGTGAGCAACCACACCCAGCCAGAACTTCTCCGCTTACCCCAACCTCTGCCTCTCGGGTTCATGCAAGTCTCCTGCCTTAGTCTCCTGAATGGCTGGGATTACTTACAGGTGTCCACCACCACGCCCAACTAATGTTTGTATTTTTTTTAATTCTTTTTTTTTTTAATAGAGACACCATTTCTCCAGCCCCTTTGCAATCCCCTCCTATTCAGTTTCTCCTCATGATGTTATCAAGTGACCCAATACCCCCACCCCTACATCTCTCTTGATGTCAGTATTTCCATCACCCTTCTGTGTAGTCCAATCCAGGTGTACCATAGGCACCCCAAACTCAACATGACCAAAACCCAACTCTCCTTGCTCTTCACAAACACACCTCCTCTACTTCAATCTGGTAAAAATATTACAGGAAAGAGGTCCCAATCCAGACCCCAAGAGAGGGTTCTTGGATCTTGAGGAAGAAAGAATTCAAGGTGAGTCCCCAATGCAAAGCAAAAGCAAGTTTATTAAAAAAGTAAAGGAGGCTACATGCAGTGGCTCATACCTGTAATCCCAACACTTTGGGAGGCTGAGGCGGGTGGATCATTTGAGATCAGGAGTTTGAGACCAGCCTGACCAATATGGTGAAACCCCATCTCTATTAAAAATATAAAAATTAGCTAGGCGTGGCGCGATCTCGGCTCACCGCAACCTCCGCCTCCTGGGTTCAGGCAATTCTCCTGCCTCAGCCTCCCGAGTAGCTGGGATTACAGGCACGCGCCAGCATGCCCAGCTAATTTTTTGTATTTTTAGCAAAGACGGGGTTTCACCATGTTGACCAGCATGGTCTCGAACTCTCGACCTCGTGATCCACCCGCCTCGGCCTCCCAAAGTGCTGGGATTACAGGCTTGAGCCACCGCGCCCGGCAAAATTTAAAATTTCTAACTGTCCAAGTATCTTCTTTTAAAAATGCATTTGTTGCCGGGCGTGGTGGCTCAAGCCTGTAATCCCAGCACTTTGGGAGGCCGAGGCGGGTGGATCACGAGGTCAAGAGATTGAGACCATCCTGGTCAACATGGTGAAACCCCGTCTTTACTAAAAATACAAAAAATTAGCTGGGCATGCTGGCGCGTGCCTGTAATCCCAGCTACTCGGGAGGCTGAGGCAGGAGAATTGCCTGAACCCAGGAGGTGGAGGTTGCGGTGAGCCAAGTGCCATTGCACTCCAGCCTGGGTAACAAGAGTGAAACTCCATCTCAAAATAAAATAAAATAAAATAATTAAAAATGCATTTGTTTGAATTACAATCTAATCCAGGTTCCTTGGTTAGGCGTCATGGTTCACGCCTATAATCCCAGCACTTTGGGAGGCCGAGGCAAGAGGATCACTTGAGGCCAGGAGTTTGAGGCAATCCTGGCTAACATGGTGAAATCCTATCTCTACAAAACATAGAAAAATTCGCTGGGCCTGATGGCGCCTGCTGAAGTCCAAGCTACCTGGGAGGCTGAGGCAGAGAATTGCTTGGACCCAGAAGGTGGAGGTTACAGTGAGCCAGAATGCGCCATTGCAATCCAGCCTGGGTGACAAAGAGATACTCTGTCCAAAAAAAAAAAAAAAAAAAAAAAAAAAAAAAATCAAAGAATCCAGTCCGAGTCCATACATTGCATTTGGTTGGCATATCTCTTAAATCTCTTTGAGCCTGTAACTTCTGTCTATATCTCTATTCCTCATACTCTGGGTTTTACTGATTCTCTCTCTCTCTCTTTTTTCTTTTTCCTTTTTGAGATGGAATTTTGCTCTTGTTGCCCAGGCTGGAGTGTAATGGTGCGATCTCAGCTCACCACAACCTCCGCCTCCCAGGTTCAAGTGATTCTCCTGCCTCAGCCTCCGGAGTAGCTGGGATTACAGGCATGTGCCACCACGCTCAGCTAATGATTATATCTCTATATGTCATTTCTAACAGTTTTCCCTATTGTTTGTATTTCCTGTTAATTAAGAATGGATCTAGAAGGCCGGGCGCGGTGGCTCAAGCTTGTAATCCCAGCACTTTGGGAGGCCGAGGGGGGTGGATCACGAGGTCGAGAGATCGAGACCATCCTGGTCAACATGGTGAAACCCCGTCTCTACTAAAAATACAAAAAATTAGCTGGGCATGGTGGCGCGTGCCTGTAATCCCAGCTACTCAGGAGGCTGAGGCAGGAGAATTGCCTGAACCCAGGAGGCGGAGGTTGCGGTGAGCCGAGATCGTGCCATTGCACTCCAGCCTGGGTAACAAGAGCAAAACTCCGTCTCAAAAAAAAAAAGAATGGATCTAGAGGTGTGATTGGATTCAGATTTTGTGGAAAGAAAACCTCACAGGAAATGTGTTTTCATGATGTCTGGCTGGCTTTCTTTTTGTATGTTACAGCAATTAAAAATGTCTGCCTTCATTAATTCATCAAGGTTTGTAAAATGGTGATGTTCTAATTACTGTTTATTTATATGGTACCTAAAATACCTTATGAAGAG
Organism: Saimiri boliviensis; assembly: GCF_048565385.1. Lineage (NCBI taxonomy): Eukaryota > Metazoa > Chordata > Mammalia > Primates > Cebidae > Saimiri > Saimiri boliviensis. The sequence goes on from NC_133459.1 coordinate 24,737,663, forward strand.
AAATGTTCACTCATCTGTTGTTTGTTGTAACCCAGAGTTAAAGTTCATATTGGAAAAAGAAGATAAATATCCAGATATTCTTTCTTTGCCTTTTTCTTTTTTTTTTTTTTTGAGACGGAGTTTTGCTTCTTGTTACCCAGGCTGGAGTGCAATGGCGCGATCTCGGCTCACCGCAACCTCCGCCTCCTGGGTTCAGGCAATTCTCCTGCCTCAGCCTCCTGAGTAGCTGGGATTACAGGCACGTGCCACCATGCCCAGCTAATTTTTTGTATTTTTAGTAGAGACGGGGTTTCACTATGTTGACCGGGATGGTCTCGATCCCTTGACCTCGTGATCCACCCGCCTCGGCCTCCCAAAGTGCTGGGATTACAGGCTTGAGCCACCGTGCCCGGCTCTGCCTTTTTCAAAATAATAAGTTGGTTTAGTAGTATACTCCTTAGGTGACTAGTAAGTTGTTTAGTATTTTTGTATCATAATCACTAAATTGAGCCTATTTCATGTTTCAGTTCACTGCAATTATTAAACTTACTTATGCTCAAATTGTCCTTATTTTTTGCCAGTGGGATCTCGCTAAGTTGGCTCCTGAGTCCTTTCAATACAACCTTAGTAGTGTGCGACAACTTCCTTGCTATCTAATGTGATAGAAGTTCCAGACTTATCTTGTACACTTCTTGCTCCAAACTTGGAATCAGCTATTTCTAGGGAAAAAAAACACACCCTGGTTCCTTTTAGTAGTGATTGGCACTACAAGACCAGAATCTTAACTTCTAGAATGCCCATTGCCACTGTGTTGCTTATTGTTTCTAGATATTTTGGGGCGACAGAGCATGTCACGTGTTATGTTTTGGTTTTTTGAGACGGAGTTTTGCTCTTGTTGCCTAGGCTGGAGTGCAGTGGTGTGATCTCTGCTCACCACAACCTCCGCCTCCTGGGTTCAAGTGATTCTCCTGTCTCAGCTTCCCTAGTAGCTGGGATTACAAGCATGTGCCACCACTCCTGGCTAATTTTGTATTTTAAGTAGAGATGGGGTTTCTCCATGTTGGTCAGGCTGGCCTTCCAAAGTGCTGAGATTACAGGCATGAGTGTCAGTGCCCACCCAAGGCACATGTTTTAAGATAAAATAAATCTTCAGCTCTACAGATACTTTCAATTCAAATCAAGACTTAAGAGTTTATCTCACATCTGTATACCTTTTTTCTTTCTTTCTTTTTTTTCAAGATGGCGTTTCACCATGATGGCCAGGCTGGTCTTGAACTCCTGACCTCAGGTTGATCCACCTCGGACTCCCAAAGTGCTAGGATTACAGGCGTGAGCCACCACGCCCGGCCTGTATACCTTTTTTCAACAGTCTGAGAATGTTTTCAGTGATATCCTGAATTATAAATTTAGCGTATCATAGTTACTCAGTTTTATTATCCCATATTACACAAGAGTATTAGAATAACAAAAGGCATGCCAGGACTGGCATGGTGGCTCACGCCTGTAATCCCAGAACAATTGGGAGGCCAAGGCAGGCAGATCACCTGAGATAAGGAGTTCCAGACTAGCCTGGCCAACATGGTGAAATCCCATATCTACTAAAAATACAAAAAAAAGGCCGGGCGTGGTGGCTCAAGCCTGTAATCCCAGCACTTTGGGAGGCCGAGGTGGGTGGATCACGAGGTCGAGAGATCGAGACCATCCTGGTCAACAAGGTGAAACGCCGTCTCTACTAAAAAAATACAAAAAATTAGCTGGGCATGGTGGCGCGTGCCTGTAATCCCAGCTACTCAGGAGGCTGAGGCAGGAGAATTGCCTGAACCCAGGAGGCGGAGGTTGCGGTGAGCCGAGATCGCGCCATTGCACTCCAGCCTGGGTAACTAGAGCAAAACTCCGTCTCAAAAAAAAAAAAAAAAAGAATTAGCTGGGCATGGTGGCACATGTCTGTAATCCCAGCTACTCAGGAGGCTGAGCTGGAAGAATCGCTGGAACCCGGGAGGCAGAGGTTGCAGTGAGCTGAGATTGCACCACTGCACTCCAGCCTGGGCGACAGGGTGAGACTCCATCTCAAAAAAAAAAAAAAGCCGGGCGCGGTGGCTCAAGCCTGTAATCCCAGCACTTTGGGAGGCCGAGGCGGGTGGATCACGAGGTCAAGAGATCGAGACCATCCTGGTCAACATGGTGAAACCCCGTCTCTACTAAAAATACAAAAAATTAGCTGGGCATGGTGGCGCGTGCCTGTAATCCCAGCTACTCAGGAGGCTGAGGCAGGAGAATTGCCTGAACCAGGAGGCGGAGGTTGCAGTGAGCCGAGATCGTGCCATTGCACTCCAGCCAGGGTAACAAGAGCGAAACTCCATCTCAAAAAAAAAAAAAAAAAAGGCCAGGCGCGGTGGCTCAAGCCTGTAATCCCAGCACTTTGGGAGGCCGAGGCAGGTGGATCACAAGGTCGAGAGATCGAGACCATCGTGGTGAACATGGTGAAACCCCGTCTCTACTAAAAATACAAAACATTAGCTGGGCATGGTGGCACGTGCCTGTAATCCCAGCTACTCAGGAGGTTGAGGCAGGAGAATTGCTTGAACCCAGGAGGCAGAGGTTGCGGTGAGCCGAGATTGTGCCATTGCACTCCAGCCTGGGTAACAAGAGCGAAACTCCGTCTCAAAAAAAAAAAAAAAAAAAAAAACGGGCTCGGTGGCTCAAGGCCTTGGGAGGCCAAGGTGGGTGGATCACGAGGTCGAGAGATCGAGACCATCCTGGTCAACATGGTGAAACCCCGTCTCTACTAAAAATACAAAAAATTAACTGGGCATGGTGGCACATGCCTGTAATCCCAGCTACTCAGGAGGCTGAGGCAGGAGAATTGCCTGAACCCAGGAGGCGGAGGTTGCGGTGAGCCGAGATCGCGCCATTGCACTCCAGCCTGGGTAACGAGAGCGAAACTCCGTCTCCAAAAAAAAAAAAGAAAAATAATTTATTTTAAATTTAATTATATAAAATAGTTGTAGTTCCAACTTTAATCTACAAAACAAGATATATTTATTCAAGGCAGTCCCATTTCTCTTCCTGTGCCCTCCACTTTATTCCCTCCCCTTCCCATTTAGTGGCCATTTTTACTTGTGATTTTCTTTCCATTTTAAAAAATATAAGCAGGTAAATATATATTTCCTCTTATTTGAAGATAGCATACTACACATTTTCTCTACTTTGGTTATTCACTTAAAATATTTTATTTGTTTACTTATTTTTTAAGACAGGGTCTCTCTCAGTCGCCTAGTCTGAATTGCAGTGGCGCAATCTCAATTTACCTGAACCTCTGCCTCCCAGGCTCAAGGGATCCTCCCACCTCAGCCTCCCAAGTAGCTGAGATTACAAGCATGTGCCACTACACCCAGCTAATTTTGTTTTTTTTTTTTTTTTTTTTTTGAGACGGAGTTTCACTCTTGTTACCCAGGCTGGAGTGCAATGGCGCGATCTCGGCTCACCGCAACCTCCGCCTCCTGGGTTCAAGCAATTCTCCTGCCTCAGCCTCCTGAGTAGCTGGGATTACAGGCACGCGCCACCATGCCCAGCTAATTTTTTGTATTTTTAGTAGAGACGGGGTTTCACCATGTTGACCAGGATGGTCTCGATCTCTTGACCTCGTGATCCACCCGCCTCGGCCTCCCAAAGTGCTGGGATTACAGGCTTGAGCCACCGCGCCCGGCCTAATTTTGTATTAATAGATGGGGTTTCTCTATGTTGGTCAGGCAGGTCTCAAACTCCCGACCTCAGGCAATCCATCCGCCTTGGCCTCCCAAAGTGCTGGGATTACAGGCATCCACCACTGCACCCAGCCTCCATTAGGTAATTTCTCATCCCTGACTATCCTCCCACCTTTCCAAATCTAGTATCAGCATTTTAATCCTTTCCTCAGCCACCTCTTTCCCAAGGGCCAAGGGTACCACCAGGATGAGACACAACCTAATCCATACCACCATTATCTCTTGGAGACTAGTGCATCAGCATAACTGTGAATTCTTGGGCCCTGCCTCAGACCCACAGAGTCAGAATCCCAGGAGATGGGGGCTAGGACTGTGGCTTTAAAAACTGTTTAGGGCTGGGCACAGTTGCTCACACCTGTAATCCCAGCACTTTGGGAGGCCGATGCTGGTGGATCACAAGGTCAGAAGCTCAAGACCAGCCAGTTCAAGACCAGCCAGGCCAACATGGTGAAACCCCATCTCTACTAACATACAAAATTAAGACGGGCATGGTGGCACGTGCCTGTAATCCCAGCTACTTGGGAAGCTGAGGCAGGAGAATTGCTTAAACCTAGGAGGCAGAGGTTGCAATGAGGTGAGATTGCACCACTGCACTCCAGCCTGGGTGACAGAGTGAGACTCTATCTCAGAAACCAAACCAAAACCAAAAAACAAACTGTTTAGGTGGCTGGGCATGGTGGCTCACACCTGGAATCCCAGCAACTTTGGGAGGCCAAAGTGGGGGTCACTTGAGCTCAGGAGCTCAAGACCAGCCTGGGCAACATGGTGGGACTTTTTTTTTTTTTTTTTTTTAAATAAAGATGGCGTTTCACCATGATGGCCAGGCTGGTCTTGAACTCCGGACCTCAGGTGATCCACCCACCTTGGCCTCCCAAAGTGCTAGGATTACAGATATGAGCCACCACGCCTGGCCGTTTTTTTTTTTTTTTTTTTTTGAGACAGAGCCTTGCTCTGTCGCCCAGACTGGAGTGCAGTGGCATGATTTCGGCTCACCATAACCTCTGCCTCCCAGGTTCAAGCAATTCTCTGCCTCAGCCTTCTGAGTAGCTGGGATTACAGGCTCCCACCACCACACCCAGCTAAATTTTGTATTTTTAATAGAGATGGGGTTTCACCATCTTGGCCAGGCTGGTCTTGAACTCCTGACCTCGTGATCCACCCACCTCAGCATCCCAAAGTGCTGGGATTATAGGTGTGAGCCACCACGCCCAGCTGTGGGACCTTGTCTCTACAAAATTTTAAAAAATTAGCTGGCCATGGTGGCATGCACCTGTAATCCCAGCTACTTGGGAGACTTAGGTGAGTGGACGAATTGAGCCCAAGAGGTGGAAGCTGCAGTAAGCCATGATCACACCACTGCACTCCAGCCTGGGCAACAGAGCGAGACCCTATCTTAAAAAAAAAAAAAAAAATACACAAAAAAACTGTTTAGGTGATTGTTGTCCCCACCAAAGTTTGAAAAAGATTTTCTTGAGGGGAAAAGGGTTTCTAGAGAAGGACTTACTGCTTCCTCCCTGCTTGCTTCCTCCTTGAGATATTTAAGAGGACCTGAAGCTTAGAGCTGCAACAATCACCCTGTGACCCTGAGGCCGAACGCCAATACACTGAAGATGGCAGAGCAGAGGGAAGCCTGGGATGGCACTGAGCTGTCCAGCCAACTTCAGCGCTCCCACTCTCCAGATACTCAGTGAAGCAGAATGCCTTTATTTTTGTCAGGTACCATAGTCCCCCCAGTCCACTGTTTGACTTTCTGTGGTTTCAGTTGCCCAAGGTCTGAATATTTTAATTGGAAAATTCCAGAAATAATAAGTTTAAATTATGTGCCATTCTGAGTAGCATGATGAAATCTTGCACCCTCTCTCTCCCTCTTGCCTAAGACATGAATCATTCCTTTGTTCATCATGTCCATGCTGTCTGTGCTCCCTGCCCATTGGTCACTTCAGAGCCATTTTGGTTATCAGATCACCGGTTGAGGTACTGCAGTGCTTGTGTTGAGGTAGCCCTTATTTTACTTAATAATGGCCTCAAGGGCCGGGCACGGTGGCTCAAGCCTGTAATCCCAGCACTTTGGGAGGCCGAGGCGGGTGGATCACAAGGTCGAGAGATCGAGACCATCCTGGTCAACATGGTGAAACCCCGTCTCTACTAAAGATACAAAATATTAGCTGGGCATGGTGGCGCGTGCCTGTAATCCCAGCTACTCAGGAGGCTGAGGCAGGAGAATTGCTTGAACCCAGGAGGCGGAGGTTGCGGTGAGCCGAGATCGCACCATTGCACTCCAGCCTGGGTAACAAGAGCGAAACTCTGTCTCCAAAAAATAATAATAATAATAATGGCCTCAAAGCACAGGAGGAGTGATACTTGTAATGTGGATATGCCAAAGAGAAGCTGCAAAGTGCTTTCTTTAAGTGAAAAGATGAGAGTTCTCTACTTCAAGGCAAAAAAAAAAAAATCAGGCCTGGCATAGTGGCTCACCTCTATCATCTCAGCACTTTGGGAGGCTGAGATGAGCAGATCACCTGAGGTCAGGAGTTCAAGACCAGCCTGGCAATATGGTGAATCCCCATCTCTTCCAAAAAAAAAAAAAAAAATACAAAAATTAGCCTGGCATGGGGACATGTGCCTGTAGTCCCAGCTACTCAGGAGGCTGAGGCAGGAGAATCAACTTTAACCCAGGAGGCAGAGGTGGCAGTGAGCTGAGGTCATGCCACTGCACTCCAGTCAGGGCAACAGTTGAGCAAGACTCTGTCTCAAAAAAAAAAAAAAAAAAAGAATATATATATATATATATACACACACACACACACACATACACACACTCTGAAGTTGCTACTAAGATTACGGTAAGGATTATTATTATTATTTTTTTGAGACATAGTCTCCCTCTGTGTCCCAGGCTGGAGTACAGTGGCACGATCTTGGCTCACTGTAGCCTCCGCCTCCTGGGTTCAAGCAATTCTTGAGCCTTAGCCTCCCAAGTAGCAGGGATTACAGGTACGTGCCACCATGCCCAGCTAATTTTTGTATTTTTAGTAGAGACTGGTTTTACCATGTTGGCCAGGCTGGTCTCAAACTACTGACCTCAAGCAATCTACCCACCTAGGCCTTCCAAAGTGCTGGGATTACAGGTGTGAGTCACTGTGCCCAGCCAAGAATGAATCTTCTCTCCATGAAATTGTGAAGAAGGAAAAAGAAATTTGTGCTGGTTTTGCTGTCACACTTCAAACTGCAAAAGTTACAGCCACAATATGTGACAAGTGCTTAGTTGGAAAAGGCATTAAATTTGTGGGTGGAAGATATGAACGGAAACATTTTCTGAGTGACAGTAATCAGGTTCAGTACTTTCCATGGTTTTAGGCATCCACTAGGAGTCATGGAACATGCAGCTGAAAATAGTTCTCACTGATTCAATGGATTGTTTCATTTCATCCTCACACCAGCCTGAGGATGTGTGAATTAATCACTCCACTTTATAAGTGAAAAACGGTCTTGCAGAGTCCTTCCAAGGTCACACATGCTGTAGTGCCATATCCAAGAGTCCAGGCCCAGTTGGCTCCAGAGGCCAGTCCACGAACCATGATTCTGTTCTGCAAATGGGCCCAGATATTTGCTGTACAAAGAAATGAATGAATGAAAGAAAACACAAATGGCAACTGTCAGAGCCTGGACTGGGCTCTGGACTGGAAGTTTGAGGCATTATTGACTGACCACAACAGAAATATTCCCTTTATTTCCCGTAAAAATGCAGGCAGTGAGAATTAGCTCTGTGACTTTGGGGAAATTATTTTACTTTTTCTCATTTCTTTAAAAGCTTTGTTATTCTTCTGGGCTGGAAGTAGAACTGAACAGGAGAGACTTAGTCTTTTTTTTTTTTGAGACGGAGTTTCGCTCTTGTTACCCAGGCTGGAGTGCAATGGCGCGATCTCGGCTCACCGCAACCTCCGCCTCCTGGGTTCAAGCAATTCTCCTGCCTCAGCCTCCCGAGTAGCTGGGACTACAGGCGTGCGCCACCATGCCCACCTAATTTTTGTATTTTTAGTAGAGACGGGGTTTCACCATGTTGACCAGAATGGTCTCGATCTCTTGACCTCATGATCCACCCGCCTCGGCCTCCCAAAATGCTGGGATTACAGGCGTGAGCCACCGCGCCCAGCCAGGATTTAGTCTTAAATTGCCCTCTTAGAAGTCTCAGTCTAGCTGCGCATGGTGGCGCGTGCCTGTAATCCCAGCTACTCAGGAGGCTGAGGCAGGAGAATTGCCTGAACCCAGGAGGCGGAGGTTGCAGTGAGCCGAGATCGTGCCATTGCACTCCAGCCTGGGTAACAAGAGCGAAACTCCATCTCAAAAAGAAAAAAAAAAAGAAGTCTCAGTCAGGCCAGGTATGGTGGCTCACTCTTGTGATCCCAGCACTTTGGGAGGCCAAGGCAGGAGGATCACTTGTGCTCAGAAGTTCAAGACCCACCTGCCAACATAGCAAAACCCCATCTCTACAAAAATAAAAATAAATTACTCTGTCATAGTGATGCACACCCGTAGTCCCAGCTACTTGGGAGGCTGAGGCAGGAGGATCCCTTGAACTCGGGAGATTGAGGCTGTAGTGAGCTATGATCATGTCACTGCACTCTAGCCTGGGCAACAGCGCAAGATCCTGTCTCAGAAAGAAAGAAAGAAAAAAGTCTGGGTCAGACACCTGGGAGATGATAACTTTTAAAACCAGAAAGAGCCCCCAAGGAAGACTAGCCACTCTCATGATGCAAACAGAAAATACCCAAAACGCATCTCTTCTGAGCCCTCACTATAAGCCTGGCTCTCTCTCAAATGCTTTATCTGATTTAATTCTGATATTAACTGAAGTAACATCATTGTCCCCATTTCTTTTTTTCTTTTCTTTTCTTTTCTTTTTTTTTTTTTTTTTTTTTTTTTTTTTGAGACAGAGTCTTGCTCTGTTGCCCAGACTGGAATGCAGGGACACAATCTTGGCTCACTTCAACCTCCACCTCCCAGGTTCAAGCTATGCTCCTGCCTCAGCCTCCCAAGCAGCTGGGATTACAGGCACCCACCACCATGCCTGGCTAATTTTTGTATTTTTAGTAGAGACCGGGTTTCTCCATGTTGGACAGGCGGGTCTCAAACTCCTGACCTCAGGTGATCTGCCTGCCTTGGCCTCCCAAAGTGCTGGGATTACAGGTGTGAGCCACCTCGCCCAGCTCATTGTCCCCACTTTACAGATGGGAGAATCGAGGCACCAGGAGAGTTAAGTAACTTGTCCAGAGTCACATAATTGGCAACTAAATCTGACTTGAATTTGAGTGGTGTGAGCTTGAAGGCTGCACTAGAAACTTACATGCTACTGAGTCCCTAGCAGCACACCGTTGGCCATAATGATGGCAGAGTGGAGTGTAGGTCCTACACCTGCCTCCCACACTGGTTTCCATGACTTCAAGGATGTAACCCATGTGCCCCTGCCTGTAAAGCTGCTGCTGCTGCCGCCCCACCACCCAGCATGTTCTACCTCTGACCCTTTGAAAGGGCCACTACCCCGGAACAGAGTTTCCAGTAACTCTTCCTTCCTGCTCCTACCAGGCACAGCACTGACCCTGGAGACCCCCATTTGTGCCCCACCCCATGTTTAACGGAAAAACCTTCATCCCCTTCCACCACCGTCTCCAGAACTTAGCTAAGCAAAGAGTAATTCTTTTTTTTTTTTTTTTTTTTGAGACGGAGTTTCGCTCTTGTTACCCAGGCTGGAGTGCAATGGCGCGATCTCGGCTCACCGCAACCTCTGCCTCCTGGGTTCAGGCAATTCTCCTGCCTCAGCCTCCTGAGTAGCTCGGATTACAGGCATGTGCCACCATGCCCAGCTACTTTTTTTTGTATTTTTAGTAGAGACGGGGTTTCACCATATTGACCAGGACGGTCTCGATCTCTTGACCTCGTGATCCACCCGCCTCGGCCTCCCAAAGTGCTGGGATTACAGGCTTGAGCTACCGCGCCCGGCCAGCAAAGAGTAATTCTTGAAATATTTGTATTTTTACCAAGATCACTTTGTGCTAAGTGTAGGACATGCATTATCTCACTTAACCCTCACAATATTTCACTGAAACCCAGAAAGGTTAACTGACTTGCTCACAATAAGCTGCCCAAACTGAGCACTGTGCCGTGAGAAGGCAGTGCCTTCAATACCATGGCTACTATTATGACTCCTGCAGCTCCAGTGCTTCCTTAGGGCCTTCCTATTCCCACTACAGCCCCAAAATCCAACCCAGACATACTCAAGGCCTCTAGCAGGCCCCATTCCAAAGCAAGAGCTCTTAAGGCATGGTAGCCAAGACCCCCTCAGCCCCTGGGCTCTGAAGCAGCCTTTTTGGATATTCTGAGGTTGGAGCAAAATGGTGGGGTCCTGTCAGGGCCTGTGCCAGGAAGGGCCAGCCCTGAGGCCAGGCATTTCCCCAGAGCTCAGCAGCAATTGAGGAGCAAGCAGTGGCTGCCAGGCAGCAGTGAGTTGATGTTAACTTCTCCTTCTTACTCCCCTCACCTACCCATATCTTCTAGATTTCCTACAGTTGCCATATATTCCTTGGGAAATGGGGAGTGTTTTCTTTTCCTTCTAAATATAAAAGCAGGCCAGGCACAGTGGCTCATGCTTATAAACCCAGCGCTTTGGGAAGCTGAGGCAGGAGGATCACTTGAGTGCAGGAGTTTAAGACCAGCCTGGGCAACATAGTGAAACTGAGTTGCTACAAAAAAAAATTAGCTGGGTGTGGTGGTGAACACTTAGGAGGCTGAGGCAGCAAGACTGCTTGAGCCTGGCAAATTGAGGCTGCACTGAGCCATGATTGTGCTATTGCACTCCAGCTTAGGCAACACAGCAAGATCCAGTCTAAATAATACCTACCTACAGCTGGGCACGGTGGCTCACACCTATAATCCCAGCACTTTGGGAGGCTGAGGCAGGTGGATCACCTGAGGTCAGGAGTTCCAGACCAGCCTGCCCAACATGGAGAAACCCTATCTCTAGTAAAAATACAAAATTAGCTGGGCATGGTGGCACATGCCTGTAATCCCAGCTACTTGGGAGGCTGAGGCAGGAGAACTGCTTGAACCCAAGAGGTGAAGGAGGTTGCAGTGAGCTGAGATGGCACCATTGCACTCCAGCCTGGGCAACAAGAGCAAAACTCCCTCTCAAAAAAAAAAAAAAAAACAAAAACAAAAAACCTACCTACTTACCTACCTACCTACCTACCTACCTGCCTACCTACCTACCTACATACATCATTCACACATACATACACATGAGCATTACCTGATCGCATTAAAAATATGTTTTTGACCAGACGTGGTGGCTTACACCTGTAATTCCAGCACATTGGGAGGCCAAGCTTGGTAGATCATGAGGTCAGGAGTTCGAGACCAGCCTGACCAACATGGTGAAACCCCATCTCTACGAAAAATACAAACATTAGCCCAGGCGTGGTGGCGTGCGCCTGTGGTCCCAGCTACTCTGGAGGCTGAGGCAGGAGAATCACTTGAACCCAGAAGGTGGAGGTTGCAGTGAGCCGAGATCACACCACTGCACTCCAGCCTGGTTGACAGAGTGAAACTCTGTCTCAAAAAAAAAAAAAAATTGTTTTTTAAATACAATTCAAATAATACAGACATACAGGGAGTAAGAGTGAAAATCTTCACCTCTCCAAGCCCACTCCTCCCAAAGGCAGACATCACCATTCTGGTATGGGCCCTTCCAGGCTTTGTTCTATTTACAAGCACAGAGGCAGTCTAGAGGCCCTCTAAGGCCCCTTTGCCTCTCGGGATGTGACTGAGATTGGCTCAAACCTCCATCTCCATGAACCATGAGAAGTCCAAGTGGCCTCCATATTTATTTCAGTCCCAAGAAAGGCAAGGCATGGGTGGGGGTCTGTGTCGTGCCTCCTCACCTCCAGACCGTCGGTTCTGCTCTTTCCTCCCTTCTCTCTGACCCAGATGAGAAGCTCAGCCCCTTTCCAGATTCTACCTGAAAACATGCTCACTGAGCATTGGTGAGTCAAGCAGACTTTGCAGGATTTTTTTTTTTTTTGAGATGGAGTCTTGCACTATCACCCAGGCTGGAGTGCAGTGGCACAATCTCAGCTCACTGCTACCTCCACCTCTCCTGTTCAAGCGGTTCTCCTGCCTCAGCCTCCCAAGTAGCTGGGATTACAGGTGCCCACCACCAAAGTCCAGCTAATTTTTGTATTTTTAGTAGAGATCGATTTCACTACGTTGGTCAGGCTGGTCTTGAACCCCTGACCTCGTGATCTGCCTGCCTTGGCCTCCCAAAGTGCTGGGATTACATGCGTGGGCCACCGCGCCCAGCCTGACTTCACAGGATTTTGGGGTACCTTGAAGTGTTCACGTTGTACACAGCAATATTTTTTGTAAAAGACAAGGTCTTGGCTGGGCACAATGGCTCACACCTGTAATCCTAGCACTTTGGGAGGCTGAGGTGGGCAGATCACGAGGTCAAAAGATCAAGAACAACCCGGCCTACATGGTGAAACCCTGTCTCTATTTAAATATATATATATAATTAACAACAAAAAAAAGGCATATTCTTGCTCTGTTATCCAGGGTGGTTTGGAAATCTTGGGCTCATGTGATCCTCTCAATAGCTGGGACTACAGGCGTGTGCCACTGTGCTCAACTAAACAACTTTTAAGTGTCAACTTTGGGATACCTTCAAAGTCCTTCCGGCCATCTCTGCTACTGAGAGGTGCTCCCTGGCCACCTTGTCCCTCCTCTCCTCCTGGCCTTTTTCCACTCTTCATCACCTTGTCCTTCCTGACTGAGGAAATCCAAATTCTCTTCCCTCCTTTGCCCAAGCAATTCAGTTCCCCGGCTCCTCTATCAGGCTCCTCCTGGGGCTAATACAAAGGATTTCTGCTGACCTGGGCCCACCTCCTTAGCAGGCATTTGTGGTTGCACATTTCATCTCTTTTTGCTGCTTTTGTGAATTGGGGATTGAGGGTCTCACAAGGCAAGGAGGCTTCTGCTTACATGTGGGCAGAGGTTTTATGCACAAGTGAAATCATATTTTATAGTCCTCGGTGACTGTTGTTCCACTTAAGACACAGACATCTTTCCATATCAACAGTAACAACAGCTGAACTTTTTATTGAGAACTTCTGCAGGGCATTTTACATTTGTGTTATCCCAGTTTGGTAGCCACTAACTACATGCCCTTGAAATGCGGTTAGTACTAATGAAGAACTAAATTTTTTTTTTTTTTTTTTTTTTTTGAGACGGAGTTTCGCTCTTGTTACCCAGGCTGGAGTGCAATGGCGCGATCTCGGCTCACCGCAACCTCCGCCTCCTGGGCTCAGGCAATTCTCCTGCCTCAGCCTCCTAAGTAGCTGGGATTACAGGCACGCGCCACCACGCCCAGCTAGTTTTTTTGTATTTTTAGTAGAGACGGGGTTTCACTATGTTGACCAGGATGGTCTCGATCTCTCGACCTCGTGATCCACCCGCCTCGGCCTCCCAAAGTGCTGGGATTACAGGCTTGAGCCACCGCGCCCGGCTGAAGAACTAAATTCTTAATTTAATTTTATTTATTTATTGTTTTGAGACAGGGTCTTGCTTTGTCATCAAGGTTGAAGTGCAGTGGCATGATCACAGCATACTGCAGCCTCTATCTCCCAGGCTCAAGTGATCCGCTTGCCTCAGCCCCCCCAAGAAACTGAGACTACAGGAGCATGCCACCACCCCTGGCTCTGAATTCTTAATTTTTATTTAATTTTAATTTAAATGTAAAATCAAAAATTTCTGGTTGTTGTTTTTTTTTGAGACAGTCTCACTCTGTTGACTAGGCTAAAGTGCAGTGGTGTGATCATGGTTCACTGCAACCCTCCGCTCCCATGTTCAAGCAATTCTCCTGCCTCAGCCTCCCAAGTAACTGGGACTAAAGGCACACACCACCACATCTGGCTAATTTTTGTATTTTTTAGTAGAGACGGGGTTTTACTATATTGGACAGGCTGGTCTTGAACTCCTGACCTTATGCTGCCTCGGCCTCCCAAAGTATTGCGATTACAGACATGAGCCACTGTGCTCAGCCGAAAAATATCTATTAAACACAACTATAGGCAGGGCGTGGTGGCTCACGCCTGTAATCCCAGCCCTTTGGGAAACTGAGGCGGGTAGATCACCTGAGGTCAAGAGTTCGAGACCAGCCTGGCCAACATGGTAAAGCCCCGTCTCTACTTAAAGATACAAAAATTAGCTGGGTGTGGTGGTGAGTGTCTATAGTCCCAAGTCTGAGGTCGTAAGCAAGGCCACAGGTAGGACAATGAGGGACATAAGCTGGGGGCGGGGCTTGGCTGGAAAGCATTGAAGAGACCATAAATAGGGGGCAGGAGAGGGCTGGTTTGTCACAGCAGCAGTGCCTGGTCGCAGTGGCCCAACAGACTGAAGGAGCCATGTGGGATAGGACTGAGACCTGGAGAGGAGGCTGCAGGAAAGGTGCAGCACACGGTAAGGCCAGACACCAAGGAGAAGCACAGCAGGCGCCCCTGTGAGCCAGGCCCTTTGCTAACAAACCTCTAAGAGGTATTTGGTCAGCCAGCCAGTCACTCAATAAATACGGACTGGGTGTCTATGAGGCACTAATCTCAAGTCAACAACCTCAGAAAAGCTAACAACCTAAGAGGGTTTTCCCCACACATTTTACAGCTGAATAACATGGGGATCAGGGAAGTGAAGTGACTTAGCCAAGGTAAATTAGTAAGATAGTGGAGATCTGAATGCACCTGAAGCCACCTGGTTCCAGGACCCTTACCACCTGGGCCTGCCTTTGTGCTCTGACTCCCCCTCTCTGGCCATCCCGAGTCTACTGGAGATTGAGGTGGAGGTTGGGGTCTATAACTAGCTCCTAAGCTGCAGTTGCAGGCAGGCTCTGGCCCAGCACAGGAGATGCGAGGAGAGAGGTGACCCTCATTCCTGAATTTCTGGTTTGCTTTTTTGTTTTGAGACAGTATCATTCTGTTGCCCAGGCTGGAGTGCAGAGGTGTGACCTCAGCTCACTGCAACCTCTGCCTCCCAGGTTCAAGCAGTTCTCCTGCCTCAGCCTCCCAAGTAGCTGGAATTACAGGCACCCACCACTACGCTCAGCTAACTTTTTGTATTTTTAGTAGAGGCGGGGTTTTACCATATCGGCCAGGCTGGTTTTTGTTGTTTTAGTAGAGACAGGGTTTCGCCACATAGGCCAGGCTGGTCTTGAACTCCTGACCTCAAGTGATCCACCCGCCTTGGCCTCCCAAAGTACTGGGATTACAGGCATGAGCCACCAGGCCCAGCTGGTTTTTTTGTTTGTTTTGAGACAGAGTCTCTGTCGCCCAGGCTGGAGTGCAGTGTCGCAATCTTGGCTCACTGCAACCTCTACCTCCCTGGTGCAAGCAATTCTTTTGTCTCAGCCTCCCCAGTAGCTGGGATTACAGGTGCACGCCACCTCACCTGGCTAATTTTTTGTATTTTCAGTAGATACAGGGTTTCATCATATTGGCCAGGCTGGTCTCAAACTCCTGACCTTAAACGGTCTGCCCGCCTTGCCCTCCCAAAGTTCTGGGATTACAGGCATGAGCTGCCATGGCTGGCCTCAGTCCTGGGTTTCTAAAGGAGTTAAGTGCATATCTTAGATCTAGAAGAAGAGCATTGTGGATCTCCTGGTGAAGGAAATGTTTCCAACCTGCCTACAGAGGGTTGGACAGCATGCTAGAGGCACCGTGGGAAGAGCCTAGGCTCAGGTTCTAATGCTGGCTCTGTCCCTGACTGTGTGACCTTGGGCAAGTCACCTCTCCTGAGGCCTGGCTTCTTCATCTATTGAACGAAGATTGTAGGAAATATTTCCTCTTGTCTTCAATCACACACCAGAGCAAAGAAGAATCTCTACTCCCTCGTGCCCACCACTGACCGGTCAGAGAAACGGTGGACACTGACGGAGCACAGAGGCTTCCGGAAGGGAAGCAAAAGCACTCAGAGCTTCTGCCCCTCATGCCCGGACTATGCCCTCTTCCTCCCGCGTTCTGACCATGCCGCCTCTGTGGTCTCCCCTCAGCCTCTTCCCTGTCCTACCATTTTTGCAAGATGACACTTTCATTTAGTTCACTCAACAACTATTTACTGAGCCCTCTTCTGTGTGCCATGTCAAGTCCTAGGTGCTGGGGACACAAAGACAAGCAAAACAGGCAGGTTCCTTCGCTCATGAAGCCTACGCTCTATGGGGAAGTCTGACATTCGACACAGAACCCCACCAATGGCTGCACAACTGCAGACTGAGGTAAGAGTTCTGCAGAAAAAGAACAGGTATAAGAATTTGACTGTGGCCTCCCGAGGCCAGGACAGGCATGTGGAGTGGCCAGTGTGGAGTGGAGCTAGGGAAAGGGAATGTGAAGCAGAGGGAAGTGCTTGAGTGAGGAGGCCAGAGTGGGGGGTGTGGTGGGAGACAGGCCAGAAAGTGGAGGGGCCTGATGATACAGGAAGGGATCTGCTGTCACCTGGTCATTCCCCTGCTTCCGCACCACTTGTGGCTCCCTTTGGCTGCACACGCACAGCCCTCAGAGGATCCAGTCATCCCGGACTCCTCCTCCTCACCTACCACGCCCATTCCACAAGCATTTTATACAATGCCTGCGGTGGCCAGGGACCGTGTTAAGCTATGGGTATGGGAACATCAGGGAACAAAATGGACATGGTGCCTGTCCTCCTGGAGGTCACAGTCTCTCTGAACCATAAATGGCTCCTTCTAGCTTTATAGCCATGACCTTTCCAATTGACCCCACCCTCACCTTGATCTCAGTGGCTTCCTTACTGTCTCCCACACATCCTGCTTGTTCCTGGACAATCTCTTCTCTGCACAGCAGCAAGATGCATATTTTATTTATTTATTTATTTATTTATTTATTTATTTAGTTAGTTAGTTTTTGAGTCAGGGTCTGGCTGTGTCGCCCAGACAGGAGTGCAGTCAGACACATATTTAAAGACCCAAATCCGCATTTCTCAAGTCTGAGTCATCCTGCCTGTTCTCATCCTGGCCCCCTATTTGTTTCCTTTATAGCTCTCGCAGCCTGTAATGATTAATCTGTGTATTGGTTTAGGCAAGAATAGAGGCTCTGCAAATTATGGTAGATTGAACATACACATTCAATTTCACTCCCTCCCAAACCTTGCTGGAACTACAAAAGTAAAGACATTCTGTTTAAGGCATAAACCCACTAACATGGGGAGAATGAGGGAGGAGACCAGAGGGCAGCATTTGGAAGCTGGGAAGCAGATGGTCAAGTGGTCACCACACAGCAAACCCGTGAAAACTGTACCCTAAACTGGATGTGGGGAAGAGAAGAACCCACCCAGTCCAGATCACAGACTCCCCCAAAGGCTCTAACACCTGTTTATGAGGGTGAGGAGGAATAAAATAAGGAGGAGTTAGATGCTGCTGTTTAAGGGTGAAAACTGTTAGGTCCCTGGGTGGCTTCCCTAATCCTGGCAGAACACCGGAGGTTTATTCTCTGAGAGGAGAAAACAGGATCACTGGACTGAGAGATCATGAGGGCGATGAAGTGAACACACACACTGTGAATGCTGAGACCCCACGCCTAATGCTGCTTCCCAAATTGGCTCCCAGAAAGCTGGCCACCATGGCTTTGCTCCCTAGGCAGGAGAGCAGGAAAAGTTTTGTCTAAAGGAAATCTGACCAGGACAAGAGGAAAGGCCTATCATTAACATCATCAGAGATATAAGAGAAGATATTCCATCTATGATGCAAGAAGAGGATGTTATTTTATTTATTTATTCTTTGGAGACAGAGTCTTGCTCTGTTGCCCAGGCTGGAGTGCAATGGCACCATCTCAGCTCACTGTAACCTCCACCTCCCGGGTTCAAGTGATTCTCCTGCCTCAGCCTCCCAAGTAGCTGGGATTACAGGCACATGACAACACGCCCAGCTAATTTTTGTATTTTTTTAGTAGAGACGGGTTTCACCACGTCAGGCTGGTCTCAAAATACTGACCTCAGGTGATCCGCCCGCCTCGGCCTCCCAAAGTGCGGGGATTATAGGCATGAGCCACCACATGCCGCCAAAAAGGATGTTATTTTAGAAAGAAACAGTTGGCTGGGCGTGGTGGCTGACACCACGTTCGAAACCAGTCTGAGCAACATGGTGAAAAATACAAAAATTGTCTCTACAAAAAATACAAAAATTAGCCCGGCACTTGGTATGCACCTGTATCTCAGCTACTCAGAAAGCTGAGACAGAAAGGTCAATTGAGCCTGGGAGGTCCAGGCTTCAGTGAGCCAATATGGTGCCACTGCACTCTAGCCTGGGCAACAGAGCAAGACCCTGTTTCAATAAAAAATAATAACGGCTGGGCACAGTGACTCACGCCTGTAATCCCAGCACTTTCAGAGGCCAAGGCAGGCGGATCACAAGGTCAAGAGATCAAGACCATCCTAGCCAACATGGTGAAACCCCATCTGTACTAAAAAATACAAAAATTAGCTGCGCATGGTGGTGCGCGCCTGTAGTCCCAGGTACTTGGGAAGCTGAGACAGGAGAATTGCTTGAACCCGGGAGGCAGAGGTTGCAGTCAGCTGGGATGGTGCCATTGCACTCCAGCCTGGCAACACAGTGAGACTCCATCTCAAATAATAATAATATTTTTTAAAAATTTGTCAGGCCGGGTGCGGTGGCTCAAGCTTGTAATCCCAGCACTTTGGGAGGCCGAGGCGGGTGGATCACGAGGTCAAGAGATCGAGACCATCCTGGTCAACATGGTGAAACCCCGTCTCTACTAAAAATACAAAAAATTAGCTGGGCATGGTGGCGCGTGCCTGTAATCCCAGCTACTCAGGAGGCTGAGGCAGGAGAATTGCCTGAACCCGGGAGGCGGAGGTTGCGGTGAGCCGAGATCACACCATTGCACTCCAACCTGGGTAATAAGAGCGAAACTCCATCTCAAAAACAAAAACAAAAACAAAAACAATAAATTTGTCCTTGCTGGGTGTGGTAGCTCAAGCCTATATCCCAGCATTTTCAGAGGCTGAGGTGGGTGGATCACCTGAGGTCAGGAGCTCGAGATCAGCCTGACCAACATGGTGAAACCCCGTCTCTAGTAAAAATACAAAATTAGCCAGGCATGGTGGCTGGTGCCTATAGTCCCAGCTATTTGGGAGGCTGAAGCAGGAGAACTCAGAAGGTGGAGGTTGCAGTGAGCCAAGATCATGCCATTGCACTCCAGCCTGAGCAACGGAGAGAAATACTGTCTCTGAAAAAAAAAAAAAAAAAGTCTTAAAAAAAAAATTTAGAGGCTGGGCATGGTGGCTCACACCTGTAATCCTAGCACTTTGGGAGGCCGAGGTGGGTGGATCACCTGAGGGCAGGAGTTCAAGACCAGCCTGGCCATCATGGAGAAACCCCATCTTTAAAAAAAGTAAAAAAAAAAAAAAAAAATGGAAGAAAATTCCCAGAACTGAAGGACATGCATTTCCATGTTGAAAGGTACCTGCAAGTGCTCAGTGTGACGGATGAATATAGTTCCATAGCAAGGTCACCATCATGAGATGTCAGGGTATACCCTGGGGACAGAGAGAGCATCCTACCACTTCCAAAGTAGAAAAGAAATTCCATTCTAAGCACCAGGAGGCAGAATGCCTTTGGACTTCTCTATAATAACACTAAAGGAACATAATCTCCAGCCAGAACTTTCCATCACACTTCCTATGTGCCAGGCACTGTTCTAAGGCTTTTTCATATATTCTCTACTCAGCCAAATTATTAGGCGTGAGGACAGAATGAATAAGTCTGCAGATATTCACAGTCTCAAAACTGTCACCTCCCATACCCTCTTTCCAAGAAACTACTGGATTAGGTGCTCCACCAAAAGAATGGAGCAAAATGAAGAAAGAGGAAAAGAAATCCAACAAGAATAGAGGTGAGGGGAACCCTGAGGTGATGATGAAGGAGAGCCCAGGGTCAGAGGTGGACTCACTGTGAAGGCCTGGAAGCCTCATCAGGTTCCTGCACTTCCACAGGCCCCTGGGATGAGTGCATGAGTACTGGGGTTGTAGCAGGTCCTAGGTTGGCAGAACCAGGCTGCAGGCCAGACTGCCTGAGACCTCAGAAGAGAGGTTCCTGAGCTGCCAAGGGACCTGAAAAGCCAGGAATTTACTGATTTATTTTATCAAAATAAGTAAAATATACCTAATTTTTTCTTTTTTTTTTTTTAAGGACCAGACACACTGGCTCACACTTGTAATCCCTGCACTATGAGAGGCCAAGGCAGGAGGATGCTTGAGCTCAGGAGTTTGAAGCCAGCCTGGCCAACATGGTGAAACCCTATCTTTACTAAAAATGCCAAAAACTAGCTGGTTGTCGTAGTGCATACCTGTGATCCCAGCTACTCAGGAGGCTAAGGTGGGAAGACTGCTTGAGCCCAGGAGTTTGAGGCTGCAGTGAGCAGAGATCGCACCACTGAGATGCTGTCTCAAAAAAAAGGCCGGCAGTGGCTCACGCCTGTAATCTCACTTTGTGAGGCTGAGATAGGCGGTTCACTTGAGGCCTGGAGTTAAGAGAACAGCCTGGCCAACATGCTGAAACCTCATCTCTACTAAACATACAAAAGATTAGCCAGGCGTGGTGGTGCATGCCTATAATGCCAGCTACTTCGGAGGCTGAGGCATGAGAATCCTTTGAACCATGGAGGTGGAGGTTGCAGTGAGCCAAGATCCTGTCACTACACTCCAGACTGTCTCACAGAAAAAAAAAAAAAAAAAAAACAAAGATTCAAAATGTAAAAACTTTTTTCTAAGAGACAAGGCCTCACTCTTTCACCCAGGCCAGAGTGTAGTGGTACAAACACTGCTCAATACAGCCTTGACCTCCTGAGCACAAGCAATCCTCCTGCCTCAACTTCCACCACACTCAGCTAATTTTAGATTGAGTGATTGATGGTAGAAAGGGGAGCTTGTTGGCTAGGCACAGTGGCTCACGCCTGTAACCCCAGCACTTTGGGGGGCCAAGGTGGGCAGATCATGAGGTCAGGAGTTGGAGACCAGCCTAGCCAACATAGTGAAACCCCGTCTCTACTAAAAATACAAAAAATTAGCTCAGCGTGGTGGTGGTCACCTGTAATCCCAACTGCTCGGGAGGCTGAGGCAGGAGAATCACTTGAAACCAGGAGATGGAGGTTGCAGTGAGACTCCACCTTAAAAAATAAACACATACAGGCCGGGCGCGGTGGCTCAAGCTTGTAATCCCAGCACTTTGGGAGGCCGAGGCGGGTGGATCACAAGGTCGAGAGATCGAGACCATCCTGGTCAACTTGGTGAAACCCCGTCTCTACTAAAAATACAAAAAATTAGCTGGGCATGGTGGCGTGTGCCTGTAATCCCAGCTACTCAGGAGGCTGAGGCAGGAGAATTGCCTGAACCCAGGAGGCGGAGGTTGCGGTGAGCCGAGATCGCGCCATTGCACTCCAGCCTGGGTAACAAGAGCGAAACTCCGTCTCAAAAAAAAAAAAAAAAAAAAAAAAAAAAAATAAACACATACAAAAGAAAGAAAGGGGTGCTTTGTAATCCCAGAACTTTGGGAGGCCGAGGCAGGCAGATCACAAGGTCAGGAGTTTGAGACCAGCCTAGCCAACATAGTGAAACCCTGTCTCTACAAAAATACAAAAATTAGCCAGGTGAGGTGGCGGGTGCCTATAGTCCCAGCTACTCAGGAGGCTGAGGCAGGAGAATCACATGAACCAAGGAGGTGGAGATTGCAGTGAGCAGAGATCGCGCCACTGCACTCCAGCCTAGACAACAGAACAAGACTCTGTCTTAAAAAAAAAAAAAAAAAAGTGATAGAATATTGATGTGGTAGTCATGGAGATGAGCCTCCTAGCCACCCCATTCGAGTAAGGGCCTGCTGCCCAGCTGCAGGGAATTTGGACAGCTGTCAGCTCCAGAGTTGGCCTCAGATACAGATACCCACCTCAGCCAAGATCACATCCTTCCCCAGGGCAGCCCCCATCAGGTGACTGAGCCAGTCAGTGGTATAAAGGCCTGGCCATTCCAGCCAGGCTTGGCATACTCTGATGGGCAAAACTCACTCCAAAGCTCCCTGCCAGGTTGGCCTAGGCTTTGCCAGGCCTCCTCTGTAGTTTGACTTCTGCTCTAACCTGCTTCTGCCCACTTCCTTTCACAGGTGTTGATCCCTACAAACCTCTCCCTCTCCATACCTTCCAGAGAGACCAACCTGAGATACCCGATTTGTCTGACCATCTTCCATCTTTTTTTGTACTGACTATGCTAGGCATTTATGGAGTGTTTTATATTCATGTTACTGAATTCTTACCATAATCCTCTAAGGGTAGGCACTATTATTCTCATCTAACAGATAGGAAATTGAGATTCAGAGAGGTTGACTAACCTGTCCAAAGTCAGACAGTTAGCTAAGGATTGAATCTCTTTTTTATTCTTTTTCCGAGACAGAGTCTTGCTCTCTATCACCTGGGCTGGAGTGCAGTGGCGTGATCTCAGCTCACTGCAACCTCCACTTCCAGGGTTCAAGCGATTCTCCTGCCTCAGCCTCCCGTGTAGCTGGGACTACAGGCACATGCCTCCACGCCTCGCTAATTTTTTTTATTTTAGTAGAGATTAGGTTTCACCGTGTTGCCCAGGCTGGTCTTGAACTTCTGAGCTCAGTCAATCCGCTCGCCTTGGCCTCCCAAAGTGTGATTATAGGTGTGAGCCACCATGCCTAGCCCTGAACATCTTGAG
Organism: Saimiri boliviensis; assembly: GCF_048565385.1. Taxonomy (NCBI): domain Eukaryota; kingdom Metazoa; phylum Chordata; class Mammalia; order Primates; family Cebidae; genus Saimiri; species Saimiri boliviensis. The sequence continues at coordinate 24,760,198 of NC_133459.1, forward strand.
AAGACATTTAGATAGCTAGTGGGGAGTGAAATACATTAGCAAGTGACAAAACAGGACAATTATGAGCTGCAGGGAAAACAAAAAGTTGCAGAGGAAAGGAATCACAGCGCTGCAGAATAATGTAAACAATGAAAATTGAACAAAACATTATGTTGGCAGTTTAGAGAGTTGGGGATCATGTGTACGGCTGGTGATAGGAAAAGTTAAAACTATCTTCCTCCAGCCTGGGCAACAAAAGTGAGATGCCATCTCTACAAAAAACAGAAAAAAATATTAGCCTGGCATAGTGGTGCTCATCTGTTGTCTCAGCTCCTCAGGAGGCTGAGCTGAGAGGATCACTTGAACCAGGAAGGTTGAGGCTGTAGTGAGCCATGGATGGCACCACTGCACTCCAGCCTAGGAAACAGAGTGAGACCCTGTCTCAAAAAAACCCAAAAAATAAAACTATTTTCCAGCTGGGCGAGGTGGCTCATGCCTATAATCCCAGCACTTTGGGAGCCTGAGGTGGGCAGATCACAAGGTTGGAAGATCAAAACCACTGGGTGCGGTGGCTCACACCTGTAATCCCAGCACTTTGGGAGGCTAAGACGGGTGGATCACGAGGTCAAGAAATCGAGACCATCCTGGTCAACATGGTGAAACCCCTTCTCTACTAAAAATACAAAAATTAGCTGGGCATGGTGGTGCATGCCTGTAGTCCCAGCTACCTGGGAGGCTGAGGCAGGAGAATTGCTTGAACACAGGAGGCAGAGGTTGCGGTGAGCCGAGATCTCGCCATTGCACTCCAGCCTAGTTAACAAGGGCGAAACTCCGTCTCAAAAAAAAAAAAAAGATCAAGACCATCCTGGCTAACATGGTGAAACTCCGTTTCTACTAAAAATACAAAAAACAGCTGGATATAGTGGTACATCCTGTAATCCCAGCTACTTGGGAGGTTGAGGCAGGAGAATTGCTTGAACCTGGGAGGCAGAGGTTGCAGTGAGCCAAGATCACACCACCGCACTCCAGCCTGGGCAACAGAGCAAGACTGTCTCAAAAAAAAAAAAAAGAAAGAAAGAAAGAAATTCAATCTATTACTAGCTGTGTGACTTTGGACAGGTTAATCAACCTCTCTGAATCTCAATTTCCTCATCTGTTAATTGGGAATAATAGTGCCTACCCTTAGAAGATTATGTTGAGAATTCAGTAACATCATGAATATAAAACACTCCGTAAGTGCCTAGCATAGTCAGCCCTCCTTACAGTTACTTGTTGTCTTCAATAACTGCAAATATGAGAGGTATTTCCCTACTTATTCACCTTTGTATGCTTGCCTTCTCCAGTGGTGCTGCCTCATACATACAGTTAGGTGCTTAGAAAAGCTGGCTGGGAGTCTGGACGTGGTGGCTCATTCCTGTAATCCCAGAACTTTGAGAGGCCAAGGCGGGTGGATCGCTTGAGACCAGGAGTTCAAGACCAGCCTGGCCAACATGGCGAAAACCCATCTCTACTAAAAATACAAAAATTAAGCCGTGTGCGGTGGCTCAAGCCTGTAATCCCAGCACTTTGGGAGGCCGAGACGGGGGGTGGATCACGAGGTCAAGAGATCAAGACCATCCTGGTCAACATGGTGAAACCCCGTCTCTACTAAAAATACAAAAAATTAGCTGGGCATGGTGGCGCGTGCCTGTAATCCCAGCTACTCAGGAGGCTGAGGCAGGAGAATTGTCTGAACCCAGGAGGCGGAGGTTGCAGTGAGCCGAGATCGCGCCATTGCACTCCAGCCTGGGTAATAAGAGCGAAACTCCGTCTCCAAAAAAAAAAAAAAAAAAAAAAAATTTGGAGGGTGTGGTGGCTAGTGCGTATAGTCCCAGCTACTTAAGAGGGTGAGGCAGGAGAACTGCTTGAACCTGAGAGGTGGAGGCTGCAGTAAGCCGAGATCATGCTGTGCACTCTAGCCTGGGCGAGAGTGAGACTCTGTCCATCCCCCTCCCCCCCAAAAAAATAAAAGAAAAGCTGGCTGGGGCTGGGTACGGGGTCTCAGGCCTGTAACCCCAGGACTTTGGGAGGCCAAGATGGGAGGATCGCTTGAGGCCAGAGTTTGAGACCAGCCTGGTCAACAGAGCCAGACCTTATCTCTATTTTTTAAAAAAACAACACAACGAAGAAAGCTGGTTGGTAGTAGGGAGGCCTGGCTGCTTTTGGGAAGGATAATCCTCGTTGACACCAGGTGATTCAGTGAGCAGGGTGGAGGCAGATGCTGGGTGTCCAAGCCCTGGCCCCACAGCAGCCAGAGGAAGATACCAGCCCGTACACCACCCGCC